>NW_008824475.1:5140394-5143120 GCF_000699105.1 Pygoscelis adeliae
CCAGAAATCGCGCGGAGATGGCGTTCCCCCTTGGCAGCAACGGCCGGGCAGCGGAGGTGTGCCAGCGGCCTGAGGGGCGCTGACCGCCCTCGGATCAAGACCGGCTGCTTAGCCGGGTTCAGGAAAGGCAAACCATCTTAAAACAAGACGTTTTAGCTACGGGGGGCGCGGGAATGAGACCTTGGAGTTTGCTAAATTTGTCCTTATCACCTCGACGCTGCGACAAATGCAGCCACCCGAGGAGAGCTTTCTGAAGGGGAAGAATGTAGGAAAAGTTTCAGTTGGGCACGTACAGCCATTTCAAAACAAAAAAAAAATGGTGTTTTGAATCTGGTCCCATACAACTGAAATCGGGAAAACTCAGCCCTCACGAAGATTAAGCCCTGCTTTAATTGTGTTTAGGACCTCAGCAACACAATCCAAAAACCAAAAAACTTCTGCTTAAGACGTTTCCATCAAGCCGCTGAATGGGAGCAGAATCTATATCACGCTTTGTCCTGTCCAAATCTGTGGGATTTTCAACCAGTCTGTTTTGAGTCATTCCACCAAGAATAACACAGCTTTAAAGACCAAATCCAATCTAATATCTCAGATATACAATACGAGAGAAAACGATGCAGCATGGATGGTAAAAGCTATATAAACATTACATTCACTATTAACTATTGCAATCACCTAAGAAGTAATAGAAGTGTTTTGAAAGGGTCTTGAGAAGCCTTTGCCTGCTTTGTAGACCCTACAGGAGATAGGAGCGTAAAATGGAGTGGTACAAGCTGCTTTCACGGGTCAGCAGAACCCAGAAAGCTAACTGTGAAATTGTTACAGCACTATTAAATGCAGCAGGAAATAATTTCTCTGGCAACATAGTTAACATGCATACTCCATCCCAGCTGAAATGTATTTTTATGGGGAAAAAAAAAACAAACACAAAACTTTATAGTAGTCATATAGCATACGAAGATTTGGAAAATGTGTCTAAACCTAGCAAATTCTGTTTGAATTGTGAAGTCTGTGGGTAGCCTTATCATTTCTGTTGCTGAATACAACAGCCTTTAAAGACGAACAGTATCTGACCAGATCTTGTGCAAAGAGAACAATGAAATGCCTGCATCTTACAAAAGCTGGTTCAGTGTTGTTTAACTCTAGGGAGGGGAGCTGGAGCAGAGTAAATTCCCCAGATGGAAACAAAGAAACCAGCTGTTAATTTAATTAATTAATTTTAAAATACAAAGAGAGAGGTATTCATAAAGGGTACATGAAAGAGGCAAGTTTCCTGCATGAGTGTGAACTGTTTTAACTGAGAGCCACTGGATTCAAAGGATATAGACTGCATGAGTTCCTATAGAGAAATGCCGTACATCAGAACAGCTGTGAGATCGGGACACTAACAGGGAGCACTTCAATGATAATGCTGTGCGCCTGAAGTAGAAAATTATCCTTGTTAAAAATCCCCCTGCAAAGTTGGTTCATTTTCACCTCTGGCTTTCAACTACAAGTTCTCAAATTAGGAAGCACGGAATTGATTGTTTTCAAGCAACGCATGTGTTCTGGATTTGGGGGGAGGCCACTGCTGGTCAGGGCACCTTAGCAGAAGATCTCATGATCAGAAGCGTATTAAATGGAAACACCTCTTGATGCACTGCCACTTCATATCATGCAGACTCAGCTGCATAAGCTCAGAATCAAGGAAGGTACCTACCCTGGGCTGCAACCAACCTGTTAATCTACAGAAACTTAAATGACTTGTGGTTTCAATATGAGGACCTGAATCATAGAATCATTAAGGTTGGAAAAGACCTCTAAGATCATCGAGTTCAACCGTCAACCCAACACCACCATGCCCACTAAACCATGTCCCTAAGCGCCTCATCTACACGTCTTTTAAATACCTCCAGGGATGGGGACTCAACCACTTCCCTGGGCAGCCTCTTCCAATGTTTAACCACTCTTTCAGTAAAGAAATTTTTCCTCATGTCCAAATGCTGCTGAGCGCCCTGCAAGGCTTGATCACAGAATCGTAGAATAATTTATGACCTCTAGAGGTCATCTAGTCTAACCCCCCTACTCAGCTCTGAAGAACACCACTCATAACCACATGCCAGTTTCATTGTGGATTGTTGACCACTACTGTTTGAGTAGAGTGGTTCAGATTCTTTTCCACCCACCTGGTCCACTTACACAGTCCATACTTCCCCTACTGAACTACAAAGATGCTATGGATACCGTGGCAAAAGCCTTGCTAAAAGGTGTGCTGCTCTAATCACTTCATCCATAGAGCAAATCATCTCATTACAGAAGGCAATCATGTTGGTAGAACTATGCTGGTTTTTCTGAATCAACTTCTTGTTCTTCATCATCCTGGAAATGGCTTACAGAAAGTTTTGCTTCGTGGTCTTCTCTGAGAGAGAGGCTGGGTGAGGATGACTGTCCTGTAGTTTCCTGCATCTTGCTTTGATGATAGATGTGACATTTGCTTTTTTCCAGTAACTGGAAATCCTATCTGATTGCCACAGCCTTTCAAAGCTGATAGGAGTCAGCACAATGACATTTGCCAGCTTCCTCAGCACTTTCACAAGCACCTCCTGTCCAGCCCTAAGGACTTATAAACACCTAATTTGCCAAAGCGGCCCTAATTCAACCTTCCTTTACAGTTAGTAGTAGTCTCCTCCTCCAAACTTTGCCACTAGGCATAGAGAGATCTCTGAGGCTTGAGGGCTGACCTTGCT
>NW_008824475.1:5143133-5168239 GCF_000699105.1 Pygoscelis adeliae
TTTGAGTATCTCACCCTTTTCCCTGTCCTTTATCACTAGGTCACCATTCAGCAGCAGAGCCTGTGGTTCTTAGGGTTAGTATGCTTGTAATGAAAATGATTTAGATTGTTTTCTCTACCTCTGGGTGTAGACAGCTATAACAGAAAGGCTGGAATTGCTGTGAATGGAGAGCGAATGGTAATGTCTGGGCGTGGGGGCACCAGACGGAGCACACAGCAGCAAAAGGGCTCTCAGCATGGCCTGTGCTAATGGCACCCAAATTAGCAGGTCATCAAGACCCCAGCACATCTGTGTGCAGTTTCACAAGACACCCAGATCTGGAGAAAAAGAGCAATGAAGAAATCCTGATGACTCACAGAGGTGGGACAGGATGGAGAGACTGATCACTATCAGCTCTTAAAGGCTACAAAGAGGCATCTCCAAAATCTGCGCAGGGTCACCAACCTAAGAAGAACCCAGGAGACATGAGTAGGACTTCACAGCTTGCATCACTTGTCCTCCATGTAATTGCAATGGATGCTAGACGTACGTCTGGACACGGGCGTCACAGTCCTGCATGGGCAGCTTGATCACCACTGCCTTGGTGCCCCATGGCTGCACAGACTTGCTGGACACACACATCCTGGTGCTCCTGAGCATGACACCCTGAGGGCGTGAGCGAGAGTTAAAGGTCTTTCATTTCAACTTCTGTTTTAAATAAAACCACCTTTCCCTCAGAAGGTCTGGCACTGGTGTGTGCTATATTGCTGATAGAGTCTTGCAACAGTATTTCCCACAAGTGCATATGTTTATCTTTTTGCAGAGAGAAACTGGTCTCGAGGCCTAGAGTCAAGCCATTTATGTTACTTTCAGTCATGAGTCCTGCTCAGTATTAATGGACTCATACAGTCTTGGTCAAATTTTCTGAGTGTACTTTGCTGTATGGATAACCTGAGATGCTTTTTTTGAGTCCTGTACTCCATCCTTCCATTGACCTTCAGAGCAGAAAGCTAATTTTTTTTTTAGTGTATATTTTACTGCTTTGAGTTGCCATTTCTGTCAGCAGTTTTATCATCCACGTAGCCTTGTTGTGCACATTGATTTATCTAAACAGAAAAAGGGAGAGGAAATACTCTTCAGAGTTCTTTAATGCCCATAGTTCTTTCCAATATATACCTTCAGCCGGTCCTAAAAAAACCTGGAAGCAGGTTTGAACAGTAGAATAAAGGAAAAAATAAATATTTTTACTGCTATTTGGTGCTATTTACAGTCTCTCCAAACTACAAGCTGGGAATGCTCTGGGTAGATGTGAGGACTCAAGAGGAAAAATATTAACCAGGTAAAGAAACAGGCTGACAATAACAGATGAGCAAGAAACCTGGTGGGTAAAACGGAAACAAAGCACAAGCTGAAAAAAATGCTGGGAGGTCACATTACAGAAAAGAAGACTTAGAAATAATAAGCAAAAGCTCAGGTAGAAATTAACACAATCATCAGATTTATTTATTAAAAAACAATGCAAATACAAACTGACTGTAAGTTAATGTAAATTCAAATAAGCGACGATCACCAGATTATTGGTAAATTGTCCAAAAAGCATTTGATTGTACAAATGCTGTGAAAAGAAACAATCATTTCGAACAGGCTTGAGAGTAAAATTCAAATGACTTCTCTTGATTAGGGAAGTTACGCATATCTTCACCCAAATTATAAAAAAAAGTACTAACTGCAATGCTCTTGTTCTCTGATTTCACGTGCTGATAAAATCTCAAGTGAAGGTGGAATTTTATAAGCTTTATATTTGCCAGGATGAGAGGATCAGTTTAGGAAGCCTTCTCAGTTGTTTCTGAGTTACTGAAGTTTATGTTTTGAGGAGGGAAAGTCGTTAGCTCAAGAGGAAACTATACTAAGTATTTTAAGCGGTCCTGTATTCCCAGCCCTTAATGGACTAAGAAACTATGGGCCATAGATGTTATCTCAGTCCAGTAATGACATTGGAACTGAGAGATGGAAGTGAATTAAACATTTTCCTTATCTGATGAGAGTATTAGCCCTTGTGATCTTCTTATGGATGACCAAGAGTCTAGGTATCTCTCAAATGAGCAAATGGCCCGGTAATAGGCTGAAATGCTGCTAAAATGACAAAATCTCTTTCAGTCAGCGAGAAGGAGCAGTCATTAGCTGCAAACTATAGCTGTAGATCTGCAAAAAACTTTTTTATTATGTCTTCTAATTTTAGATATTTTTTTCAATCAGTATTGTCACTAGTATTGCAGAAGATTTTTTTTTCTATCACACTTAAAGAGTAAAGTACAAATATAAAGAAAGTCTTGAAAAATACAGAATGTTCAGCAAATGTTCATTGCAGCTGAGTCTCCTATTTGCATGGAAACTTTGCTTATGCCTTTTTCAATTTGTTGAGTCCTTCATGGGAACAAAGATGCCATTCCAGCTAGAAGATGTTGGCTAGGCAGACTGTGGTTGGATTTTATTTCAAAAATAAACAAAGACTCAATCTGTTTACACAAGATCTGGAGGCACATCCTGAGATACCAAATCTGAAGGAAAACAGTGGCAGAATGAGTGAATAAAATATTTCAGGCAGCACTTTGATTTCTGGAATCTGTATTGGGAGCCAAACAGCTTGCCAGGACACAATCTTACTGGTGATGGAGGAGCAGGAATCTTGCTATCTGACCAAATATTATTTGGCATGTCAGTTAGATTACAACAAGGTGATGGGTTGTTATATGTTTTGACAGCTAAAGGACATTCGAGAGTAACACAAAAGCACTTGTGGAAATTAATATGTTACAGATTAAGGTGATCAGAAGTATGTTAAAAACTGCCAAGGGACAATCTTGGAGAACATGATGTGACTGAGTCCCTCTCCCCATCTGATCTACTTAGAGCATACTTCACTATAACTTTTTTTGCCAAAATTGATTGCCAGACTGTAGCAGTCCAGACATCTTATTAAATTTTAAGAAGGCTCTGATTGTGGCAATTTTGCACCCCCAGTAAAGTAATAATCAGTTCATTTGTAGTTCAAACTGTCTTTAAATGATCAATGTAATCATTCTTGATGTTTAATGAACAGCACTATTACACAACCAACCCATACGATAAAAATAATTTGCTTGCCATCTTTCTTTTTCAGTTTTCAAGCAATGTAAGAATTCAACCCATTTCAACACAGAAGTGATAGCCTTTTTCAGTGAGTCATCTCTATAGCTATCTCAGAGAGAAGGGAGTACAGATAATTTCATTGCCATATGAAAAGAAAAAAATCCCGGTATGTACATAATCTTTCTTTCACCTTCTCTGAATCTCAGTAAATCTCTAAATCCACCCTTACCTAGAGCAGAGACAGTCAGTGCTTTGTGTCTGCTTATTCCCTCCCTTCCTGCTAGACAGGAAACAAGGAAAAAAATTACAATCAGGAGGTGATGAGAGTCACTACCGCACATGACTAGCTTTTATCTTATAACAAGCATGCTGACCAACTGTGTGGAAAAAAAGAGAATAAAAGTCACAAGTAAAAAAAAATATCATTTGGACATATAATTTAGCACATACTCGTGATCCTAGCAAGTCTTGAAGACTGCCTCCTGGGGCATGTTTAGGTATGTTTTCACTGGGAGAAAAAAGTTCACACTCGCTTGCAAGAGGAACTGTTCAGGCTGGTAGAGCTGTGCTGGGGGATCAGTTGTAATCTCTTCAGTGGCTGGAAAGTAACTGTTGCAGTAAAAATAATGTAAGTTATAACTTTTAGAATATTTTTTTTCCTGCCTAAATAAGGAGCTAAAGCCCTGTTAGCTCATAATGTATAGAGTTGCTCTTTACCTGCATGACCGTGGTCAGAAAAATGCTGTCAGATTAATTATTTATAACGGAAATCATTTGTCCCTTTAAGTAAATATTTGGGATAAGAACAAAGAATATTTATGACCTTATGAAGAAGCAAGAAGGAAGTGACCAGAGCTTCAAGTGTGGTTCTGGTAGTTTTAGCAGCTGTTGATTGAAAAGTGGCACCCAGAGGCCAGAGCTCGAGTGAGTAGGAAATTATATTCTCATGATCTGTGACTAGCAGATAGTAATAAAACCCCTAGTGAACTTGTGTAAATACAATTCTATTGTCAGATGGTTTGTTGTAGATTGAAATGGCTGCTCTGAGGTCACAGCCAGCAGACTGTTTCCTGGAATTTCTGCAGGCAAGTTGCACATCCTGTAAACAGAAGCTCTCTAGATCCGTCACAACTCTACGGCACGTACTGCCAGGTACCGTGAGAAATGCAGTACCTAATAAATAAGATCATTCTGTAGAGGCAGAGACAGCTAGTTCAAATCACCCAGAAAGTTGAAGGAGGTATGGAAACTACTGCTGAGAAAATCAAATAACATGTATTTTGTCTTTGTCTCAATTTTTTTATGTTTTGGTTTGGGTAACGGGGAAAAAAACATCGGAGACAATATTCTCAGTCACAAGGTCATTGGAAACAGACTGTCTTCCTACTTTCAAACACAACCTTGGGCATTTGGCATCATGACTCACTACAAACAGCTGTACTTCTCAGGGGAAAAAAAAAAGTGAGGGTGAAATTTCATCCATTGCTTACATCTTTAGAAACAGTATGTACAGCTCATTTTTGTTCCTGCTTGCTTTGCAGGTTGTGATACTTGGAGGGTTGTGTGCAATGCACCAAACTTCCCTGAGCACTGGAGTTGAACGAGCTTCATGATCTTCCTTGGATCTGGTCTTTTCTTATTCCTTTATCTGCCTTCATGAAGCAATTGGGAGAGTTTTGGTTAGGGGTGGGACAAAAAAGTTCTGCATTCAGTGAAGTTTGTCACCTTTCTCTGATATGACCTGTTTAGGACTTACTTATCTACTGTTTAATGAGTTTTAGCAGTTCTTTTTAAACTGTTCATGGTAGTTAATGGCAAACACAGGGGAGGGCTCAACTAGAAGTTAGACATCTAAATCAGAGACAGTCAACTCCTGATCCCTTTAGAATCAATAGAGAGTAATGGGAACTTCCAGAAGGTTGTTCATTTCATACTAAAATAAGCATCTAAGATCAGACAACTTTTCCTTTTCAACACTTGTTTCTCTCTGCTGACAATAAGGGGAGCCTTGTAAAACTATTTTAGCCATTTAACTGCTGGATTTCTAAAATAAGTTGAACTAGATCCTGCTCTACATGTCTTGCCATTAAAAAAAAGAGTTGAGAAGGGAGTGGAGAGGAGACGCAAATCAACTTCCAGAAAAAAGAAACTGAGTGGTCATTTGTCTCTTATCCACTAGGGAATGAGCCACAGAAAGTCATCCTGATGCTTTTCCATATGCTTTATTTCACATCCTTGGGACACAGGAATTCAAATAACTTTTAGGCCTTACAGAAATGGTATACCTAGAAAACAACCATAAAGGTAAATATTTACCACATGAAAGAGTTGGAACACACATCCAATGGGTAAATGGGCAATGGGTAAACCTTTCCTAACGATTTGCTATTTGCCGTCATATTTATGCTCAAGTTAGTTCAGAGAGTATCTTCAGAACCAATCTTGAATGACTACGGAGAGACTCAGGGAAGCATTTGGCTCCGAAGATGCATCCCCAGTGGGAATAGCTGTGCTAACACCAGCAGTGTTCCCCTTCACCTGGAACCAGGATTTGTGATCCTTCAAAACCGAAAGTTTCGGTATCACTCCAGGACTGGTACCTTCTACACAATCTTGATATTTTTGTAATCTGAAAAAAGAAAGACAAGCTCAAGAAGCTGTTAGCTACAAGACCAAAAAATTAAGTTGCTAACGTCTCCTGAATTATAAAGGTTTGAGGTAGATGTGGCACCTGTCCATAGTTACTGGAGAGAGATTGCAGCAAAGCATGAACTATGGCAGTGGGTGTTGTTCTTTAAAGCAGGGCGGTTGACTTGTCCTGGGAGTTTTAAGCTGGAAAGAAAAGCACAATGTGTGGTGTACTTCTTAAATTCTAACAACTCTTCCTTTTAGATCTAACAGATGGCCTGCAAACTCACACTGAAATAAGGGGGCTAGTGAAAATTTAAAATAAGTATTATGAAGGAAATAAAAAGCTAAAATGCCTAGCAATAATCCTCACTAAAATCTTAATACAGCACTGAGTCTTGAAAGAATGTCTCTGTCCCATAATAACCCTGCCTTTGAATGGCCCGGTCCCACCAAAAAGCAGAGCGTACAGCGTTGACCTGTTTGCATTGGAACAATTTCCTGAGCAGTATCAGTAACCATCTCTCTGTTTAAATGTCTGGACTGAATTCAGGAAAGAGAAATTTATCCTGTACTTGCCATTTAATAATCTTACCATGGATTTCAAAAAAGGGGCAAAATTTCAGTCTAGAGAAAACCGAAAGGCTGCCTTACATTTGTACTGAGAACATACTCATTTCAGTTGGGTTGTGTCCAGTTTTCTGAGAGATCTACAGTAAATTCTACAAAAACAGAACAAAAAAGGCCAGTTCAACTGCAAATATTCTTCATTAAACTTGTGAACAAAAAATATGTATCTATGAAGAGCTATTTCTTCTGTACCATTTTACATTGCATATGTCTCTGTGCTGGTGAAAAAAAGGTGATCTTTTCCTTTACAAAAGTACAACAGACTGAACGGAGATTTTATAAAAATGTTCGGAATTGCTTAGCTATAAGAATACTAGCCTTGAGTTGCAAACACAGCTAGAATAACTAAGAATTACAGTTCCTGCTTCTGAACTAGGAAAATACAAATACGTATTAATATAAATTCCATTATTCAATGGGGAAAAAAAATCACATCTGAATAGGCAAAGATAGACCTTACATGTCAGAGAGCGTCTTACTCTCTAAAAAAAACCACAAAAAACACAGTTTACTCAAAAAACATCAAGATTTTAATCAACCTCTGGGAGACAATTTTACCATTTTGTAGAACCCAGGAAAGATCTGACAAACTAGAAAAAAGTGTAAAGCCTCTAACCTCGCAAATTTCTATTGTACATATTGTACATATCATATAAGATGATCTTTTTTTATTCTTTGCCCAGATTTCACCATTCTCTGGAAGTGATACTTTTATTTTGTTCTACCCTTATGTTCTAGAATACTGCATAAAGATCTAGTGTACACAGAACAAAGACATTTATTTGTACAAACTGCCATCCTGACCTCAACCAAAGCCTAGTAGTAGGGATGAGTTTTATGAGTGGCATAGAATAATGGGAATACATTCCATTACCTGCTTGACAGTACATACACTGCTGTGTGTGACTTCTTTCAAAGCCAAGGCACCCAACATGGTTTCAGACAGGTTTTTTTCCAACTTTGAGCGAACACATAGGCTACCACCCAACCTGAGAAACTTCGCACTCATTATGGTGTCCGTAACTTCCCTGTTTCTCTCTCATTCTCTCCTTCTAACTGAAAACCTGATAGGTATGCAGCGCACCCTTTCTCCACACAGTTTCTCCAGTGTTTGCATTCAGACCTGTGATGCAGGATGTTCAAGAAAACATCCCGGGCATCAGTCCCTGCTGTTTCGGGAGGACTGCTCTGACAGGAAGGTCTTTGATGGATTTGACTTTCTAAGATTTCAAACCTCTTATTTAGGTTGTTATTAACCTAGATTGTTGCAAAGCCCAAACAACTACTACGTCCATCTTTTAATTGTGTGTTTTCAGGTCTGAATATTGATTATCTGCCTAAATAAACAATACATGCTGCAAACCGACTCTCTACTATAATGCTTATCCTTTATCCATATCACCACCTAATGCAGGAATGGACTGTTACCAAATCTTTTAAAGTTTTTCCAGGATTTCTTCATAACAGATTAGAAAAGCTATCTTTCTTAGGGAAAGAAAAAAAAGATCAGAAAGGTTTATATTTTCTTTAAGCTGTAAACTGTAATTCACAAAGACAGGGAAAACAGATTACACAGAATTATGTAGGAATGATGAATATTGCAAAAAGAGAAGAGAGAAGAAGATAAAGCTCTGGAACAGAAACATCTAGTCATAAAAGTTTGAATTTCAAAATTTATACGAACATATAAAAAAATATTTTCTCTTTCTTATGATTAACAAAACTTACTCAAGCTTTTAAATTAAAAATAATTAATTCAGAAACACCTTTTTACCTTTTAATTGATATACACATTTTAATTGCTAAATAAAGATGCAATCTAAAGTCAGTAGAAGAAAGTGTGCTTTGCTAAATATACAAATAGCAAATGATCCCTTTCTGTGTCGCAGAGATCATAGTATACAGAATTTGAGCACTTCTTCCCACAAGCTCTTTCTTTCCAGAATCACTTTCCATGTAGTGGAAGTGTGTTTTGTGAGAGTGAGGCAGAGGTGGGAGACAGGCTTTCCTGCCCGTGTGTTAGTGGTGAGGGGTATTAATACGGATAACACTACTTTTCCATGTCTACCACTTAACTGTAGCATCTTCAGAAACTGCTTATGGTTAGAATATCTCAAATGTGTCACAAGCTAAAATTAAATATCTAAATATGTCTTTATGTCGGAAACTATGGAGCGACCTACTTCACCACTAATGTGAATGCCGAAAGCAACCCGAACTTCCTTCACAAGCTGTAACAACGCCAGTTTTCCACAGTCAGAACTTGATGTTAACATTAACGAACCAAGACTGGGCTTCAAAGCAATGCTCATGTTTTTGTAACCCAGAAGGGTTTTAAAAAAAAACAAAAGGGAGAAAAGGGAAAATGTTGTGACACTAGACATATTATCAGAGAAATTTAGATAATAAATAATTCTGAACAGATAGAAAATATTATTCCTTTTTAAAATGTATATTTGTACCAATTTACTGTTTATAATTGGACTCATTAAGAGCATAACTATCCTAAATAGAGCTTTTCAGAAAGAAAAAAAAAAAAAATCACAGAATGTATCATTTATGGAACACACAACCGCTGAATAAAAATGAACTATCAGATAACCACTAAAACATATGATGTGGCTATAACATAATATTTTGTCTTTGACAAATTGTCAAATTCCAATTTGTCTCTTAGCAACACGATACAGATTTTTTTTGTTTAAAACAAAGCATAGAAATTGATTGCATGCTTTGCCTTGTGCGAATTGCGAGCTTTAACTCCTTTGTTAAATATTCCATTTATTTTGGTCATAATCCCAAAAGAAACAATTCGTTCAAACTGTTCAGCCAAACACAATGTCATTTGGCAAACTGCCACAGTCCTCCATAAAGCCAATTCTCTGGAGATAATTGTTGGCACATATCAGTAGTCCAACATCTAGAACAACACACTGGTTTTGAAACATGGGCAAATACAGGCCCCGCTACATCCTCCTTCACAGACCCTGAAGTTCACCGCCGGCAACCAGCGATGGCTGACAATAGACAGAAGCAGGTGAACCTCCTGGGGCTTAAATGCAGACTCAAAAAACGTGGTTTGCCAAAAAGCAGTGTTACCGCCCTGTAATTACTTTAAGGCTGATCCCCAGTCAGTAATTAGCACAGTTTTAGACTCCGTTATAATCATTTATGTGTTGCAGTCCTACAAATCCGGCTGAACCCAAGACGAACATCCTATTCTAACCGTATATTCGTTCTGTCCCCATTAACATCTGCACTGTTTGTCATCTGCAGAGACACGAGTATCCTGAGATGCTTCTCAAAAGCGTAATTGGTCTGTATGGCCATCATTTGGGAGGTATACTATTAATTGCTGAATTAAGGAGAACACTAAGATGAGATATTTTAACACTGTTTTAAAGCAGAGCACAACTGTTCCACTGCTGGATCAAAATGATCTTCCCTGCATTAATAGTTTTGTTAAGGTACTGACAAAGCTGAGCATGAAGCGTGCAGGAAAAAAAATGCTTTCAGTGATTTCAATTAGCAGCACAGTTTATTCTGGATTCTAGAGATTTCGGATTATTCTGTGGTTATTTACTACAATAAATGGTTCTTGCAAAACTGCTCACAGACGTGCAATCCCTCGTAACAAGTGTGGCCTTATGCTAAAAGCCTGAAGCCTCCAGAAGGGTTTTTTTTGCCCCCTTTCATACTGGTCCTAAAGCTGTAAAAAAACCCAAACCAACCAACCCCGCCACAGTCGTCCTTCAGCACTTCTTCTGAAACCCAGTATCGTTAATATGGCTATCCGGAGGGGGAATAATTCACAGGGATGGTTCTCCTGCCGGCGCTGCCCAGGAGGACAGGAAGGCTGGCTAATGCCCCCTCTGCCCTCCATTCCCCCGAGGGCCTCGCCTTGGCCCTGGCCCTGCCTTGGCCCTGGCCCCGGCCCTGCTTCTGGTCCGGGTCCTGGTCCGGGTCCTGGCCCT
This sequence comes from Pygoscelis adeliae, assembly GCF_000699105.1. Classification (NCBI taxonomy): domain Eukaryota; kingdom Metazoa; phylum Chordata; class Aves; order Sphenisciformes; family Spheniscidae; genus Pygoscelis; species Pygoscelis adeliae. The sequence continues at coordinate 5,153,474 of NW_008824475.1, forward strand.
GCTGCCTTCCCCTGCTGAGTAACTGCACGCGAAGCGGGCTTCTGGGGGCCGGAGGAAGCCAGCTGTAGCTGGCCGTACAAAACACGCCGCTCTGTTGATCTCAAATACGCGCTTCAGCTAATTGCCTTTCCTGTGCGGGCTCTGGGGATGAAAGCAGCCGGTGCAGCTGCGTCTGCCGGCAGCCAGGCACGGACGGGAACAGCCTTTGGGAAAGGAGGGAAAAGGAAGAGCCCGGCAGCTCCCGCCACCCCTGCCGCAGCCTCCCTCCCTCCCTCCCCCGTTTCCTCACACAAAATACCGGACAGAATATTTTACCGATATGTTAAAATATGTCGAAAGGCTCTTCTCCTTCCTCACTGAAGATACAGCCCTACAGTTTTGCGGTATATTTCAGTATCTTTTAAATAAACTCTTATTTAGTGTTAATAAGCAGCTTACTAAATTGCTTTCCCCTAACTGATCTTTATACAGCGATTCCGTTTAATGAAATCCCTTCAGTCTTGTTGGAAGAATTTTATAAAATTCACTGGATGACAGTAAAAGAGGCATATGCTTGGGCATATTTTCTTTGCTGGTTTCTGGTAACAAGTAGAAATTTGTCTTAAAATAGTGTCTCTTTCCAGCCTTTTCCCTTTTCTGGGATATCTAACTGTTTTACAGTCTCCATACTCTCTCCATTTCTCATAATAAAATTTGTTACTATGACAAAAAAATTCCACTAAAAAGTAGAAACTGTTCTAGTTATTCAATTGTTCCATTACCCAGCCATCAAGATTTAAGTTTCAATATATTTTTGGAAGCACTGAACAAAGATAACTTGGGAACATTTTTAGACAAGCCTATTCACTTTTGCGTTTTTTAAACAGTCTATTTTACATCACAAGAAACCTCTGACAGACCATAGCCAGAATACTAAGGTAAGCAGCAAAAAAAAAAATCTTTAAATGTGGACACAATTGGTTCTTGTACTGAAATGTCTGTTTATATTGATTTCAGATACGGAGGAACAGACCAAGAAAAACAATTTGGTTAAATTGAGCCACTGAAGGTTCAGCTGAGCCTGTTTAAATCAATATAATTGTCAATTTAGATATGATTCTAGTATCAAAATCTGGCCGTTACTTGAAACAGCAAAAATGAAAAAGGAGTTTTAGGAATTTGGAAGTCAAATGATAGACTACAGACATCAACAGGTTTGAACTGGTCTCTAAACTTAAAGAATTAAAACTTAAATAATTGATACTACCTACGTATACAAGAGAAGTATCTAGCTGTAAGATAGAAGCCAGTCATTTTAATATTTAAAAAAAAATTTGAAATGAAAGTGTTATTTAAGCAAGGGAGATTAAATACAAGTATCAGCCAGAATCTGAAACGCAGTATTTTGTTGGAACAAAAATTAGAAACTGAGCGGAACATGAAAACAATACATCTTCAGTAAAAGCAATTTTTTAAAACAGATTTTAAAATAGATATAAAAATGTAACAGTATAGTTGAAGCCTAAGGAGAGGATCTCGTTCATTTTTAATCTCATCTTAACCTCATTTTTAAAGCAATTATACTCATTATGCCTGTATACACGTCCCTCCGTGTGTGTGTGTCCATCTTTCCGTGTCTCAGAAAAGTGAACTTAAACATCTGACAAAAGGCAGCAGAGGTCTTCAAGAGATTTGCTGCTACAGCTGGTCCATACGATACCTGGCTCAAGAGCTGCATGCAGTCCGTGAAGCCTTTGGCCAACCCTGAAGTAAGAGGCACAGCATCACCCCAGGCTCACGGAGCAGCCAGCCTGGGCAGTCAGCACGAGTGGTCCAGCCGAAGACGCGTGTTGGTCCACACTGGCCGCAGAGCGCAAGGTCCCTGTCCAGCCATCAGGAGAAACGAGGGTGGAGGTCAGGAAGAGGAGTTTAAGTACTCCAGTGGGGAAGGTAGAGGGGACGCAAGGGAGATGCAGGGTTGTTCGGATGAATAACGAGGTGCCAAGTCAGAGGAAAACAGACCATGTTCTGTGAGTTGCAGAACTGCTTGTTCAAACAAGAACCCAACAGTCTCTATCTCTGCCTACTTATAACATTTTCAAAACTATTAAAAATGAAAAAAAGAAAAAATATCACTCAAAAATCCCAGTATGGAATGGGTTAGGATACTGTTCAGATTCTGCACAATGTACTTGCACAGAGCAATGGGAATTAGAGGGTCAGCAGACCTCTACGGAATCTCCCTTGCTATTTAGTAAATACTTTTAATTCCCTAAAAAGCCATGGTAACCTTGTAATGACCTTACTGAGCCACAATTCTTGTGACTGCTTTGTAACATTATAATTTCTAAATTGCTACCCAATCTTACGGATTTTAAAAACTGCAAAATGCCACATTTTGAGAGGTAGATGGGCATTATGTGTTGTTCTGAAGATGAAATAAGGTCTTGCAGTTAATACAGAAACCGAGCATCCTGAAGTATAACCAGGAATTCAGGAGAGGAGAGACTGCTCACATCTTTTAGGAATTTACTCTGTAATCTTTAGCAAACCACTTTATTTTTCTATGCCTCCATTCCCCATATATAAAATGGGGTAATACTTGCTGTAAAGATAAAAGCTGTCACATGTGTCCTCTTTTTAAAAACTAAATGTCATAGAAAAGCCTCTAGTTAAACAGTTAAAACCATTTCTTGTAAATATTAAGGAAAGATCAATTTTCTTTGTTATCTAGAACAAAATTTCCCCGAATATCCTCATTCAGTATGTCACATCTGTTAAGCAGTTTGGTTCTTTATATAAGAAGTGATCATACGGAGTCTACAACTTTACCTTTTTTAAAATTAGCCTTATAAATTTACTAGCAGTCTATAAAAGTTCAGTAAGTTTCTTACTACATTATCCTGACAGAGACAAGAACCACAGACATAAAGCTAATAATCCTATCTGAGACTGCACTTTAGATCACTTTTCAGACAACTTTTGAGCAAACTGTGAAGGATTCATGTTTCACTGTCATATGTTCAGTATGACAAATGATGACAACTACATGTATGTAAATTAGGCGAAGATAAAAGTCCTGCGGCAAACGCAGTGGCTAGATTACCCATTACGTTCTTTTGACTTTGATCCTTTTTCAGGTATTCAGATATGCTTAATCAAATCAGATTATTGATTCCAGCTTTGGTATTAAACAAATCAGTGGAAAAAGCTGGAAGACCTCACAAAAAGGGTATGATGACTAACAGACGATGAGCCAGCCTGAGTGTGTAGTGACAATCCGTCACACATCCATACAAGTTTGGATTCTGAACTGAAGCCCGAGCTGTTGAATCAGAGAGGCTGGAAAACCGGCAAAGGCATAGCACTGCTCTCCCAAAGAGGGTGTGGGGCACGGCCAGAGGACTCTTGGCATCGTTCTCAGGGGAATAGTTTGGCTCACGTAAGGACCGGCTCCAACAAGTTCTGAAGGAAGCTATGCTCAGGCCTTCTCTGCAGGGGAACACATTTTACGACACGGGGCCTTTGATGGGGCTCTGGGTAGGAGTTTAGAAGGCACCTGAGATAGCTGCATACCTACCTGAAGATGAATGGGGAATGTGTGACTACATCTCGGTATATGAAAAGAATAAACGGAAGTAGCTAACGTGAGAAAGAACATGGAGAAAATTTCTGTGAAGAGAATAAATAAGACAGAGACAGCAGAACTGGTGTATGATCCTATCTTTTTCTTAGAAAATGAGAAAAAATTCTTGCAAGTTAAAGTATCTTTATTTTCTCAATTGACGGTATTTGAGCTGATACCCTCTAAGCTGTGAGCTTGAAAAAGTCATTTCATATTAAAAGAGAGCTTTTACAACTCCAACATTAATATCACAACACTCGGATCATGAATTACATTTACTTAATTACATTTACATCTATTTAATTTAATATTACATGCATTTTAGACACTGATTCATATTGTTCATTTGCACAAGTAGTAATTCTTAATGTACAAGTAATAACCATTGCTGTTACAGTGAAATTCAGTAGCATGCACTGCACACACTCATGTGCAAAGTTATTGTTTTCACTTAGAAAATTTTAAGGTCATGATTTCTAAATTAATATTACACATACAGCTTAATTTTGGTTTTATGCAGACATTGCATAGTTGATGATTAGCTTCTCAAGAAAGACTGGAATCGTGGTACCAGTATTGTTGAAGCAGATCAAGTGACAGTAGCAAACAAGAAGATTTGAAGAAGAGGCATAACTTTCAGGGTTGAAAGGTCAGCAAGCACAGCCTGGGATAAAAAACAAAAAGCCTTGTTAAACTTGACATTTGAATCAAATTTCTTTAAAGGAAGTCAAGAAGTCAGAAAAAGATTCAAATCCTACAATACTAACAATGATTAGATTCAGACCTGGCTAGAAACAAATTACGCTGTTTTATGTTAGTGCCTTATTGTATTATTTTTCATTCTAACATTTCAAAGAAAAAGCATATGTTTACGTATATAAACCAAGTAACTTTATTTTAGCCTTTAGCCTTACTTCAAATACACATGGCATCATGGGTGAATAAGGGGTCTAACATTTCAACTTGCTTCTAAAAATAATGGGGAATTAAGAATCCTTATCCTGTGGCTTGGATAGTACTTGTGAAGTAAGTCCAATGTAATGACTCAAATAGTCAATGTCTTCTCATGAAAGTATGTTGAAAAAAAAAAAGAAAGAAAGAAAGAAAGGGTCATCACAAGCGCTCAAAGTTTGAAAAAAATACATCACCAGATTTTTGGGAAATAATATATTTTAACAAATTCCTAGAGATAAACAATAATAATCTTCATCTTAACGACTTAATTTTCTTCATTTCCCATCTGTAAAATGACAGTACTTGCAGTGAAATTTCAGATTCAATATTGACAAAAATAATCTTGTAAAATTTTTGTAATATCAAAAAGCACAGAAGCAACTACATTAAAATGCACTGAGAAAAAAGGTGCAAACCTTCACAATATTTAGAAAATAATATATCCCACAAACATAGATTATATATTAAGAGACAAAAAAAATCTGATTGTACAAAATAATTTGATAACATTGCATTTTTGTGGCAAATATACTCTTTTATTTCTTTTTACTCCAGAAAAGCAGTATTATGTACTGCATGTTCACAATTTCCTTAGTTTTTTATCTAAGGTAAGAATTTAGGCAGAAAGATTTGCACTATGCACCACGTGCCATGTGAAGCTTAAGTTACTCTTGTTGGCAAAGCATCAGAAACTATTTCAATCTCCTCTAACTGAAACTTATCCTTACTTCAGCTGCAGCCAGTGATGTCACCTCCATCAGGTTGACTGCTCGGAAAGCAAACACAGCAGCTGCCAAGACTGAAAGAAAAGACCCAATATTTAAGTTGCTGACCTGTTAATTAGTAGTTAGAATTTATCTTGATGTAAAATACCAATTCTCACTCCCTTAGAGTGACTATTTTGATTCTGAAGAATAATATACAATGGATGGCCGTGTTCGAGTTTCTTTGGCCATTCTTTAAAATGGATAGGAAAAACACAACATTCTTCCAGAAAAGTCTGAGTGAAAATGCTTGAGTTTCAGGTGACTAGCTTTTAATTAAAAGGGACAAGGTGATTTACAATTAGTTAATTTCTAAGCCAATAATTTTAATTTATTTAAATAGCAATATTTCAGTTGTGAATATTATATAACATTAAAACCACCATTCATTTATTTTGTACTATCTTACATAATTGTATTTCTCTACATAGCTGTCTTACATGAACCAAAACCTTTTCTCTTCTCTTCATCTACTTTGCATTTAAAATCTGACCCAATTGAAGACACATGTCTTCCTTAGAACCCCCATCTAAAACCTTGCATAAAACTTAGGACAGAATTTCCTTTATAAAAAATAAGTACAAAACTTTCAAAGCCTCTTAAAAGATGGGGCTTTGAAAGAAGAAATCCAGCAAAATCAGGGGAATTCTCAGTTGCTCTAAGTACTGAAGAAGTACTTGCCATAAATGAGTAACATGAATCTCGTATTTTGTGAAAGGTGATAAACTCATTTATTGTTACCACTGAAGCTGAGAGAACATCCTATGTTCTGTTCACAGAGCACTTAGCATTTTTGGAGTGCTGTCATAAAAAAAAAATTACCTCGCATATTTTTGTTAGAGATGCAGTATTTATGCAGTTCTAGTTTTCTAAAAGTTATAGTCTCTGACAGTTACGTCATCTGCTTTCAGCATTCAAAGAGCAACTATTTTCTTCTTGTCACAAAACACATTGAAGCTAACATGTATTTGCCTTACATCCACCTGGACTTAACACATTTTGTAAAAATAATTCTATTACCAGCAAGAATTTCTAGAGAGTTGTATCCCAGGATTCTGTCCCAAAGAAGCAAGAGCTGATCTGTAGCTAAATAACCAGAAAATGCCCGTACCATCCATTTAAATGAAATCCGTAGCCTGCAAACAAGTGATAAAAAATAGTTATCATATTTCTGTCTCCCATAATGATCAGACAGATCCTCTATAAATTGAAAATATTTTATTATTCTTCTGCATTTCTCTTCCAGGAAGAATAGCCATTTTCTCTTGCTGCATTAATAATCAATATTTTCCTTTGCAACAGCCATCAGAAAACTATTTAGCATCTCATTTGACAAAGTACTAATATCATTAAAATATTCTGACCAAGCAATCACATTAGAGGGATCCTCAGCTATTATTATCATCCTCAATGTTTCATCCTTTCTGCTTTTATGCTGTTATGGTGGATACCAATTATAACAAGATTTTCAGGTTCTATTGCACTTGGTGCCATGAGTACACTACAGAATGACAGCCTCTTGCTCTCTCTTCCCCTCCAGTAGCTTCTGCTGTAACTAACGTATCTCTGTGCCTTCTGTCCTCTAGGAAATAAATTGCTTAGTTCCATGAGATCTGACATGAATAACTGAAACTTAGCTAAATAATGCAGCATTTCTCATAGAGCAATTCTCCTCTCTTCTTCACAGAACATACAGAAGAAATATGCACAAAGCACATATATGCAGGTTAGACAAAGGGCTCCAACTGACTTTCAAGGAAAAATGGCACATTGGTGTTTGCACTTTTGAATAATTTCCCATAGCTTTTAAATCAAAATACTACAGAACAGCATTTTCAGAACAATGAATCTGCAACATTTGTAGCAAGTCAGAAAGAAGCACTTACGGCTGAGCCCCAATTTCTCGAAGGTGATAAAAGAGCTGGGGCAGATGGGTTTGTAGAAGAGTCTCGAACAGCAAACACAATGACACAATGCCCTAATGAAACAAGATCATATCCTGAATACTAACACTCATCCTGTCAAATCTGAGAAAACAGTATCAGCATGTAAGTATGCATGAATTTTTAATTCAAGCAATAAAACACTATTAATGATATAATATATAGCTCACGTAAGCAGGACACAAACAGCTCTAATGCCTTCAGTCACTAAAGCCTTGCTCCTACAATTCTATGTATGTATTAGCAACATAATATATTTTGATAGTCCCTTTCAGCTGTAAGTTACTTATGGTATTTGTATGTCAGGGTCTAAGTACCTAGTGGGTTATTATAATATGACCTACTTGAAATATTTCCACTTTGATGAAACAGAACTCAGTTACACTATATATACACTAAAAAACAGAGGATGTGAGAAATAATACCTCTCTGATAACTAGAAACAAACAGCAATGGGGACAATTACAAAAAGTTAAATGTAAACACATTTTAAAATTTCTTGTAAAAATTACCATGAAAATTAAAAGACTCCTGTCTGACTGGTTTCCCTGCTATTAATGACTGAAAGCACAATGCACAGCCTTGAAATGGTAGATCAAGGAAATTATTTTCTTTTAACCAGGAAATGTTTTCAAAAAGTAACATAACTATCCAGCACTTTGTGAAGGAGAAAAAAAAATTACTATGTTTTATTCTTCAAAAATAGAAGATAAGCAAATTTCTACGATTGTCTTACATTCAAGACAGCCGGTCCTGGTCATAAACATAACCAAATTATTTAAAATTCATCTAGTAGTGCTACAAAACATGTGCTGTCACACAAAGGTACTTGAGTTAAAGAAACAGACATCAACTTGATATCACTGAAACGATATCTGTATATATATGACTATCTTTTAGTTCCTCTACCCCAGAAAACACTAAAGTGTGTGTGCTTACATGTTATTGATTGAAATGAAAGCAAGTACGCATTTATGTAACTGCTTGAACTGAGAAACCTATTACATAAAAGACTTGACTCTCAAAAAAAAAAAAAACCCTCATAAAATGAGAACTGTACTATTTTAAAGTACATGATATTCTATAGCGAAGACTAACGTTGACGTAGAAAACAACAATATCCAAACTGGAGTTACCTAATATTCCTTCCAAGCTTGCCTGAATATATATATATATTTTTCAATCGCATAGAAAATCATGCCACTGTATCTTATTGTTACATAGCAAACAGAATATCAAGTGAGTGAGTTTTAATTCCTAACGAACTTACAGAGGGATGAGAAGAGATGGAATGGAGTCTGAAGAAAAAACGCACATACATCTCACGGAATATCTGATACAATTTGGAAGGTTCATGGTACAGAAAACAAAGTGGAGCAACTGAAAGGATAAAAGAATTATAATTGACTCAACACTGTAAACTGCTAAAAGAGTTCAATGATTAAGTGCATGAAGCATGAGGAAAAAACAAGTAATTTATAGTAGTACAATTTACAAAAACAATACTAAACCAATTATTTAGAAAGAGATATTTTATAATAGAGTCTATCATTTGATGTAAAAAGTTAAGAAAGGGAGTACAATACATTCTAGATAATAGTTCTATATATTTCAAGAATCTAAACCAATTAGAATGTGCTTACTACAGCGCTGGCTTCCTAAGCATAAGAAATACACTTTAAGGATAGCTTCTCTGGGGTGTAGGGCAATGATATGTTGAACAATGCAAGTTTTTGATTCAACCGTCTATAACTTCCAATGTGCTCTTGGGCTAGTGACCATCTCCGAATTGGTTCCCCATTTGTAAGACTGGAATAAGTTTACTGCTTGAAGATGGGTGTTGTGAAAACAAAAATATTAAAAAAATAGCTTCTGGTTGCCACAATGACATCACGTAAGTATGACTGATTGATGGAAACCTGTTTATTTCTTATGAGATCTGAAAAACACGGACATGTGGTACTTTACTGTTTAGAAGTGTTTTAATATACCTGATTGAAAATAACAGTTGGCTACATTTGTAAAGCAGCGGTTCTCAAACTTTTTTTCAATCGGTCCCTTTTTTCTTTTTGTAAAAGTCTAGCATATAGATAAATCTATTGTATGTATATGCTGTACAAACACAATCAGTTCCCCGTGATTTCTACGCCATTCATTCAATGCATGTTTCACAGACAGTTGTTCTCTATACATTTCTGTAATCAGCTTTTTCATCTGTCCACTCACTCACCATATCTACTGCTTCATTTTACAGGCGCATCCATTCTGGATGACAGCTTACATTTTAACATACTCATAGTCCCTATCTCTACATTCACCTTCCCTTCCAGTTTTATTTACACAAAGATAGGGATATGGATACATTTGTTGTATGTATACATATGCACAAAGATATATGTACATTTTTATATATATACGGGTGTATGCATGTGTGAATTCATTTTCATATATATATCAGAGAAGGTGGCTTAATAGAAAATAATGGCGTATGTGTATGAGAGGTGGGGTGCTAAGGTAGGGTGAGATGTTCACAGAAATGTGCGCTTACATAGGGGTAAGAAAAGCAGAGGGTGTTACTAGTGTGTCTGTTTTTAAGGATTGAAGATGGAGGTGGAAGAGTTGGCAGCGTGCATATGTACATAAAGGCCAGGAGGATAACAGAACAGTGCCTGACAGTTGGCACTGTACGAGTGTATGCATGCGAACATGCAAAAGTGCATAGGATTTACATAAGGACCCAGATACTTCCTCCGAGAGCAGCACAGCATGGAATACACAGGATGCTCTGCCTGGTCCCAGCTACCTTACCCACAGCCTGGAGTTACACTAGTGTTTCTGCTGCCCTGCTGTTCAGCCTCTCTCTTTCTCACAACCAGCATATTCTGAGCCCTTACAAGGACAGAGGACAGGAGGGAGGGAAGAAGCTCACACCCAGTTTGAGAGACGCTGTTCTCAAGGGCAGAGTCAAATACAAACATTTTGAAAAGTGGTTTCATGCAGAAAAAGTGAAAGCCTCCTAATGAGTACCTAAGGAAGAGTTTGTAACTGAGCTGTTCATTACTTCAAAGACTTAGATTCGTGTGATCATTAAACTTCCTTATTAGCAAAACATAGCATTTTAAGTATAATCTTAAAATCTGCTTGCCCTGTGATGCCACAAACACCTTTGATAAATCAAAGGAAAAAAACGGAAAGCTGTAACAAAGTCTCACATTGTTGGAGTCTCTCTGCACTAGCTGCCTTGTTACATCAGAGACCTGAGGAAATTTTTCTGCTCTTTTCCTAGAAATCTTGTTGATATTTGAGCTTTCCTCTGTGCAGTAAAGTAGCAACCATTCTATCATTTAATGCTCCTTTAACACTTGTTCTAGGCAAATGGATACAGCAACAGGCCTTTCACATAATTCATGTTTTTAAGAACTCTTTTCACAGGTAACTTGATCTATCCAGAAGTGAAACACAAGAAAAGAGCACTCTGTCAACAAACTTTATCCCTCTATTCACATACATTAAGATGTATAGCTCAGCTATTAGCTCTCAAAGAAGGAACTCCCACACGGTAGCGAGCTGTGATGTGAGTAAACAGAAACAGACCAGAATTTTTAAAATTATATACAACAGTCTTCACACACAAAGAATCAGAATACACATGTTTAAAAGTTGCAAAGTACATACAGCTTTAAACTACAATACGATAAAAAGCAATCCTGAGGTTTTAAGAGTTTATGAGAGTCACACTTACCATACATAGAAAAGCCGTGAAAAGGAATTACACCTATAAAACAAAAATATTTCTTTTTTTGTTCTTTTATATTTCTTTTTATCCATGTAAAAAAAAATGTATTGTTCCCCCAAGTTTCTAAATTGTATTCTGCCTACCACAGGAATAAAAATTTCCTTGTTATGGCACCTGCAGTCTTAGATCTCAAGCTTGTAATTATTTAAGTAGAGGAATTGTATCACTTACTTCAGTACAACCAACTACGTGCTTAAACACATGCTATAGTTCCTAGAAAGCCAAGTAAAGCTCTGTTTCCATGAAGTTATTACATATAAGCTTTGCTGAAATCAGAACCTAATTTCAAATAAATGACAACCCGTAAATGTCATGCACCGATAAGGAGGGAGCAGGAAAAAAGGGGGCCAAGACCTCTAGTAATTCATGTAGTACTTGGATAAAACATCTGGAGGACTTGGCAGTTGTATCATGACAGTTCTCTCCTCCTTTCTAGCTGATCTTAGCTCCCATTCATTGATTTCCATAGAGGACCGGTAAGAGAGAGCTGCTTTGGCAAAAGGTCATAAGGACAATGCTTCATGGCTGCAAAGAATTGCAGAGGCAAAAATGGAAGAAGGGGGAACAAAAGTATGTGCTACAACTGACACCACTGGAACACAGGAGACATAAAAGACAAGGCCAGAGACACAGATTTAAGATTGGTGATGTAAGGCCTTGAAAGCAAGAGCAAAGAGCTTGAACTTAAAATACAAATGCAGTGCAAAAACAGGGAAAGGATTCAATAGATGGGGATTGAAATGGTCAAAATAAGAGCTGAAAAAAAGAATTTTAATAGCTGAAGTAACAACAGCAGCAATAGTATTAACTTAAAATTATATAGATTAGTTATATCTGAATTTTTAAAATAAACACAAATTTTGAAAGGAAAAGACTTTAAGGTGTGGTTTGTTGAGTACTGAAAAGCTGGGGGTTAGACAGTTTCAGCAGGTATCATTCAGATCTTCTAAGTAGTGATACAAGACTGGAATACAAGCTGCTGCACCAGAAGTTGTTTTCCTTCTCCTTCCCACACACATAGACAAACTCCGTATGTGACTACTAACACCAGGCTGAATGTGGTTTTGGAGTAGCTTCAGTCCAGCTTACACCTTTAAATTAATGAATTTTGCAGAATAACAGCAAAACATAATTTGTAATAGAAAAAGAAGTTATCAAGCATTTGAGAAAAAAATCCTGTATCTTTCCAATCTACCACTAGAGGAGGCAATAGTATAATTCTTACCATTTGGAGGATAGAAAACAGCATATTCTTCCATTCCAAGTTTTCCTGTGAATCATCAAACCACAATTAAAATGTGATTAAACTGTTAAAAGGTATGAAGATTTAAATTAAAAAGGTAGATTCTAAGGTACAATTTATAAAAATCATAACTAATTACGTTATTGACCATTTGATATTGTCTAAAACAAGCAAGCAATGCAATTGGACAGGTACAGTGTCAGATCTAAAACTAAAACGCAGCACCAATACGGGAGGAAGACAAACAGCAAAAAAGAGGAGGAAGATTTCAGCAATGCTATCCCACAGAGATTTTATTTGGGTGTGTCTTAGGAGCTCTAAAGGTGTTTGCTGCAGACCTTGAGGACAGTGAAGCTCTACGAGGGGACAAGGTTAAGGGGATAAGTCTGCCATGCTGTGGCAGACTGACCTAGGGACAGGAAAGGCGTTTAAAAAGATACAAGAACAGATAAAAAATATTCAAGGCTTCATTAAGCCTGCAACAGAGAGGAAGGTGGATGGTATAGTTTTGATATAACAAAAAAATATTTAAGCAAGCTGTTGGATACAAAGACAGTATAGACTGACCATATAACTTTTTCTCTTCCTTGCAAAATAAACATGTTATATTAGTTAACCATATTTTAACTATAGAACCTAATAATTTAAAATCTACTATTAAAAACTTAACAACTTATTTAGAAATAGAAAAGTGGTTTTAAGCATAATTACAACTAATTAAAAGCTGTAATTATTTTAGTTTTAAAATGAGAAAATTCAACTAGAAAATGTAATTACTTGTATGAAAATTTATAGAATATTCAGAGATCTTTTAGATCGCTGTGTATTTTGTTCACTCTACACGGAAGAATTTAGCACAGGGAACTTTTGTCAGGTTCAATGGAATCTGGGTTTAGCTATTTTCCTGTAGCATGAATTGACTGAATTAAATTCAAAATTAACCTGCGAAGCTCTTGCCTACTACCCCATGAAAACAAAACCAGTATCTTCCAATTACAGAAATCAGTTGTTTCATTAAACTAAAAAATACTTTTTACTTTTCCTTTCAATAGTTTGCTTGCTGTGCAGCAGGGAGTTGTAATCTGGAAGGAGAGTATTTTTAGCATAAAGCACATCTCTTGGAAAATTAGGCAAAAATAGGACCTACAAGCCTTTCGGATTTACACTGCACAGGTTCAACAGAGATTTAGATTTCAGCAACTTCATTCCCCAGATTTGTCTAGGAATAAGTAGGATGCTCCCCATAGCTGTGTTTCTGGGCTGCCACGGCTCTGTGCCTGAAGTGAGACCTGGGATCCCACTGCTGTTCAGCTCTCAGGTGAGCCCTTTGCTTGTTTCAAGAAGTAGGTAAAGAAAACTCCCTAATTCAGTTAAAGAGAGAGAAAAGACCTACAAAGCAATAGAGGAAGGAAAAAAAAAAAAAGAAAACAAACATTGCCTCTAGTGAACATAAGAAGCAGCAAGAGGAAAACTGTCAGCAGACACCCTGTTCAAAAAAGTACTGGTACGGGGATGTTGTGGTTTAGCCTTAGTCGGCAACTGAGTACCGCACAGCCGCTCCCTCCCTCCCCTCACCCGCCGGTGGGATGGGGGAGAGAATTGGAAGAGTAGAAGTGAGAAAAACTCGTGGGTTGAGATAAAAACAGTTTAATAATTGAAATAAAATAACAACAACAACAATAATAATCATAATAATAACAACGTAATAATAATACCCAAAGCAAGTGATGCACAGTGCAATTGCTCACCACCCTCCGACCGATGCCCAGCCAGTCGCCAAGCAGTGGCCCCCCCGGTTCCCCCAGTTTATGTACTGAGCATGACGTCACATGGTATGGAATGTCCCTTTGGCCAGTTTGGGTCAGCTGTCCTGGCTGTGCCCCCTCCCAGCTTCTTGTGCACCTCCAGCCTTCTCAGTCGGTAGAGCATGGGAAGCTGAAAAGTCCTTGGCTAGTGTAAGCACTACCTAGCAACAACTAAAACATCGGTGTGTTATCAACATTGTTCCCATCCTAAATCCAAAACACAGCACTGTACCAGCTACTAGGAAGGAAATTAACTCTGTCCCTGCCAAAACCAGGACAGGGGATCACATTTGGCTAAATACACTGGCACAAGGGAGTAAGGAAGAAAATGGGAACGCAGAAGGTGAACATACATGAAAAAGAAAGTGATTGGATGGCTGAATGATTCAAGAAGGAAGACAAAATTAGGAACCTCTGGGTAAAGCCAAGGCAGGTGAGGATCTAAGAAGCAAGGAAACAGACCCCAGAGGTACGGCATTAGAAACTGGCAGCAAAGGCAAGTGGACCAAACCAATTCAAGATCCTTAGGGCAGCGAGGAGGGCGCAGAGCAAGCTCACTCCCCTGGAGTTCAGGAGAGCAGACTTTGGCCTCTTCAGGGATCTGCTTGGTAGAGTGCCATGGGACAAAGCCCTGGAGGGAAGAGGGGCCCAAGAAAG
>NW_008824475.1:5169770-5176377 GCF_000699105.1 Pygoscelis adeliae
CCCTCTACTCTGCTCTGGTGAGACCCCACCTGGAGTACTGCATCCAACACGGACCTGTTGGAGCAGGTCCAGAGGAGGGTCACAAAATGATCAGGGGGATGGAACACCTCTCCTATGCAGAAAGGCTGAGAGAGTTGGGGTTGTTCAGGCTGGAGAAGAGAAGGCTTTGGGGAGACCTTATTGCAGCCTATCAGTACTTAAAGGCGGCTTGTAAGAAAGATGGGGACAGACTTTTTAGCAGGGCCTGTTGTGACAGGACAAGGGTGAAGGGCTTTAAACTAAAGGGGGGTAGATTTAGACTAGATAGAAGGAAGAAATTTTTTACGCTGAGGGTGGTGAAACACTGGCACAGGTTGCCCAGAGAGGTGGTGGATGCCCCATCCCTGGAAACATTCAAGGTCAGGTTGGACGGGGCTCTGAGCAACCTGATTTATTTGAAGATGTCCCTGCCCACGGCAGGGAGGTTTAACTAGATGACCTTTAAAGGTCCCTTCCAACCCAAACTATTCTATTCTATGATTCTATGAATAAATTGAAGATTGTCAAGAAAGTAAGACTCACATGAGAACTTAAGCCAAGAAAAGTAAGACTCACATGAGAACTTAAGCCAAAGAACATCCAAAAGTAAGCTAACACTTTGGAAGATGCCATGCTTTGAAAAAAATCAGTATAAGTCTGCTCTATTCTCCCAGACCTTTGAACAGAGCGCACAGTTCTTCAACAACATGTTCTGCTCCTGTCTACAAATATCTGCAAGATCACTGCTTTGGGAAGATAACATCTTACCACCACTTCCAGCTGCTAAATTTATGGAAGTTGCAGAGGACAACATTGTGTATTTAAATTTGTAGCTCTGATGAAGATAGTTGTCCTCAAGATTTTATCATATTGTCATAGTTGTGTGTTTAATTTATTTTGGTAAAACACTGGAGAATTATACACAGAGAACTACAGTAAAAGAACAACATTGCAATCTGGCCTTCATGTGATCAGCTTCTAAACTGTCACAGTAGAATCTGTGCAGATGTCAACTGGATACATGAAGTTTTTATTAACGTTCTTTTAAATGTAGTCTACTAGGTGTAATGAACATAAAGGAAATTCACATACTGTATTACTGCAGCAGTCAACAAAAATCTATGCAATCTTTTATAAAACAATTCCTTTTACCTCGTATATATGATTTGGGTGGGGTGGCACTACTGTAAGTAAAGTGCTCCAATACAGATGTATCTCGGGAAAAACAGAGTAATACCTGTAGAAAAGACAGCATATAAAAATCAGCTGACTTACTGGATCAACAAAGCAATGCCTAACAGATTTAAGGACCTGCCTTAATTAGCACCTATTAGATGCTATTGAAGAGCACTAATATGGTTGAAAGCTCTTGATCAACAATTTACTTTCCTGTTCAAATTTCTAGGTTCACTTTGAATTTGCTATGACTTTACCTTCACATTCGTTTGTTGTCAGTAAAATATCCCCGTTCTTCAACCCTCCTCTTTGCCTCTCACCATGGGTTTATCCCCTTCTGTCACATCATTAGTGACTGTGCATGCACCTGGCTGCTTTGATGTCTATTAGGTTATTTTTCTATTCAGTTACTATGACCTGGGGAAGTCCTAGTAAGTGAATAAGCAAATGAAACATTTACATTTTTGCACGTGTGCAGTTCCAGAAGACTGATCCTTACATTCACTTTTATTCCCAGGAGCTTTACAGAATGTTTACACGATATTCAGTTCTTTCAAAGAGCACAGATTATAATGTTCACCTCATATCCACAAGTTCTGAAACGCACACTGTATTTTGTAAAATATATTTGTATTTTTTATTGTTTACATAAATATCTAGTATTCACAGCAATTGAGTATAAAATGAAACACTAAAAGCATTCCTAGAAAAAAATTAACAATAAAGAATCTCATCCTATATGCAGTTGTAAAAAATGTAATAATTAGTATCATACTCGAATATTTTCATGTTTTCATGCAATGAAAGACTGCACTATCAAGAATGTACAGAAGAGGGCAGAAGTAAGACGTCAACTTGCTGCTGACTTTTTTTGCATACATTAAACCCTCTCTGCTCTTGTAGGTTTTAAGAATTGGGTTGTTTGTTTGCTTGAACTGTAGCCAAGGTGTAAAAGGTGGAAGTGTTTCAGATGGTGTTTCACTACATAATTTATTGTGAATAAAAATGAATGGATTTTTCCTTCAACTAATTATTGCAAACATTTTCCAGATACCAGCATTTGTCAAAAGGAAACATGCAAAACCGAAACACTGTGACATCTGAACATCATTGCTTTTTTTTATTTTTTATGGAAAGCAGGTCATATTTTGAGACTTTTTCCTCTTTTGAACCTCAAAACCATTTCTCAGATACAAACAACTTTTTAAAAATAAATAGTTTCTTTATCTTTAACAGTTTAAGCTAAATATTATTTTTGTGCAATACACAATCATTTTCATAGCTGCCAAAATATAGCTGACCATAACAATACACAGGCAAATGTAATTCTCTGTATATGTTAACTGAGGTGAAAGAAAAAGAAACTAATCTAGAAAGGACATAAATTATGTTCTCTCACAGGGGAAAGAATGTAACCTTAATTTGAGGCCCCCTTTTTTAGGAATACAGTGTCCAGCAGCAGTATCTGGAAGTCTTTAAATTAAGACTATGCATCTTTATAAGAGATAGACTCTAGCTCAAACATAAGTCATGACTATACCTAAAAACTGCTGGGTGACGTTCTTTGCATATATTCATTATGCAGGATGTAAGACTAAGGTATTCGAATTGAACATCTGGCCTGAAATAATGAATTTACAAATTTAACAATTTATGCATTATTTTTCTCATTCACAAAAATGATAATGCTAAAGAAAACAATGGCACAGACCCTTTTTTAAGTACAGGAATGTTTGGCAAACTATCGGGTATTTATAATCAAAACTGAAAAGAAAACCACTGAATTCAAAGGACTGAGAAAAAGAAAAAAAAACAAAGCCAAAGCTTTTATCTCAAAGAAATTACTGTATTAAAAATAACTGTATTCTATTTCAATAGTTATAAGGAAGTAATAAAAACATGTAAACTTTGGGATGAAGAAAGCAAAGATATTAAAGGAAATAAGTTACATCATTTCACAGTGCTCTTCCTGAAAAGGACTGCATGCTAGTAAAGAGGTACCAATAATCCAACCAAATATGTTATTTTAGGCCCAGATTTTTTGGTTTTGATGGATGCTTTATCTGTTAAGTAATACACAGACAAATGCCACACTCTGATCAATGACTTGGAAAACTTAGAGGCAGTAACTAGTCATGGAAAAAAGCCACAAACGCAGTACAAACAGAAATAATTTATCTGGTTTAAACTAACATTTTCATTACCTATTTTATTTAGCCAATATTTAATTCCAGTTATCGTATGAAATAAATAAATAATATCCCATATCAGAATGACTCATACTGCAAAATTTTTCCAGGGGCCACAGAACAAAATAATTTGGCAGCAATGCATTTGCAAATTAGGTTGGAAGAGAAAATTATCAAGGAAAATGGATAACTTTCTTCTAGAAAAAGAGTCTGGTACCACAAAGTACCAAACAAAACTAAAGCAACTAATAATTAGAAGTTTGAGATATTCTTTGCCTCAAAGCCTTGCAGTAAAACTAGGCACTTCATTTTTCAAAGATTTTTGGTGACTCTCCTTCAAATTACTAAGGATAGTTTAGTCCTTTTTATGCTTTTCATTCTGTGATCATTCTTCTAGTTAATAGTGATACATAAAAAATTAAAATATTCAACTGTGCTATACAGTGAGAATGATGAACAAAATCTATTTCTGATGGTCTTAAAACACAAGATTATACTGTATACTAGTTCATAATCCTTCATAGATTATAATTCTGTGTCCACTGGAACTGCCAGTTAATGACTAATTAATATGCCTTAGTTGTCTATGTAATGAATGAAGCAGAAATAACAATGAGATTTTCACATCCCACGATGAAGAAATAATGTTACAATAATGAAGATCATCTTTGACCCTTAAATCAAGAAAAACGTCTACACGTAAATATTTTAGTGAGTAAGTATCAATGTTTGAGTTGTCATTATGTAGTGACTTTTCAAATGTTAATTCAGAAACAAATTCAGATACAGATCTTAATATTGGAACTATTTTAAGTAAGAAAGACTAAAATTATAACCTCATTAAATTATAAGTATTAATGTTTAAATGCTTATTATGCTAAAATATTATATGTAGACATGATTGAATAGTATGCTTAAATAGTAACACATATTTTTATACCTATATGGACTAAGCAGCAGTAAGGACGGTTTCTTGCTTAGTTAAATTACTAGCAGTTTTACATATTACCATCAAGAAGAAATCATTTAGTTTCACATAGTTCTAAAACAAAAAATTAAGCAAGTCTAATCTAACAGATGTGACTAATGAAATTGAAAGCACTGTGGCAATGGTAAGTTTGCTGCATGACATTTATGTTGACACTGCAATCAGCTACACATTAGGAAATTCATAAATGTAATGTCCTTCTATTTAAGGGTATTTGACAGGCAGCAATGAAGATAATTCTTTATAAATTAGCTGGGCTCCCCATTGCTAGAAGCAGCTTTGGAATGGGAGCAATCCTAAAAGTAACCATACATATCACTACCTTATTCAGAGTCAATGTCTTCAATTAAAAAATATGTCAGTACAATATCTTCTATGCTTATTGCAGTAGGTCACTGTAAAGCAAAATTTTTTTTTTTTTTTTTTTAAGCTGGAACCCTGAATATACTTCTCAAGTCTTAATTTCTCTGTATGCCACAGCTGTTAATCATTTTATTATTGCAAAGCTGGAAAGGGGAAGAATATGGCTGACAGCGTATTTTCTGGCTTACCGCATTGGAAAGACATTGTGTAGGGTCCTTCAGAGTAGGATTTTTAGAAGTCTGTCCTGCTTAATCTGTTTAAGTGTACAAGATTAATTTACAGTATTGTTACTCAGAAGGGAAAGTATATGTAATGCAGCAAACAGATGCTGTCTAGTGTCCCACTGTACTCTGCCTACACATGAAACACAAAGGCAATCCCACAGGAGTATACTTTCTAGCTTTTCTAAGAAAAAAATAGTTACATACCTGATATAAATAATCCTCAAATACAAAATAGTAGTCATCATTGCTTGCTGTCAGCTTGACATCCTGTAATCAAAAAATACAGCAGTTTGAAGCCAAAAGACATCTTTTCAGACTCCTATAAAAGCTAAACTTAACACAGTGGTAGAAGACACTGTTTCACCATTGAATCATGAAAGAGCTGTAGTTAAGCATATACTCCACATTTTAAAATCTAAAAATGCTATATTAACTTGAAAATTAAAACATTCAGAATTGAAACTTGAAATGGAAGTGCTTGGACCCCAGTGCTTTCTTCTTCGCAAAACCAGTTATTCCTTCAAATGACATTACTGTTTCTTTATGACTTAATGGCTCAACTCAAATGTCTCACACAAGAGCCAACACAGGCACAAGGAGAGAGTTTACAATAATAAATTCACACTAATTTTTCTTACACTTCTTAAAACCAAATCATCTAACATTTTCTTTGTTAAAAAACCAAGGTATTGGTGTGATGAGTATATAAATATATAAATCACTTAATCACTGTTTCGTGAATCACTTACTTTGAAAATCAGGCTGTCCACTAAAAGGTCATGCTGAATCACGTTCGACTTAAGCTGTTCATAATACAGGATATCCTAAAATTACAAATATTGTCATCATCAGTCTGAGACACAACTTTAATTTATATTTAAACTAATGAAGCCAATTTTTAACAATTAAAAAAAATCAAGAAAAATCATACGCATGTATTCAGCTGAAAAACCCACTGCATAATTGCATTCATAATAACCCACTGCATAATGAAGCATTCTATCACTGTTTATTCTAGCTTAAGCCCTAAGAAATGAGACAGATATTTGAGACTTTATGAAATGACCTCCCCTTTATATAATTAATAAAATGAGAATGAAGGAACTAATTCAAACGCAAGATCCATATCTTCCAACCTCTCGGTCTCTACAGCTAAAATCTTTTCAATGCTCAAAATCATTACGGTTTTTTTCTTTATTACCCTCTATTTTCATGCACCTCTCTATTAATAGGTTCTGTCATATCTTCTAGCATGAGTGAGTTGCTGCAAATATTTCATATTAATCTAATACGAATATAAATAGTATAAATTTGTGAAAAGATGAAATGATAAATATATTAAAAAATCTTGTGAAGATGTGCTTACAAGGCATGTGCAGGACAACCAGGGGATCAGGCCCAGCCAGCACGGGTTCATGAAAGGCAGGTCCTGCTTGACCAACCTGATCTCCTTCTATGACCAGGTGACCCGCCTAGTGGATGAGGGAAAGGCTGTGGATGTGGTCTACCTGGGCTTCAGTAAGGCCTTTGACACCGTCTCCCACAGCATTCTCCTAGAGAAGCTGGCGGCTCACGGCTTAGACAGGTGTACTCTGCGCTGGGTCAAAAACTGGCTGGACGGCCGGGCCCAGAGAGTTGTGGTGAATGGA
>NW_008824475.1:5177297-5213649 GCF_000699105.1 Pygoscelis adeliae
CCATCCCTGGAAGTATTTAAAAGACGGGTAGATGAGGCACTTAGGGACATGGTTTAGTGGGCATGGTGGTGTTGGGTTGACGGTTGGACTCAATGATATTAGAGGTCTTTTCCAACCTTAATGAGTCTACGATTCTATGAATACAAAGAACTCAGGCCTTTTTTTAAACTCCAATTATTTCCTGAATGTCTACAGAACATACACAAGAGTGAAACGATGGGGAAGTATCAGAACAAACACTTCTCTGCTTTAGCTTATTCTATCCCTTTCTTCTTAGAAAGAGCTTGCAAAGGAAACAAAAAATTAAATATCGCACTATCATCATGTAATTCCAAAATCCCTAAATACCTCTGTCATCATGCCTACAATTGAATAACACAGTTTCAGATTGAATACCACAGCTTCAAACAGATTTGGAATAAATTTACAAACTAAATCAGCAGTCCCAAAGCTCCTTCCCACTTCACAAAAGTATTTTGGTTTTAATGTGTCTCTACAGGCACCACACAAATGCTTGTATATTCCAAGTTTTACATAATATTTACTGCTGATTTCTTTGCAAAAAAAGGTAAGTCGAGTAAGGATTTAAAGAACAAACAGGAAGATGAAATTTTGAGAGGGAGAGAATGGAAAAAAAGTAGATAATGCAACTACTAATTTATTGTAACTTGGGAAAGAAATTCTAATAACCTCATGGTTTCTTGTTATCATTTCCTAGTTTTTAGTTCTCTAGAACTGCCTTAAACAATCGCTATAGGCTGTTTGGAAGTGGGAGAAGAAAGTGGTATGAAGGAAGACAGTAATCTTTTGCTACACACATATAGAGCAGACTTGAAATTTGTATGCAGAAACAAGTTTTCTTCTTAAAATACTTTCACCTGAGGTTTCACGATGGCTCCAAGCCACAAGTTAACATTACCACTAGTCCAGTATTTTGTACTAACCTTTTCCTTCCTGAATTAGGAAGCCATTCAATTATGTTTTACATTTGCTTACAAGAGTCTATTTTCCTGTTACTATTAAAATTATTGTAAAACCACAACTAAAAAGTAACCACTTAAGTACATGGTCCATTCATCTTAACAGTCAGAATAACTTGGTATTAAGTTGAATTGCTGCTGTTTTATTCACACTTAGAATAGACGTAGTGATTTGGCATGCAAGGAATGACTTCACTGAATGTATGAAGAACAGATTTCTGTATAAGAAAAAAATATTCATAAATGATGCCCTACTGTATGCCCTAAATCATGAGTTTAGAGTGCTAGTTTCAGTGCAGTTTTGTTTATGGCATCATACTGAACTATGATTGTTATGTTATTAATCTCTAAAATATTTACTAGCTTCCTATGCCTTAATTCAACTGCATTATTAATGGAAGTGTAAAGAATCAAGTTAATTGCAATTATGTATAAATTACAGTTTAGTGTAGCCGGTGAACAGTATCTTCCACAGAAGAAAAACAGAAAACCGCTGAAAGAAATTTAAATGAAATAGGTTTAATCAGAACAGAGTACTTGCTATTTGTTAATCCAGAATGACACGTGTATTTAAAACATTTTGTAAAATGTTTTTGTTTTAGCAAAGGAATCAATAAAGCTGAAGTGCAGAAACTTTCCATTTCTCACCCTTCAGACTTGTGTACCGATTTTAAAAAACAATCGACTTCTTAGAATATAGGGCAAATATTGCCTGAGTTAGAACAGAGATTTGAATCACTTAGCCTTAACCAACAGGATGTACAATTTCTGAAATATATATCCTTCCCAATTTTCCTCCTTCATTTGTTTTCATTGGTGTAAATATTTCAAGCAGTTAAAAAAGTGGTAAGAATAAGCAACCTGATGTTTTAGGGCACTGTCTTAACAGAGAGAACAACTGCGCTCAGATTCTTCAGCAACTCGCAGAAACTGAATGGAAGTTCTTTATAATTCAGTTGAACACTTTCTTCAGTATGATTTTAAATAAAAAGGGTAAACAGTTTATCACCTTTTCTTTTTTAATGAATAATAGTTTCTACTTTGCTCTTACAAAAACCCACTAGGCCAACTTGGTCATTTCTCAGAAAATAAAACACCGTTTGCTGTCGCTGTTGTAATTTCAGCATGAACTAAAATTTCAAACACAACTCAAAACTCTACCCTGAAAAAATGAATAGCAAATTTACATTGCAAATATAAGCAGAGTAAAACAGTACTTACATATTTTAACAGTTAAATAATTTAGTAAAAAGAAGGCCAAGCTGTCCACCTGAACTAGAACTCATGAGAAAGAGTTCGGGAAACAAATCAGAAATTATTAAAAAGGGACTTGCAATGCAAAACCAATCATAACTATTCTAGGAATAATGGTTTTAATTCATTACTTGTCATTCATTTTCTCTGAAATTGTGATTGTTGTTATTGAAAATGAAAACAGGGCTTGGGAATCACACTGGTTTTTTAGACGCAACTTGACCACAAGTAGATCTTGCCCATGTCTCTTAGTAAGACAAGAGGCTTGTGATTCATGCTGTATTAATAAATTTATTCCTCATATCTGAATCATAAACAAGATTGGTCACAGATCTACTTTCAAGCCACATGACCCTTTTGCTCGGTGATCAGTTCTTCTCACTTACACAGTGAGAAATGCTTTTAAGAGCCTCATGCAGACTTCAAAAAAAGATTCAGGTCTTGTTTTACTATTTTATTGGTTGCATTTCTTCCTCCACACGAGACAACTGATTACTACCAAGTTTCAGGAGTGTCCAGAAATGTGGTAGGTTTCTTAGCCTAAAATGTTTTCATTTATAAAACCAAAAACCTTAACTTATTCATTGGATTCAACCTTTCTTCTCTGTCTGCCAAATCTTAATGTAACCTTGATTTGTAAACTTTTTACTTTTTCAAAATGTGTTGCATTTTTATATAGACTATAGCTTTTCTCAAAATAATATATATTTTTTTATACTGCACCTCCAAAGATACTCCTCTTTCCAAGTTGAAACAAAGTACATTTCAGAATTGCACTGCCCAGCCCTCTTGACCCTACCACATACCAAAATTTCCACCCAAAAAACTCACACTGTATCCATCTGAGAGCATAAGGAAAAGGGAGCTCTGAAAGTAGCTCACAGGCAAGAGAGAACAGTATCTTTCAGCAGTACCCAACAAAGCTAGTTTAAGCAGAATCTAGTGATTCACCTTCTTTGAAATTAAGGTGTGGATTACTCAGCAGCCTCTGCGCAGGCACAGTCCACCTGTGGCCTGTCATGAAATCCCTGGCACAGGAGCTGCACTCTCACTGCTGAACTGTAGGCAGCTCATGATTCATTTTTAGGTTACCCTCATCATTTGAATGTACTGTCTATACCTGCCTCTCCAATCTAATACAAGAAATGGGTGGGTGAGGGATAGAACTAGGAATATGAAGAAAGACTGACACTGGGGAGTCTAGAAAGAAGACACTAAGATTTGTGGGAATTGGATGAAGCCTAAAGAATGGCAATGAGCATTAATTAGGTGAGCTGTAGATTTTGGAACAGAAGTACCAGAAACAAGTACAAAACAAAAAACTAAACAGATTACATAAAGAGATAATGGACAAAAGAGCTAAAGAAAGTCCCTCCTGGCAAATCCTGAAGAGGATCCAAAACTTATTCTCCTTTTACCAGACACCTGTGAAACCTACTTGTAAAGTACGTCCTTCTCCAGTCAAAGATGACGACAGTCTATTACTGCTACCGGCTTCTCAGCTGTTTGAATGGTGCAGTGGGTACCTTCGGCTACTGATCCTAATCTAAATAACCCTACTGATAAGGCACAGAGTTACATCATGCTCCATGATGAACTTACCACCTCACCTATTTATTAAGTTTTTAAACCTAGGAAATTACATTCAGTAAAAGCTGTAGTAAAGCAAAGCATTACTAATTTCTGCATGCTGGAATTTTCAGAATTAAGATTGATTTTCAACCCATTAACTTAAAAAAAAATTACAGGAAAAAGCCTATAAGATAGTGAACAATTTTGTTTTTTAAGCACTGCTTGAATAGCATGCAGTGAATAAACAATAGGGTAACACACCAAACAGAAGGGGGAAAAAAAAATAAACAGATTCTCAGTAAGTGTGTGCCATCCATTTTGTGTAATCAATGAGGCAGACATCCCACAGGAAAAACTGTGATTTTGTGATTCAAGAGCATACGATAAAATACATATATACAGCAAATTGGACTGTTTGCACAGACAATATTAACTGTGACACTGTTCAGCTTTTAAATGTTTGACTTTGCAACCTTAGAAATGCTCTTTTAACACAGTTTCTCTAAAATGTACCATTACAAATGAAAACTAATAAACAATTCATTGCCAGGAAATGTGTTTACGCATTTCTAAATAATCCTGCATATAGAGCTTACAGTTTATCATTTTTATGATTATGATGCTAGATTGCTAGTATCATCCCTTGCTTGGCTGCATATTAGCTTTATATAGAGGCTGAGCTTTACCGAATAAAATTTTCCAAACAACAATATTGGATGCTAACACACACAATGCTGCCCATACCAAACCCTCAATAATGTTTTACATTAAAGGAAGGAAATTCACAGTCCTTATGAGTTATAGATTCATACAGCTATAAATGTAATACAGCCTAAACTGCAAATCAGAAATATTACAGCAAGAAATCTCTGCAACCACACAATTCAACTTCAGCAGAGAAACAGTACACAAGAGGTAGAGAAAAGAAGTGTTAGATAAACCAATGAAGTCTATATGAAATACAGCAGATCATACAACAGCTACATGTATCTGAAAACTGCTTTGCTATACTTTACAAAAAATAAAGCAGTATATTCAGTATATGCAAGAAGACCACCTCAGGGTGTTAGCATTCTCGCAGTAGTTACTGCGAGAATACAGCCTTACTTCTGTGAAACACTAGTAAATGCAATCCTTAAAATGAACTATGGACACTCATCTTATACCATAGCTATAGTAACCCATGTGCTATCCTACCTGATCTATGGGCAGCCTGCTGGGTCTCAGTCAGAAGGCCTGTCCCTTTAATGCATTCATATTTTTAGTACTCCAAGTCCGTAAAACAACTGTAACTTAGAGCCCAGGATAACAAATACTGTACTATGCTATGCAAAAATAGTCTTGGAAAAGAAGATAAAAGGCTCCGATAGCTGTTACATTAGAAGATACAGTTTCAGTTTAGCGTGATAGGAAAACATTCATATGCACTTACATCACCAGCTTAGGTGATTTTCTCCAACATAGCGTATCTTTTCCACAGACTTGATAATTTCTGTTCTTCATGGGGAGGGAGGGTGGATTTTGTATTTTACTGTCTTCCAATCCTTTATTTCAACAATCTCAAAGTAGTGACAAATTCGCAGTCTGCATCACTTCATCCATCCTTACCACTTTTTCTTGATGTTATCGTTACCATTTTCCAGCCACTTATCATCATCTTTCTAAGTTCTTTCAGCATCATCACAAAATATTGTCTCACCAATAATTCCCTGCACGCAGTCTACTCAGTTCAGTCTCAAGGCTCTGGACCCTGTAGAATGTCTCCTAAAGGAGAATGTCTACTGCACTGAATCTCAGAATACTGTATGCATATATAGTTTATTTTTCTTCTTCATCTATAGTTGATGAGCACCATTTGCTAAGTGCGTAGAAAGTTATCTCAAGGTAAAATATTATGTCAACGAGAACATATTAGCTGCCCTGACATAGGTGTCCACATGCATCCTTGCAATAAGTTGGAACTGAATTACCATTTATTACACAATAAAGGCACATACATGAGCACTTCTGATCAAACAGCTAATGTACTGTTCTCTAGCTTACCTAACAGTAAATTGAGTTAATACCCTCACAGCAGACACTAACATTTTGAGAAGGTCTAAAATATTCACACTTCATGCATAGTATAAACACATATTAAAAACTACTATAAACTAGAGTCAACTTTTAAAGGATCTAACAGTGTGGCTGACAAATATATTAATAGACAGACATAGCTCGTTCCTCTTGTTATTAATCTAATAAAAAGGTAATTGTTGAAAATTGTCCATGTGAATTTCAGGAAACAGATTTTAATAAATCTATTTCTGTAACAACCCATGCTTTATGCAAACATAAAATGAAATATTTGATTATTTTTCTGATTATTATCTTGACTTTCAGTCATTAAAACAGAATACCTGGCTTTTTTATTCAATTATTTCATTTTCCACATTAAGATAAAAATGCTCTTAGAGCATGCGGCATGTAACAGCATATAAACAGATGCAATGTAATCAACAACATTAATTTCACACCTCTAATACTCCTGTTCTCATAAAGACTTCTAAAATTCAAGCTGTCCCAATAATTTAAAATAACTTAAATCTAGTGTTGAGCATCTTAAGTAAGCTGTATAATATTTCATTATTATTTCAACAGCTCGCTCTTCTACAGAAAATTCTATCTTTTATTTACTAGAAACAAAAGCCTATTTTATTTTTTCAGAAAGGAATAAACTAAGTAATTCTAATACCAGACCAAATAACTTCAACTCCTCAGGTAAGCTGTCAATGAACAAGATTTACATTTGTTTTTAAGGGCATGATCTTACGATTGTACTATGTAGTTACCAATAAATGCCCCAGTATTACAAGAAAATGGCTACATCCTCAAGGGGCATGAGATACTGTAAAATTCTCACATTTATGAGCAAATTTACATGTATGCATGTTACCTTTTATTGCAATAAAAGCCTTGCATCAAAGTATTCAAAATTCTGCAAAGATTTAAATAGGGATTTAACTTTTTATGGCATATTAGATATATTGACTATAGCATGTCTTCAGATACTGCAAAAGATTTCATTGTTGAGGACTTGAGTCAAATAAACATAAGGTACTATGAAAAACTGTTGCCGTACAGGGGAGTATGAAAACAATCCACATCTTACTAGTTCCTCTTTATGTCTTTTTGATTGTACATATGTAGAGTATATGCAATAATATATAAAGCAATTTACAAGATATGTGCATGAATATGATGACAGGTTCAAATAGCCAGGAAAAAGGTATAGCACATCTTCCTTTTACAAAACATAGCAAAGATAAGAGAGATTCAGTCTTCTTTCCAGGACTTTTTTTCTTGTCCCCTTCTGAAAAAGTCAGCACCATATAGGAAAACCTCAGGAGCTAGCCAGATCAACTGAATAGTTTGTTCTACAGTATTTTGCTCCTATATCTGTTAAAAAATTAGGAAAGAGCCTAAAAGACTTCACCACAGCATGGACTTCTTTTATAGGCATGCGCATATTTCTCATAAAATGTTTATCAGTTTCTCTGACAACCCAGTAGAGCATTTCTATTTTGGAAAAAGATCACTAGAAGATATGCGCTTGCACTTTTGTGTTTTCACCTAGTCTTCATATTTTGCTTTCACTTTGCTCCTTACCTCTGGCTGATTAGAGATATTGAGAATGAGGGCCCACAGATCAGCTCGGAGTGCTGTTGGACATCCCTGACGAACATATTGTTGAGCTGCAGCACTATCTTGCTCTGCTAAAACTGTTAAGAAACAAAGCAGGGAATGAATTGATATAGTTTAAGACTTCCAAAGTTTATCAAATTATCAAGTACTTTAATTTTTAACTTTACAAACTGGTTTACCATGCTGTAAGCATTAGCTAATGGGAAAAAACCTAAAAGGTCTTGTTTCCACAATGCAATTTTGAAGTAGTTCCCTGGGAAACAAGGCAACTGATATTAATAAGCAAGGCTGTGCTACCTTCTATCATAAAGTAGCACTTAGTATGTACCCTCTTAGTATGTATCTATGACTACATCAGGGCTAGTTGCAGCTAGTAGGCTGGCATCAAGCAGAACTAGCAGTCATATATAGCCACAAATACTCCTGTTTAACTATGAGTGGTATCTCAGTTCAAATAGGAGATTGTCACTCATTCTGTTTTTTTGCATCTCCCCTATTTTCATATTAACTATACGAATATCTTCACAGATAACTGTGGGGCAAGAATTTTCCATTTCAGAGTGTACTATCAAGTTCTCTCATTATTGGTATACGTACTCTGGGGGATAAAGACTTTCCTTCTTAAAAGATTTTGTTTTTCCTTCAGACTGACATAAAACAAATACTCTACTGTTGACAGGTTTGCCTAGATGGGTCATTGTTGTCAAGCTTTAGGCTACTCTGTCACCAGGGCCTCATCTTGAATAAAGTACTGTACATACCTTAGAGCAGATGATCTCATTCCTTACTTAAATCTATAAACTTGAGAGACAATGATCTTTAGCTATCCTCATCTGGTAGAAGTGTTATTTCCCATCGAGGTTATGTGATTAACTGTACCCTCGTACCTGAAATGTCTTTCACAACAGAGAGAGAGTTGGGAGAATATTTCTGTGAGATTATCTAGACATTAGATAGGTGTTGTGCTGGTACTCAGAAGTTTTCAAATCCGTATCCTCTGATTTTTCTGAAGTCTCTCAGAAACAACTTGCTTTTCTAAACTTCACTAAATTCTCTATTCACAATATACTGCCCTGACATGACTTAGAAGGATGAGATTTGGAATTATAAATTTATTTAATTTATTCCTCTCTCCTTCCCCCTCTTCTTAAATACTGAATAGAACAGTCTGCCAGTTCTCTGTTTTAACCTGCAGAGCTCTTAACACAGATGGTGTGTGATCCTTTTTTCCTAAACAAAGAGGGCAAAAAAAAAAAAAAAAAACATTCCTACATTCGCCACAAAATTTTAGAAAAGACTGTGATTCATCTCAGTGTCCATGAGTGTTTACCTTATTGTTTCTCACTGAGACACAAAATATTGAAAAGTAGTTTTGCTATATACACGATGGGGTTTACTAAATACAATAAAGAAAATTCCTCAGACTTGGCAATACATCTAATATAAAAGCAAAATCATTACATCAATGGCAACCAAAGTCATTACCAACACCCAATAGAGCATGCAGTAGGATTCCCACTGAATGAACTGAGATTTCAGTTTATGGTCAAGACTCTTAACTCATATTTTTACAAAATTTTGTGTCTTTGCATGTAGGAAAAGCTAAGACAATCTCTGTAATACAGGCTGTTCTACACAGACAAGAGACGAGGAGTAAGAATTACATTGTGGAGTTGAATGACTGGCTCAGGAAGTCTGGATGGGGAATTTATTTGGAAGAACAGGAAATGAACAGCAAGATGGACAGTGCCATAATGACTTGCTCTTGGATCAGAAAACAGACGATGAGGGATAGAAGGAGGACCGCAAAAGGAGAAGTAAGAAATAAAGGTCACTGTTTTGTTACTGCAACAAAAAAAAAAAAGGGATGGAGGACTTTTGGGATGGCACTCACTCCATTTTTTTCTTTGATGGTGATAATGTTTAGCAGGAATCACAAGAGACAGTAAGGAGCAGATATTGATGGATTTCGAACATTCCTTGTATGTTTCTTCTATAAGCAAACTTGAGCTAATAAATCATTGTTTCTTTTATCTTTCCCTTTCTTTTGTAGGTTATTTCTTAACCTACAAAAAAAGCCTGGAACTTTCTCAGCAAAAGCAGTATACAGAGACAAATGAGTGAATTTTCCATGGTGGCTAAGTATTGCAATACTTAGCAAGTTCTGCAATTGCAAATAACAATTAAAAAGACTCTGTTCTGATGCACAGGTGTAAACCCCATTACACTAATAAGAACTGTGTGTGCAAAGAAGGAGTCCACAGTCTTTTGATTTTAAAGTGACATTCAGTAGTGGCATAAGTTAAGTTATCACCAGAAAGTTATGTCTCTATGCTTCCTACTTCATTTTTAATGAAATATCTGTGGAGCTATTTATCTGGTAGCTACTGGTAGACTGCAAATGCTTGCTTTTCTGTCTCTGTCTAAATTACAGCGGTATTACTGACTGTCTCTGTCTGAATTACAATGTTATTACCGACTATGCTTTGCATTAGCCTGTCTAAATTGTTAAAATTCTAAAAGGTATACGTAATTGAGACAGAAATTTACTAAATGTATCCCTAACTAATCACAGTTTATTACAGATGAAAACAGATATATACCTTTCTGTCCAACACGTACATGTTCATTTTCAAAGAACTCTATAAAATAAAGAAATAGAAAAGAATGGCAAAAATTAAATTAAAAAAAAAACACTCCAGCTAGTACTGCATTTTATATTTTTACTACACGCCACTACATTCAGCTGATTTTTACTGTTAATGTCACTAAAAATCAACCTGAATCAGCATCAATGTTCTTTTTCAAAAACTAAGAAGAAATAATACTACAGAATTTTTTCTTGTCTGAAGGACACAAATACCAAAGTAGCACTACACTGCATGAACCTAGACTTTCAATTAGGCAAGTTTCCATCTAAAAAGAAAAATCACTTGAGACTGTAATGTTTCCACTTTTGTATGAAAAGACCATTTTAAAACCTGTTTCTACAAGAATATATGCGTACATGGAAAAACAACAGAAATTATGCACTATTTAAGCTACTGAATACTAATATATGGATAATTTCTGTAATCTTTTCTTAAAGATAGTTATTTAAAAGATGTTTGTATATATGACCATCTGTTAGTTGGCTTAACTTTTATTGATATTTTCTTTCTTTTTGGAGAGAGGTAATTTTGTTCTCTAGACCCTGAAGTGTTCAAACACACTGGAATTAACATATTTTAAACTTAAGGTGACGATTTTAAATCTTCTCCAAATCAGACCTTTCATAATTACAATGTTTTCTATTATTAGCTATAATTTACTAAGAAAATCACTACAATCATAGTTACAGAAAAAATATTCATGGTTTATTATGGAAAAAATACACAAATTACTTGGTAATTGCAAAGTATTCTACTCATTAGTGTTCTATTTAAATGACTGAAGCACAGCATTAGCTAACCAGGAGGCACTTGTGCTGAATCATCAATACCCAGCTGTCCTATATTTAAGCCTAGTTCACTGAAGTCTTCTTTCTGAAAAGAAACAAAACCATAAAAACAGTAATTAACAGTGTTTAATTCTCTAAATCACTAGAGATTTCTTCCAAAAGGCTTAATGCGTATATTTTCTAAACCAAACATAGTACATTTAAATGCAGATATAAGAAAGATGAGCTCAGGTTTTTAAAGAGAAGAATCTCACATCAATTCTTACTCTAGTTTTAGTATAGGCCCCAGTTTTCATGTCAACTATGAGCTACACCTGGACGCAGTAAAGTGGTGAATGAAAGATTAGGTTAAGGATATCTAATTCCCAGCTCTTTCCCAACCCAGGTGCAAGTTTTTCTACTAGCATAAAATCCTCAGGAGACTTATCAGTGAAGCATTAAGAGCAGCTCTCCTATTTTCCAATTATAATACTAGCACCCAAGCAGTTCCTTTCATTTACAATCTGACAATAAAGGGATTTAAAATTACTTTGAGCAGAAAATTAGAAGCTAACTGATTGTCAGATTACTGATCTTATACAGCATCAAATAAAGCTGTAGAATTAAGATAAACTACAAATTTAAAGTTTTCTTCTATAGAAAAAAAAAGAGTAAGTGAATAACATGTACAGAAGCATATTTTTGGCACAAATCAAAGCTATGTAGCATAAAATGAAAACTTCCCTACTGGCAGACAATTTAGTTTATGTTTTACTTTAATTAAAGATGTCTTTTCATAAAACTTTTTTATGCTCTGTGTTTTAACTACATATTTAGATTGATTTTCACTTTCAAAAGAAGAAACTTCTCGTGGTATTAGTATTCTTCCTTATTGTTTAGAATCTTATTCATTAGCAAGGCAAAATAATTCTTACAGAAACCTCTTGTGAGGAAAAATCTACTTACCAATTCTGGAATATCTTTAACTTTTAGAGGAACCTGAATTAGCCCCAGATGATTTCTGAAACTAGGCTGTTCTCCATTTTCATAATTTGGGTTTCGAAGATTCATCAGTACCTTAAAAATGGAAGCTCTGTCATTCCTTGCATATATTCAGAAATTTACATTCAGAACTCTTCTTAACATCATCAGTATTACAAACAGTACGTTCAGCATAAAACCATTTCATGCAACTATCATATATATATATGCCCAAATTTTATCTCAACATTTTCAAAATCAAAAAGGAGCCAAATTTTTAAGGAAGTAATATATTCTACTTTGAAAAGTAAGCTCAAATTATGAAATAAAAAAGCAGAAAACATTTTTGATATATGGGATTAAGTGCTATGTACATAGTAATGTCTTGACTAAAATCCACTTCCTCATCAAAGCCATTCAAACGCCAAGAGTATACTTCTGATGGCTACAATATCCAGGATATTCTTCAGTACTACTTTTTTCTGAAAGAATTTTTATCCATATTCTTACACTGGCGATCCTATGTAGCTTTCAGTCAAAGTGCTACATAATTTGCTACTAAAATAAATAGCAATACACCAAAATATCTTCTCTTTCGTTTAAGGAAAAAAAAAAAAACCAAAACTCCAGAATTGAAAACCTAAATAAGGATAAAATTTAAGAGACAAGGAATCATAATGTCAAGATAAGTAACTTTGATCTATAAAGGAATTTACAGCCTCTTACGTACTGTTATTTCATGGGTATAGATTTTAATATTATAATGTTGAGATGGCAAGGATTCTTTCTAAGATGAGTTTCCAGCTCTCAGGAAATTCTTCCACAACATCCTACCTCTACAATTCTCAGTCTTAAGTATTCTAATACCACATAAACTCACTGTCAGACTTGTAAATTAAAAGATTAATGTAAGAAACTGCAAACTCTGGAAAGACAACAGTATAACAGAAAAAAAGAGTGACCTTGAGGGTCACTGGATAAGGCTAAAATGAAGATAGATTTGTTTACAGATTCAAGATTAAATACACAACTTGGCTGTTAGTACAGTGATGGAAAAACAGAATAAACTAAAAATTTCCAATATTATTATCACTAACTGAACAGGAGGAGCTCTTTAGGAATGTAATAAAATGGATAGAAAGTTTATTGTTGGGATTCAGAAATGCATTCACAATTCATAACCATGAAACAATTTACACTTAAGTCAGAAATACTATAAATCTCTACCACTACAAAAGACATTCCACTAAACTTGCACTGAATCACACTGAAATATTAATACGTTAATTCTGACTGATAATTCAGTACTAGACTTCTAAGTTTTATTCTGTAAATTAGGAGGCCATCTTAACTCTATAATTCTACACTGTCGTCATGCTCTAAATGATTTGTTTCCTGTATAACTCACAGGATATACAGATACTGATTTTTTAAATTTTTTTTTCAATCACATTTTAATCCAAAATCTCCTAATGTGTCACCATTAAGTTCACTGTCATCAACAATGTTTATTGTCCATTGTCCATGCCTATTCTAGGCAGAGCTGGTAAAGCAAGTTCTGTTTTACTGAGATGTTCCGTGCTTGAACCATACAGAATGATGAGCAATACTGTCATTTCTAACTTTAAAGAACCAGCAGTCACCATTTTTTTAATGGTTTGGTTTGATTACAGACAAAAGCCTCCAAATTCCACACAGTTGTTTCATGTTTAATCTTTCACAATCTTCATAGATGACCTACAATTTCAACTGCATACAGGTCTACTATCTACCACCAAATAGACTATCAGCTTCATACATTGCCATTTATCAACTTAACGTATTGCAATTTAAAATGTAAAATGATTTATGAAATCAGTTGGAGAACTGCTCTCAGAGGAAAAAAGTCAGCTCCAAACTGACTGCTCTTTGGAGAAAGAGAAGTTTACCACAAGTACAATTTAATAATGAAGTTTTAAAAAAAGAGACAATAGCATTTTGTTTTGTAAACAAAACATGGAGTCATAAAAAACATGCCAAATTTCACTTGCTATAAAGGACAAATGGTCTGAAATACACTTAACAATTATTTTTCCCACTTCACATAAGAGATTACAATGGATGCAAGTCAATGGCTGAGTCATTGTTTCATAAATGCTTACCTCAAGAAAATCTTTAGGTGCATAAACAGGCCGGAAGAGACTTAGATCTGAAATAAGATTTCAATGATGCTATGTTAAAACCAAGTGATGAAAAAACCATGCAATTTTCCCATACCGGTAACACAATCTAGCAATTTCAATAACTTATTAAAGCAAAGATGAAAATAATGTTATCACAGATATCATGGCTACAACCACCACATCTTCTCCAAGATTATGCTACTGTTAGTGCCTTAGTTTTGTAAACCCCAAATAAGTGAACAGTAGTCACAGGAAGCTTTTTACTTATCCCACATAAGTCTTTAGATTGAACCATTCTTCGAGATGAGAGAGAGATGATATTCAAAAGAGGGTTGGGTTTTTTTAACAGCATAGATTGTTGAATTAAACGTACTGCTGTCAAACAAAAAGTAGGGACTAGTCATAAATAATCCATGAAAAGTATTTGCCATCGCAGAGGAGGTACTGCAATGCAAACTAGTACCTTTGCAAAATCATTTCTTTTAAGGAACTTGGATATGAACTAACAAGGCAGTTAGCCTTGCTCTCCCAAAGGATAATATGACTATTTTGTGCAAGTGTTATTTTTACCTTTTGTTAATAAAAAGTCTGAGCTTAATTATCCATAGTTCTGAACATTTTCTTTCTATTAGCCTGAGCTTACACTAAGAGGAGCAGTGCCCTAGCTCTATAAATCTCTAAAGCACTGGAATGAGGAGTATTATACCATAACCTCTCACTGATGATTCAAAGATAGTACAAGAACTTGAAATGAAATAACAATGAAATATTTATTTATGCATAATGATACATTACCAATGAGAAAAAAGATTGAAATCAGTTTACCTTGATTACATTAATCTGACTGATAAATAAGATGCATATGCTATTTTTTTGTGTAAAAAAATTTAACGCACATAGATTTAGTTGGTCTTACCTGGCTCATCAGTTCCCATTTCATTCCATTTACTAAGTAATTCTTTCTGTTCACTTACAGGCCTCTGAAAGGCACAAGAAAGTAACTCTTCTCTTTTTAACAGAATGAGTAAAAACATGCTTATTTCAAATACAATGTAACACTTTAAAAAATAGATTACACTAGCAACACAAACTTATTCTGCTTACAGATTATCCCCAGCCTGAAGGTATATTCTACTGTAGAAAGTCCAACTTCCAGTTCAAGGGAAAAAGAAGCCCATTAAATAGTTTCATGTGCTTACTAATGAATTTTAGGCTATTTAATAGTCAGTTTCATATTACTGAAGATTTACTGCTCATTCCATAGAGCTGTTGGACTTCGTCATCAAATTCCTGTCCCTGGCACAGTCATGAAAAGCAAACACAGCTGCATCCTTTATCTCATATGATGAACCATAGAGGTTCTGCTGCCTATCCTAGATATACAACAGGCAAAAGATAAAGAACAAAACATTCTAACATTATTCCCCAATTCCATGATCTTTAAAATTAAAGCCTCTAAATTAATAAAAAACAAACCAAAACAGAGCAGAATGAATGACAACCGAAATTAGCAATGTACCAGTATCTCTCCCTCCTAAAGTACCAGTTCAGCTATAGCTTTCTCCAGCATGCAAAGCATGTATTGTGTACAGGCTATGCAGCTAGAAGTTATACTGCTGAGTCTGCACACAAAAATGCTCTGTTAAGAGCAATGAACATAGCAATTAGTTTTCCAACATGCTGCTCCCTTAAAAGGCTAAGTACTGCAACAGCAAAGAGGAAGATCTGCCTATAGACTTCATCTTTTCCCAAGTTGAGCTGATGCATACATCGCCACTTATCCCTGAAAATTATTCTGCATTAAAATTATTTGGATACTGGCCTTGCAGCTCTTGATAACCATGTGTAAAATGAACATTACATTACAAGTGTGCAAGACAAGGCTTAATTTCCAAAAAATGTCAGTTTGGCAACATAAATTTAATAATACATTACCTTCTGCGCTAGTGGGATACCGAGTTCTGTGCACATGCTGTTTAGACTTTTTAGAATTCGCTTCTCCCAGCTTCCCTAAAACACACAAAAAAATTAAATTACATGGAATTTCTTTTTCCTCCAATTGCATTTATGATGTAATAACAAGCAGCTTTTTAAAGTTATATATAAGAAAGGATAGCAAGAGTCACCGACCGACACCTGCAAAAACGTTAAGGGAATATTTACATGCTTGTTTAAATGGAAACAACAGAGCAAACAGATTTCATCATTTACATCACAATAAAGAACCAGAAAAATTAGCTGTTCACATTTCAGATCTCCAAAAACCATGTATTTCACAATTACTGATTTCTGATATATGCCTAATGATCAAGCTTCCTTATATATCAACATTTAATCAATTTTTCAAATGATTAAAAGCACGGCAATCAACTGTGTACAGAGAATGCCTTCTCCACTTTGTGACCTGAAGGGAGTGCAAGTCTTTCTCCACAAAAGGTATTTTAGACGTTCTCAGAAGTTAAAAAAGTTAGAAATTTGGTATTCTGTAACACTCAGAAAAATAGTTATCCTAAAATAATTGTCAGGAAATAGTTCTCTAATCGAAGAGAAAACCAGAAGCAGACAATACCTCGGTAGCAAGTGGACAGCTTAAAGAGCAATCAGATTCTTCTGACTATTGCATTAGACTTCAAACTTACCATATGGTGCCTAATCCGTGGATAATTCCTCTGAAGTTAATGCCAACAAGTATTGACTTCCTAGGCAACTGACTTAGGATTTTGCTTCTGTGATTACAGCAGCACCAGTGGATTTTATATTTAATTTAGTTTTCTGTGGATGATGAGTCAGGCTCCGATCAAATGAATGCAAAGACTCCTCTTAATGTCATTTAGCTCTATTTATTATTTGTTATTTGCTCTAGACACGAATTCTACAACAGTTAGTTACGGTCTAACCACATGTTCCTCAAACTTAAAAGTTCTGTCCGAAAGAGGCTGCAGTTTATTAGACAGGAAGCAAATGAAGGGAAGGGCAGATGTTCAAATGTTCTGTTAAAAAAAAAAAAAATTATGTCTTGTCTGTAATTGTTTCATTTTAGCTTCCATTTACAAGATCCTCTCATGACTTTTTCCACCAAATGAAATAGCTATCTTTCACCAGAAATTTCTTCTCACTATCAAGCCAACCCTTCACCTTCCCTTGCATAAACAAAACAGATCTGAGTATTAACTGTAAGGAATGTTTTCCAAATTGCAGTATTTTTTATAATATTCTGTATAATATTTTTATTTAACTGTATTATCGTATTCAAATGCCTTCCAAATGCTGCAGTTACACACCACCATGCCACAAACTGGTTATTCTCTCACGGAGGGGTGGTGTAGAGCATTTACAGTACCCTATTTTGCTGAGAAGTGGGGTTTTGTTGCTGGAAGAAATGAGAAGTGAGAGAGCACGAAGACTACTAAGCTATATAAGATAAGAAAGTGGAAACAAAGAGAGAATACAGAGGTGTTAGTAGCAGTTTGAAAAAAAAAGTGGAATCATCACGATCAAAGTTAAGGAAAAAAAAGAAGAAAAAAAAAAAGGAGCATGGATATGCTCCAAGATATAAAAGCTACAAAAGAAGCACAGAGGAGGCAGATGGCAGCTTTGCAAGACCAAGAACCAGCTCGTTCCAAGGCGCAATGGAGGCTGATACTCTCGGTGTGACTGACAACTGCCAGACCAGACATTAACCCACTTATCACATTGGGGATGCAACATATTAGTAATAAATCACTTCTGGATACTCATAAACTGTGCCATAATTCAGCCTTCAAGACTCTGCCCAGTAAAAGATGTTCAAATAAAAGCAACCAAGTCAAAACAAAAGTGAGGCTTGAAGAGGCTGTGTAACCAACACGCTCTCCCCTCTCCTCAGGACAGCGGAGTTGCCTGCAGTGAGCAGAAACAGAATGCAGTATCCTTGACTGAAATAAAAGCCAGAGGCAGAGTTCATAAAGTCATTTCATTGATGGGAACAATACATTTTCCAAGATGATTCCTCTAATTTTACAAAGAAATCTAACACTAAGAAAACACGTTGCTGGGATTGCTATGGTTACAATGATAACCTTCAGTAAAATAGTTGAACTGAGGAAGGCAGTGCTGTAATTTGCTAACAATTTCAAACATGTCTATTACAAACTGAATTCATCTTATCTTGTAGCAAAGCCATTTATAAACTTTCACTGCAGTTAAGTGAAACTGGGTGGACAACAAATAAACTAAACAGAAATATGTCACAACTGCATAAACTAGCCAGGATTACTTAGTTTTTTCCACAATAATGAATCCTAAAATTCTTTCTTCTAGAAGACTAGACAGAAATGTGATTCTTTCAGAGTGTATGTAATAAGACCTACTCTGTGGGTAGAACTCAAGGTGTCTGGACACAGATTTCATTTGGTACATTTTCTCTAATCAAAACCTGTAAAATTCAAAAATAAGAGAAATACAGAAACTATGTTGGTACTGCTCTCGTTCTGATGCTCACGAACTTTTCATTTGCCCTCTGATAAGAGGCATAACTTAATTTAGGACACAAGAAACCAAATCAATACATGATCTAAAAGAGATCTGAATATCCCCTACTCCAACTTCTGTAACAAGAAGCAGAAATTCTTTTAGGAATAATAAAAATGTTATCAAATTTCTTTTGACTTTAATACTTTTCAAAGAAAACACCATTTTTCTTTAACAACTATTCAAGCACTCAAGTCTATTTTCTCAAAGAGATTTAGAAACTAGGAAAGGTGAATTGACTAGTGAAGGAAGATGTTTTAAGCAGATCTTCAGCAGTCACAGCATTAGAATATGTAGCATTGTCATTTTATTTTTTTCAGAGTCCACCAGTCTCTTTCAAGAAAGAAAATTAATAATTTATCTGGCTTTTGTCCTTTAGGGATTATTTAACTCTTCTGGGAGAAATTAGGATACGGATAGGAACATCTCTATTATACTTTAGAAAGTTCCTAGTACCCACGCTCCTGTTGAAATCAACTGTAATGTTACTCTTATTTTAAATAGACTGGGGAGTGCTCTAGCTCGTAACTATAAACCTACAGGTCAGAACGCTTTTTTGATTGTGTGTCTGTATAGCCTGTACAACATGAGGAATCTGGTCTTAGCCGGGCAAAAAACCTACCAGAATATCAATAGCAAATATAGCAGTGTAATTCAAGGTAATTTTCTGATCAAGTCTGTTGTTTATGTATGGACTTC
This sequence comes from Pygoscelis adeliae, assembly GCF_000699105.1. NCBI lineage: Eukaryota > Metazoa > Chordata > Aves > Sphenisciformes > Spheniscidae > Pygoscelis > Pygoscelis adeliae. The sequence continues at coordinate 5,196,557 of NW_008824475.1, forward strand.
CTTCAAAATGCAAGATCTGAAAATGAATGAAAAGGAACATAGGAAAATTTAAGAACTGGGAGGAAAGGATTTGCTTTAGCAAAGCTCCATTTCAGTAAGATCTTCACAGATTTGGCATAGAGGTAAAGAATCTAATGAAGCAAGGGACAAACAGGTTAAAACACAGATAATTATGGTCTTCTATCTTCCCAGAATTCTGAATTGCAGCCCACCAAAGAACAATTTATCTTTTCAGGTCCCTGTATTTTTAGATAACCAGCTGATGCTACTCAAGTAGAACATGCTGAATTACCCTTAAGAATTCCATCAGAATTCTCGTTTTTGTGAATGCACTCCATTACCCTAGTTTTAAGAACTGCCCTACCTTCAGGAAGGTATACTGTATTGCCAAAGATCACCCCGAGTTATGTCGCTGACTGAACAAATTTCAGATGAACCTACCATTTTTTTCATTGGAGACAAATTTAGAAATAATGGAACAAAACTTCAAAGAAGATCAAACAAAAATAAGTATCATTAACTCAAACAACATGGGTTCTCCAGAGCCAGTAGAGTATCTCAGCTTTCTCTGAAGACATCTAGTTACCTTAATGTTGCCTCCCTCTGGAAAGCAACACCTTTGCCACTCCTATTGTGGAAAGCAGCTGCTGGAGCCAAGCAGACTCCAACACAGAATTGGCTGCTCCTTTCCCATTTTCTTACTCCTTACGCTTTGTAACTGGACGATGGGGCATCATTTCTTATCTACCGATCTCCTCCTTAAGTTTACTTGTTTAACATTTCTCTCAAACCCCTGAAACAAGCTCCTAGCTTACAGCTAAAACCAGGAAAAAGGACCTGTATGGAGTAAAACATAGCAATGCAGATTTATGAATTATATATTACGGGATTATCATGATAAGAGTTCCTGTTGAGTTTTACAGTGTTTGGTTTGTTGTGAACTTTGTAAAATCTCATATGACACAGTTAAAAAACAGCTTCATGGAAGGTATCAGACTGTGGAAACACTTCCTAGCATTTCTTTGGACTCAGCTTCTTATGCTTCTCTTTAGCTCTTTTTGCTCTTATTTTTATGTTGTCCATTTCATATCTTCATTGCTGTTTGCAGCAGACTTGTCCTAAATTGAGCAAAGGCTTTCCCAGTGAACTCTGGGAGCAAAACAAACAGTTGAAAAGGTCTGCAATCATTTCACCTCATCAAAACATAGATATGAAAATAGTCAATACAGCAGTTCAGTGGATTCAGGAATTTCAACTCACAGCAGTCTCTGCTAGGCAGGTAATGCAAATTAGCAAAGTTCAAACATTTAATCATAGAATCTAGTGCTAACACTTTGTCTGCATTAAGATGCATAAGTTTTAAGCAACAATTCTGCTGTTTAACAAGGCGGGAAGAGGTGAGCTATCGCCCCAAAATTGTAACCAGACCAAATAGCTCAGGAAACACCAGAGGTGTGAAATAACCCCATGTTTTAAAAGAAAGGTCCCAAATATTATATCTGACATTTTCCAGGAAGCAAACAAACAAAAAAAGACCTAGTATTTCTGTCTAGGAAAGACCTAAACAATGACAGACTAAAGCAGCTGTACCCAGTGATCTATCTTGACCCAAACACAGGTCCAGCTCTCCAGCACACATGATTAGAAAATATACGTTATGTTACGTTAATATTCAAAGATACGTAAATATTAATGGCAGTACTTTTTCTACACTGGACAATACCACAACTACATGAATGATTTCCAGCATTACTATTCATTGCTGTTAATGCTCTATCCTTTCCCAGAAAGCTGTTTTTCTTTTGAGGTAGTGAAGAGAATACAGTATAAAAACTTCAGTCTGCCACCTAAGAATGAGAAAACAGAACCAATTTGAGGAGAAAAAGGGTTAATTATGAACATTTTAATATCTACTCTAGAATAATACTAATATAGTTTTAATTACTGATTCAAAGTCATTCTGATAACTGATATCAAAGTAAGATGGTTTTCAGAATATTACCCTTCCTTCCAAAATTCTGAAGTAGAGCAAAATTAATTAAGATAGAAAAGGATAAAGAAAATGTCAATGAGCTCATAACAATGGAAACAGCATCTCAAATGGTGGCTGTGCATAATAAAAATAGAATATGACTTATATGGAAAACAGTTTTCTACCAGGACAAATTTTGTTGATAGCACCAAAATATTCTTTTCCAACTGTTGTGATGCTAAAAGACAAGTAAGGTGAAAAAATCTACCTACAAATAAAACAAAAACAGCCTTCTACCTTCAAAACATTAATTAGATTTCCGATACCTCATGAAAGTAAATTGGTAAGTTTCCACTTTTATTTCTCTCCCAAAAGGTTTTAGCAACATGTATATTTGCATTTTAGCTATTTCCAAATATTTTAAACAAACAAACAAAATCATGGAAATGCTGACTTTGTAAGCTTTTTACATCATTTATTGCTCTTTAATCAAAAAGAGTAACAAAATAAAACCTAGTTGTGATTCAACTGATCTGATCATGATTGTTTTCTTAGGGACCTATTACCTACAGTGATAAACGTGTGTGCATCTTGAAAATCAAATGCTCACATGTACCTCAGTGGTTTTAGAAAATATGTTAAATCCTTAACTGTGTATTTATTACTATTTCACAACTATCACCATTTATCAATATTTCTCTGTGAAAAGGATTCATATGTCTTTATTGAAGAGTTGTATTTCAAGAATAGATTTGAAAGAGGATCTACTGGTTTTGGCTGGGATAGAGTTAATTTTCTTCATAGTGGCTGGTATGGTGCTGTGTTTTGGATTTCTGACCAAAACGATGTTAACACACCAACGTTTTAGCTATTGCTGAACAGTATGTACATAGCGTCAAGGCCTTTTCTGTTTCTTATGCTGCCCCACCCGCGAGTAGGCTGGGGGTGCACAAGAAGCTGGGAGGGGACACACCTCGACAGCTGACCCCAACTGACCAAAGGGATAGTCCACCCCACAGGACATCATGCTCTGAATAAAAAAGCTGGGAGAAAGAAGGAGGAAGGGGGGACATTTGGCCGAAGTAACCGTTACACGTGATGGAGCCCTGCTTTCCTGGCGATGGCTGAACACCTGCCTGCCCATGGGAAGGAGTGAATGAATTCCTATTTTGCTTTGCTGGCATGCATAGCTTTTGCTTTACCTATTAAACTGTCTTTATCACAAGTTTTCTCACTTTTGCCCTTCCGATTCTCTCCCCGATTCCGCTGGGGGGAGTGAGCAAGCAGCTGAGCTGCCTACTAGGGTTAACCCACCCCAGAGCATAGGGATGCATAATACTCTTTGAAATAGAGCTATGAAATTTTGAAGCTAGTAAAGGTAGGACTTCTCCTACTCATTCCTAAACTATTAGAAAAACAGTCCTTTCCACAGAGAGCTAAAAATATTGGTTACCATAAGTATTGTATACACTTTTATACAATAATAACCAATGAAACTGGTTTAGACAAACATACACAGATACACCTCTGTGGTTTTCGCATTAGTAAACTGATAAGAGTGATTATTTTCAGGCAGTAAATTGTGGCATTACATTTCACATCACAGAAGAAAAATTAATACAATCTGTGTCCCCAGATGCTAAAGACTAAAATCCAGGACAGCAAGATAAGACTTACTGGAAAACACAACAATATGATTGAAAAAGTAACACAATTTTTTGAATACCTTGTGAAAGAATACTGCAATATATTTCTAGGCACAGCTGAGTTAAATACAATTTTATCCCTACCTCAGATATTTTGGTTCGATGATATTCTGGAAGCATTTATTTTTTTACATTTTTATGTGGATTTTTTTTTATTTATTTCAAATGGCATATATTGGTGAAAAAATAAAACCAGTGAAGCAAAAACACTTTTTTTCCTGACACCAAAAATCCTCATTTAATCTTTTATAGTCCAGTTTCTCTTATTTTCCTTCAATATGCCTTAAGCTCCTTAGCTCTATACTTTTCATCTTCCTTTCACATTTCTAAGTACTAAACATATCTCTTCTTCCTGAAGATCTCGCTATCTCTGCAGCCCATTGTCTTTCATTGCCAAACTGCCTGCCAGTGTCTCTCCATAACAGTATTTTTGTAACCCTAAGTGAAATGACCGATAGCTACACTTTTTCTTCTTCCCAACAAAATCAAGTTCTCCTCCTTGACGTATTTCACATTGTCTCTATTCTACAATATTCACCTACCTGCCACTGTATCCTACTTCTTTCATGGTTGGAGAATTACTTGAGCATTTTTTTGTATGTATGTAAAATGTCACAAATACAACATCATTAACTTTGATGCAATTACAAATTTGTGTTTTTCCTATGGTATAAAACCTAGAAACTGTACAATAACATTACAGAGAGTAAATCTCAAATAGTCTAATCAAAGATCTGATACGAACGGTAAAATTAGTAACAACCAACCTGTGCTTTCCTCATATAAGCTAATGGTTCTTTCATATGCTCAGGCGGTGCTGCAGGATGACAGGGTGCAGGAAACCTTAAAGAAAGTATAGTATATTTTAAATGTTCAGATTTTTATTTTGCTTAATTAATCCTGTATTTGTAAACCTAACCATAACTTCTTTCATGACAGCACTAGTAAAACCACTGTGTATGTTGATTAAGAACTAAAAATAAGCATTATTTTTAGAAGTATTTCTTCCTCATCCTTTCCTATGGACACAAACAATATAAAGACATGTAAGTATTAATAACATTTCAACATGAGTTCTTCTTGTATTAAAAATAATACTTCCTCATAATTTCATGTATTTGTAAAACAAAATCAAATCTATGAACGAATCAGGTATTTTAGAAGTGTATCCTCTTCACATCATGTCATCTTTATGACTCCCTGGAACTTTTACTATCCAGGATATTATATTTTTTCAAGAGACAATACATTTTTTGGAGGATTTCCTTTTAAAAATCAACAGTGAACATGTACATATCCAAAGCAATTAGAACTTTGCGGTGTTGACCTAAACAAAGTTGAATATCCATTCATAAACTGCATTATGCCAAAATAGAAAAGCTGGAACAAAACTAAAAAAAAAAAAAAAAAAAAAATCAAAACACTAATTTGTCTTCCAGTAGTACAGATTATTTCCAATGAGTTATTGCCAAACATTTCATCCAGCTTAATTTTAACTGTCTCAAATGTCTTTCAGGAAACAAAATTTACACAAAACTTCTCTTATAGTTAGCCTGAATTTTCATTTGTTTATATGTATTCGATCAGTTCCTTTCATATGATTTTGGGAAACCCTCCCCAAATTTCTTCCCATTTTTAACTGGTAAGGTCATTCTTATACTTGCCACTAGTTTGTTCCAGACAACTGTATGTGTAAAATGGAATCAATACTAACAGATTTCAGCAATGCTCATGAAATCATGGTGTTCTTAGCCAATTTCAATTTTCCAGGACTAATTTCATTATTGTTTGCAGCTTATTTCCGTGAACTCAAAGAAAGCATAAGCATTAGTCCAAAAGACAGATAAATATTTTTCCCTTGAAAGATATGATGAAGATGAATCCTTACTAACAGATACATTTACAAGTATTTTGCTGAATTGAGTCCCTCATACTACTAAGACACATTGTTCAAAACTGGTAACTCTAACAAGCTTATTTAAATCAGCACAAATAGATTTGCATACACATTTCTTATTATACAGTTGCATTTATGGCTATATCTGTTATGAAATTCACCTTTCCACCTTGCCAGAATGTAAAGGTAACTTATGCTTCCCAGAAGTCTAATCCAAAGTTCGCTGAACAACAATAAAAAGGGGATTTCACAAATTTCAGCGTGTTTATAACCATATCCCAAGCATGATGAGCACTGATCTGGTAAGTCTAGAGATCCAATATCTTAAAGATTTTTTTTAATAATTAATACAACAAATATGTGCAATGCTGTCATAAACATCTGAAAATAATTAAAATCCATTTGCAGCAACTACGTCAGCTACACAAGAATTATATTATGACTGTTGGTACCTTTGGAAGTAAAACAACAAAGAAATTACTAAAGTAACTAAAAAATGTGGTGATATTTGTTTCGCTCATTCTTTAAAGTTTACTTGAGTCCAATATTTTCACTAGGACGAAAAAGAAATAATGGCACTTTAAAAACAGAAATTAAGCAGGCACCTTTAGTATGACAGATCTTGCAGATAATAGTAACACATCCTACACCTACATATACACAAATGAATCAAAAGTAAATCATGTGAGTAGAACTTATTAAATAAAAATACTGAATAAACTCACACGTTGAGTTCACTATAAACAGCATTCTGAAGCTTCTTTTCCCAACCTGTTAAAATGAAAAAATATCCAGAAGACAACTTTAGGAATTAATACTAATGGAACATGAATCAGAGGTTGCTTTACAGTCACTAGAGTCTTCTGTCCTGTCTCAATTCATGTCTACCTACCAGACAGACAGGAAGAGATGAAGAAACCTTAACCTAATTAAGGTAGGAAAAACTGCAAGTGGAGACCTGTATAAAGGTCGAATATCCTTTATTTCCATCTACTGCTCAAATAATTAGAACACAGTTTTGGTTAAATAATTATATGCTATTTTTTCAAAGCCATCATATTATTAACACAACTATAAACATTAATAGACACAATGTTCCTGATGATTATAAATCTTATATCACTTATCATCAAATCTTCACATTATGGTTACATAGCCTATAGCTTCCAATAGAAATTGGAAATTTAACTAAGGGTAAAATTTTCAAGAGTACCTCCATGAATGCTAATTTCCATTTTCAGAAGTGACTGAACTCTTGTAGCTTTCAGAACTTCCAAAAACATTACCAGTATCTTATAAAATGATAAAATCACTTCTTTGCATAGTATGTTTTTCAAAATGCTGCTGGAATCCAAGAACTTTTTCCCTTTTAATTTTCTCTATCTCGTTTAATAATCTGGAATCACTGAATGTCTGCTTCTGGCTACTGTCAGTGACAAGATACCAAAGCTGCACAAACTATTATTTTCATCATGTATGTCACATATATTCTTACATAGATGAATACTATTCACAAATGTATCAATGAAGTATTACAAACCTGACGTCTTCAGAAAATCCTTAATATCTTCTTTTAGTGATTCCAGTTTAATTTCTGGTTTGTGTAGGCTAACCTAATATGAAAAATAAATAAATGAATAAATAAATAAGCATCAAGCAAGCACTAAAAAGTAAGTAAATTGTGTATTTTAAGTTATTAAACAAGAAACATACATGCTTAAGGTTACACACAAAGCAAACTGCTTCCTACTAACTTGACAATGGTAATTGCAGCCAAAAAAAAATAATCAGCCAACTTTTTCCTCACTCCATGTCTTTGCTTTTACATCAGTGCTAAAAGCTGTATGCGGGGAAGGAGAGAGAAGGCAGAGGGAGTATCCAGTGACATATATGCTTAGTATTCTGAGCAAGTACCCCCCACACTTAGCACAAATGCTAGACTTTACACATTAAAGGATTGGTCATAAGGTACACAAGTTAATAACCAGAAGCCACTCACTGTATTCTACATGAAAAAAAAACAAACTGAAAATGTTTCATAACTGCTCACTTAACCTCCCACAGTTCACCTCTTTCAGATAAGAAATGCCATCCTCAAAGTTCAGATAAAACCTGTGGACCAGATATTCCCCACTGCAGCTGTGACTACCAGGTATATCCAGCCTCTTGTAATGAAATGCACTGGACACAGACAATTAGGCACCAACCAGTTTTACAACTGTACCGTGACACTACCACGCAGATGTTGCTGCAGATTTTTCAGCAACAGCAAGAGCAGCTGCTATAGCATCTCCTTCTTCATCTATAGCTAGACCAAAAGGAGAAAACAAATAGACTGCAAAGGTCCAAAAGGACAACAATCAGAAACTCAGGAGTTTCTGTGAAGTGACTTCTAAAACATATTTTCCTAAACATGGAGCGTGGCAATAGCTGATCAACACCAGAGGATAAAGCTAGGCGTTTAGAAAAGAATAGCAATCCTGGCTGCTAACTCAAAAATAACACTGGGAGATCCGTGTGCAACTTAATCCACTGCCATGACAGCTCAAGGCATATGTTAGAAGCATATGGCCACATCATCTACTTAGAAATGTGAGATAGCTCTTACCAAAAGCTACTCAGCAACATGCTGCAGGCGTATCAGCTGCTGATTCTATTGCAGTAAGTTATGCTGCTATTAAAAATAAACTTTTGCCAGCCCTAACAGCACTGCTGACAGCATGGCATGCTTTAGGCCCATCGCACACAACTAACAAACTCCACAATCCTATCATTTGCTTTACAGTTTATATACAGAAAAGGGTATTTGCTGTGCTGCACAGCGTGCTGGAAAAGTTGGTCTAGATGAATTCAAAATGCAGAATTTTAAGGAAATCTTTCCATTTTCCCTAGTTGAAAGGCGGAATGGCCAACAATGCAGAGACTGATAGCATCAGCGTTTCTGCTCTTATTTTAAGTCACCTTGCCATTACAGGTAAGGAAGGCTTTTATATTTGGTTTACCGACTGCAACAGCAAAGAGACTGTAAGCATGCTTTCTGAGAAAGAAAGGTGATCATAAGCACAAACCGTAAGGTGTGGTGAGTTGCATAACTCTCATGTCAAATGACAAACATATAGTCCGTTCAGCACAACGGTAAAGGCAGGCAAAGGATCATCGCTAAAGGCAGGGAAACAAAGACAGATTTTCATGGGAGTTCTTGGGCAGCTCACAAAATACCCTTTTAAGCAACAGCCTCAAGGAATATCTTATGAAGGACTCCTTCTGAATCTACTTTGATGGAAAGTCCTACATCTGTTTTGGACTGATGTATGTCAGGCTGAGCTTAATTTCTTTCTGCTGCAAGGCAGTGGTTTTGTACCTCTCCTGTATGAATTTTAAATAAAGTAACATGCGTCAAACTGGGCAGATTTTGCCATACTGTTCCTCAGAAGTTGTTGTGCACACTTTTGTAAATGTTCAACTTTGTCTTCTGGGTTAAATATGGCCAATTTTAATCCCAAGGTCTACGGGGTGTTTACCTGTGGGGCCTGGTCCGCGTGCTTCAAAATCCTTTTTAGATACGCAAAAAAACCCTCACAAATACAATTCATTGACAGATGATGAATCACAACAGAAAAAAAGCTTTACAATCTACTAAAAAGTGAGTTCATTGTCTTGACACTGTAAACAGTGCACGAACTGACAAAAGTGCAATCAGAAAAATAGTATTTTAATTCTCTGCTGTTCACATATCTGTAAAATTTGTGAGCTTTTGGCTCATTAAGGAAGGTCTGACACTCATACTGATGACCCTTTTTTTTTGTGGTTTCCTGGAAATTGATACAGCATATTGCGTTAGAGGGGATAGAGGAGTTCAGTCACACAGATGACTTCCCATTTTCCCTGTCAGCCCAAAAGATACGACAGAGAACTTTCTTGTAAACTGCTGTTCCAAATAGAGCCTGTTCCCCAGCTGCAGAACAAAAAAACCCTCTCTTGTATGCAACAGGGTGGCAGTCCAAAAGGAAGCAGGACAGCACTTTGGGGAAAATTTTCTCCAAGGATTACATTAAGTGCATCATCTCCACCAGTTACCGTCACCTCTTCATGCCCATTTATTCAGTCAAGTTCTATTTTACTATTCCTAGCCCTGCTGCAGCAAATATTTCTATGTTAATCTTTAATTTATCAAAACTTTTATTTTTAGCCTGTTTCCTGTGTCCTTTTCCTTCTCTTGACTGCAAAATGCCCTACTGAGACAAATTTTCATGTAAGAAACGTGAAAATTCTCCCCCAAATTATGGGGGCACTTCTGTCCCCACTCTTGTCATTTCAGGATACAATTGCCAAAGCCTCCTCCCATTTCCACTTTTCTTTTTGTTTACTTCTGGGTTACGATCGATAGATTCCTACAGTGCTACACAGAGCTACAGAGCCACAGAAACTGTTACAGACTCAGTACATACTGGATTGCCAACCAGTTTTCAAATCAGAAATTAGATACCTGAAAGGTGAGAATCTGGCAGATGGTCCAGCTAGCAGCTGTAGCCAGTTCTAACACAGAACAACATACCCTAGCTCTGTGTAACATAGCCGAAGAAGAAAATACTTATTTTGGTAGGTAAAAGGAAATACCTTCAGAATTGCTTTGCTGTAACTTAACAGAATGGTACCCCTTTGGAATTTAAACGGATGTTTATGGGCACTAAATTGAAGAATCAAGGAGACTTAGCAGAGCCGATGTTCCACAATTACTAGACCTACTAAAGGTCTCCCACAGACCTTTATTTTCCCTGTGGACTAACTGGTCTAACTTACTTCTGTGTTGCACTATGTTGCAAAAAATATTTAGGTATTTTGGTAGGGTTTGTTTGTTGTAAACTGGTTGATACAATGTACTGCCTAAGTATCATTTGCATTTTCATCCACTTTTTTTTTTTTATAGAATGTAAACATGTTGACAAAATTTTATTTATATAAAAAGCATTACTATGATTTACACTGATAAAAATGCCTGGCTAAGTTTTATTGGGGAAAAAACCACCTTGATGACATTTGTACTGATGAATTGAATTAATTTCCTGCATGATCAAAATGCAGCATATACCCAGGTAGAACTACAGACTCCCCAATTTCAATACACACATCTCGATGAACAAGTATCTTCCTTCTTTTAAAAAAAATCTGGTACTATCAGGAGGCTATCACAAGCAGGGTAAAGGAGAGTGAGCAATATAAGGGAACAACCTGTGAAGGCAAAGAGTGACAGCCAGACCAAGGCAGAAATCACGCTATTCAGAGGCTCAGTCAGGCCAAGACAGAGTCCTGAAAGGAGACAGGGACGAATGCAGCATAATTCAGCAAGCAGTAACAAATTATTTTTAATAGAAGTTAATGCCTACCAGTTTCTCTTCCAGTGTAACTGGCATTGTGCATACTCTTACGGATAGGGCACCAGGGTTCAGGCGCTGTGTGTTCACGTTAATCTACAGTCTCAGTCAGCTTCTTGCAAATCAAGAAGCAACCAGTTGTTAGACGTTCCTTCATAAAACAAGCTATCATTACAGCATTTGTTGACACCCTCTTGTCCTTCAGCTGTACAGAAGAGAAAGGATAGTTTTGGGACTTTCAAAATCTTGCCAAACCTTCTGAAAGGCGGCTTTGTATTTATGTTCTGTGCACATCATCTTCGCCTTTGATTTTGATAAGGTATTCTGCTGAGATCTGGGCAGTCACCATCGTGATACTCTAAACGCATTATACTTTCTGTACCTGGATGCCAAGACGGAAGAAAATCCAGACACTCAACATTGATCTGGCTGAAAGCAAGCAAAAGGATAGCACAGAGCTAGCTGGAAAAAGTTGGTGGGTGTAGTAAATTGAGCTGTAGAGCAAGTGAACACAAAGAGACAAATCTATTTGCAAATTAGCATCTAAATTTGGAAATGGCATTCAGTCATCATGACTGGAGCAGCACTGATCATGCAAGAGGACAGATGAGCCATCAAGGCACAGCACTCAAAGAAGTATAGGAAAATACCTGGAGGATCAGCAACATACTACAAAGAAGAGGCTTGACAGAACGAAGTGTTCCAGCATAACTCCAGTGTTAAACTATTTCTTTTCTCAACAAGAATAAACACTGCAGAGAAGTGATCCAACTATACTGAAATGTGGAACTGCATCAGATGAACGCATAGTTTTATCCTGCTGCAAACAGTTCTGCAGATAACTTTACACAATCTAAATATTTTTACAGGCTATCCACCATAATTTCTCTTCAAAGCCTTTTTGTTTCAGACCAGTATGTACACTCTCAGAGCATTTATTACTGTTCACTATGATTTTGCACAAGTACACGTTTTTAGCTTTTATTGCTATTATTTCCCAAATTACAATAAAGCACACTACCCCACATATAGTCCAACTTTAGCAGAAGCAAATTCAATGAAAGCTAATAAATATTCACCTTTTCTCACATACTCCATTCTGCCATTAGTAGATTTTATGAGGATCAAGCCGACTTGTTAAAAACCACTTCAAGTACAACCACAACAATTTCAACGTAAATACTCTCTAAACACTTAAAATCCTACAAATTTAAGGGAGTGATTTTGGTTTTGGTTCATACTTTTCTGTAACAGAAAGAGGAATGATTCTGAGCATAACTAAACAAATTTCAGTAAGTACAAAACCCTTATTACACTGATAATTTTCCAACCCTTGTACATTTCTACAGTAATTATACTAAGGGAAAAAGTATTGTGAACTTTCTTATACAAGTAAAAATAACCTAGCAGTTGAAACAGAGAGCTTCAATTAGCCTCATACAGGAATAAACAGCTTCAAATGTTATGTTCTCCCACAAGATATGCAGGATACATTTCTAATAATATAATTTTGATGTTTTAATAAATTTTCTAGGTTTTATTTGAATATAAAATTAATGCTGCAAATAAAATACACACACACAAGGTAAAACATATAATCTACATTACTAAAATAAAATCTGCAAATCAAGCTTGCATTGCTTCTGAACTTCATAATCTGTATTCACAACTGCTTTCAATTTAAAATTCACTGCACTGCAAATGTTACTACTGAACCATTTAAACCAAAGTACAAGCTCTATCAGGAGGGGATAGTAAGCCCTTTGTTAAATACAATGCACGAAAAGGAATAATTAATTATCTATGATGACTCATGAGCCTACATTTATTTGCTAAGTTTTATTAAATAAATGCTACATTTCACAGAAACATTCTCCTTCTTAATGTGATCTTTTACTTATGTAGAGATCAGTATCAATTTCTTTTTTTAACTGTTGGAGAAAAATGTCATTAAAATAATATCCTCAGATTTCCAAGACGTTTATCTGTACTCCCTTTAGAAGCACACAGTCGGGCAATACCCCAGCTGCAACACTCCTAGTGCTCCCAAAGCAAGCTCCTCTCCTTCGTTGCCCCATTTGAAGACTTTTAACCCTTACCTCTCACTTCGATTAATATTTTCTTTAAACCATTCTGGTACTAGTCACAGGCCTGTTCAAAGAGTGATGGCAGAGTCCTCTCCTCTGGACAATCATTCTGATCGTGACATATCCTAGCATATCTCCTCTCCACACCTTGTTCATACCTTCAGGTACCTCCTAAAATCTTTTCTCACTCCCAAACTTAGTACTCAATTGTCAGATTGGGGTGGGGTGTCAGAGCTGATTCTTACACTCAAGTTACCACTTTTAGCCTACTTTGACAGCCATTATCCTGTTTTTCTAAAAGTTCTCCTTCAAGTTGTCCCACTACAGACATACCTGCAAGAAACAAATCTGAGAACGTCTACACAGAAAATGGCTGGAGGGATTCCTTGTATTGTGAGTCTTTCTTGTTCAATTTAAAATACAATTTAGAACCTTTATCTTTCATTTTATTTTCAGCTCCTGTTTTAGAAAAGCTCTTTAGGAATAAACTACTGAAGCTTTCGTTTGGTTGCTTTGTTTTTTGTTTGTTTTTTTTTATTTTAAACTTTACTTGTTATTTGCCCCTGGCCACTAGAGGTTCCAGGCAACTCAGAGTCAGACTGATTTCTATCAGAGGTTTGCGGAGGACAAAAATTAAGATTGATTAATCTTAATTAATTAATAAAGCCTGGCTGCCTTCAAACATGATGAAAAACAAAGTTTCTGAATTCTCTGCAAATGAAAATGTGTTAAAAAGGTAGCACTTTTTTCATGTTTCGGAACTGTTCCATTTCCATTGTCAGTTCTCTGACAAAGATTTTCCCTAAAACAAAATTTTAGCAAGACTTCACAAAAAAAATTGTTTTCAAACTGCATTTTGTGATTGAAGATGTCCGTGTCTCAGTTTTTCCAACCACCGCTAATTTTTACCTTAAAAACATTTACATTTCAGAAAGGGAGGAGAAAAATTAAGACAAAAGCAAATAAACAAATTTGGTTACAAACTCACACAGTGAAAGTTGTGCCTGAGAAACTGAGATCAGATTTCTCCTCCGATACCCCAATAACCCCAGCAGCAATTCTACCTGTTGAAAAGCCACTGTCTAATATTTTGGCTCTTTGTAACTGTTTCTCTTTCCTTTCAAACACACTACAAAATATGCCCTGAAGAAATTCTAAGGCAAACGACAGGCACATTACACCTTTTCCTGCATTAATCTCTTCGTATTAACTGCAGGCACATTATCAATATACCAAAACTCAACCTATAAAATCAACATAACATTTATTTTCCAAATCGTCACTAACAAGCATATGACCCTACCTCTACTTCAGTCCTCAGGACAAAAATGTGATTATCTTGGTATCCACAGAGCTAAAGCTGTGACAGCAAATCATTTGATGCCCATGCCAAACTTATTTCAAAGAGATTGTGTATCACAATCCTTGACACTAGCTCAGGCTCTCGGTGACAGCCAAGCATAGCGCTGGTGTGACCAGTTCAGAACCACAGGGCTACTCTGTCAACTCTCACAAATAATGTCAGGATATTGTGTTTTCCCCAAAATTCTATTAACTCGTGAAAGAAACTGTTCATTTTGAGCTCTCCTTCCTAAACATTAAAAGAAGAGGTGAATTTACAAAACAGAGTTTTTGTTAATAGTTAAAATACTGTTTGTGAGACTACATGACCTCTCAAAAATTTCAGGCAATATTATAATGGACCTTACGATCCATTCTGACTCTCACGTTTTCAGAGACAGTAAATATTTTTGAGGAAGGAGTTATCAGCAATGCTGGTTTCTACACTGACAGATAAACAGCAATCTTTGTAAAGGTAAAATATAACTGTAGTATAAATATCCAAAACAATAAGTAAGCTTTATTCTGATGCATTGCCTCAACAGATTTCTCAAAATACAGTATGCTTCCCAAAAAATAGCTTAAAAAACATATAAAAAGGGACCACCTATAGACTAATATTGCAACCAGTGCAGACTAAGCATTGTTCAGAAGCTGACTGTTAACCGGCAGACAAAAAACCCACCATATCCTACCAATAAACTGGAGTTCAGGTGTGATGCATAGCGATAGCAAAGATTTCATATTTGGTAATTCAACTACAGAAATACCACATGTAATGGGAGGGAAATCAAGCATTAATTTAATACACAGAGTAGCCAAATTCAGAAACCTTCAGAATTCTGTACTGCTGCTAAGGGATGGAGCAAAGATAAGGAACTCACTGATAGGGTCTTTGCAACTGCATAGTATAGCAATAATATGACTATACAAGCATTATAAATAAAACAAGTCTATACTGTACATGAAAGAACATAAATGCATGCAAGGTCAATTAAAAAAATTCAAGATCAAGGAGAACATACAGATTCCTGACTCTTTACATTGAGAAATCCTCTAGTTGATGTATCTAAAAACTTTCCAGTCTTTCAGATCACTACACTGAACTATAGCTCTGATTTAATCTTCTATTACAAACTCATTAAACACCTACTCTAAGAATCAACTTGAAAATTTGTTGCCCTGTTTATTTTCTTTCCCCTTAGCACTTCATACGACTAGTATAATCTTCTGACCTGTATATACACATGGTTTTCTTCTTCTCCAAGAAATCTGTAAAACAGCGTTCTGCAAAGCTATCATGACAGATTTGGCTGTGGTCAATACACTGTGTTTTATT
The DNA here is from genome assembly GCF_000699105.1 of Pygoscelis adeliae. Taxonomy (NCBI): domain Eukaryota; kingdom Metazoa; phylum Chordata; class Aves; order Sphenisciformes; family Spheniscidae; genus Pygoscelis; species Pygoscelis adeliae. The sequence continues at coordinate 5,212,271 of NW_008824475.1, forward strand.
TATTTTATTGGTTTCCTTTATGCTTTAATTATGCAGAGTTTCTGCTTGTATTGAGTAAATTGATATTCTATAGAGTCAGGGAGGGATTTAGGCATTTAACTGCCCTTTCAGACATCAAACACTGCCATGGAAGGGCACTGCTAAGGTCCTCAGAGTGCCCACCTGTACAAAATGGCTGTACAACATAGCCATCCGCCAGCAATATTTAAACACCCTGCCAAGTCTTGATGACACCAAGCTTCCCCGTGTTTCAAAACAAACATGCAAAGTATCAAATGACTGTGAAATCGGGCCTCACGGGAGACAGAGACAAAAGAATTAATGCAGAGATGAGTACATACAAGTTTTATTATAATCAGTAACGTAGTTGTTAAAAGCGAGTCCTGTTCTGAAATCCCATCGCTGCTTTTATTGAGGACAAGGTCTTGAATTTGACTCTTCACACCTCGTATCAGGCTATCTATTCGGGATGCTGAATTCCCCAACACTTAGCAGAACCCAACGTCTACATTCTTTTATAATTCCAGCCACCTTCAAATGATGCACATTTGCTTACTTACGTTATTTAGAGAGCAGTAAGTCAAAAGGAGCAAAGCAGACTTTAAAAAAGCGTTTAGAGACCAAATCAGCAAATGTAGAAACAAACCAAACCAAACCAAAACAAACATAAAAGGCACGCAGTGACGTCACTTGCAATGGAAAGCTTTAGAGACATTCAGAGAAGAAAATCATGTTTCATTTAAAAACCTAACAAAACTAAGGCAGATAATGGACATTCTATCCTAAAAAAACTGTACCATTTTAAGCACTGTTTGGAAAAAAAAACAAACCACAAAAACCCCAAAGATTTTATAAAACCCAACCCAAAATAATTCAGTAACACAATAATCGTTACAGCACCACTATTATGTTATTATGATCATGAACATTGACACAATTTTAATCTCAAACAACCTAAATGAAGTTCAGCTGTAATATGAAAATCTGGTTTCGAGTGCAGATAAGTTACTAAATATAAAAAAGCAACTGTTTTCCCAGCTACAAAAATGTACTTTCATGTGCGTTTTTCATTTATTTTCACTTCCTTTCACCAAATCCTCATTTTCTCAGGGGCACTCTGGAGGAGGAAAGGGGGGACGGTATTTAAAGCTTTCCAAATTAGAGACTGAAAGACAAAGCGATTCATTTTAGGAACTATATGAAGCACTGAGATTTCAAGAGGATGGTCTTCATATTCACTGCGAAATCCTTCAGTCCCAGGGGGCGAAACTATAAATACAGCTCTAGAAACCAACCAGCCCGCTCCCCGGCCCCGTCGAAGAGGGAGGGAGGGGAGGCCCCGGGCTCCTGCCCCGGCGGAGGCCGCATGGGCTGGGCCG
>NW_008824475.1:5214047-5275890 GCF_000699105.1 Pygoscelis adeliae
TGAGCGGGACAGCGTCCCTTCCGCTGCCCGGTGTGGCGCAGACCGCCGCGGCCCCCTCGCCGCTCAGCCCAGGAGGCCCCGCGCTGTCCCCAGAGCCGGGGAGAGCGCCCGGTGGTGCCTTCAGCTGTCCCCTTTCCCCAGGCACCTGGCAGGCTTCCTCCAGCCCGCGTGCCACACGCACCTTGAGCTGGATAACGGTTGCTTAAAGCTCTGGAAAACCTGACGTGCTGCTTCTGTTTCCTAAATAAACGTTTATAATGTATCATTGCTAGAAAGGAAGTCGGAAATAAGTGTAAGGAAAGCCTGCGTGTGGGTCTTGGGCTTTGGCCACGCAGCCTGAGTGCCAGCGCCTGGCCACGCTGGTGTTGGAGACATCCAAATGTGCCCGGCCTGCTCGCTCTCCCTTCGCTCCTGCGGAGCTTGCAGAGAAAAGTGTCCTCGTCCCCGCAGTCTGCGTGACTCCTTCAGCCTTACGCGTGTGTCCAGCCGCCCACCTAGCAGAGGCGGGTTCGTGACAGCAGCCTACGAAGGTGTTTGTAGCTGCTGTCACTTGCCAGTCTGCCAGGCCAAGTGGACTGTAACTGGCTATAAGCATTCCAGATCCATCTCAATAATGAGTTAAATAATATCTTACATCATCATTACTTACGGCTTAATTAACCTGTCTGGCTTTGCCTTGGAAAGGACTAAGCTTTCTCTTACGGTCAGCTCTTGCAGCTCAGCTGAGCTGCTGCAATCAGTACCTACAAGGCAGCATCTACTTGAATTGCTTCTCGCTAGAGCTGACAGTGAAAGGGCTTCAAACCCCTTCCAGAGCAGTCAGAAAGATGAGCTTAAAAACATCTTTAGCTGCGGTTTAAGTGGCTTTGCACTAGCATGTTGTAGCGGGATTCATATCATTAAAGCCTGAGAGACAGTTTAAAAAGCTGCTTTTTAGGGCCTAAGGTATGACGTCCAGATGGTGTGAACAGCAAATTCAGCCCCAAGGCTCCTTTCTGTGTGCTTCCTGAGGAATATTAGTTGACCTGTATGCAGATGAAGTTTTATTGCACTCTTGAATATTTTACCCCTATGTCGTGGTTTAACCCCAGCCGGCAACTAAGCGCCACGCAGCTGGTCATTCACTCCCCCCGGTGGGATGGGGGAGGGAATCAGAAGGGTAAAAGTGAGAAAACTCGTGGGTTGAGGGAAAGACAGTTTATGAGGTAAAGCAAAAGCCGCGCACGCAAGCAAAGCAAAACAAGGAATTCATTCACTACTTCCCATGGGCAGGCAGGTGTTCAGCCATCTCCAGGAAAGCAGGGCTCCATCACACGTAACAGTTACTTGGGAAGACAAACGCCATCACTTCCAATGTCCCCGCCTTCCTCCTTCTTCCCCCAGCTTTATATGCTGAGTATGACGTCATATGGTGTGGACTATCCCTTTGGTCAGCTGGGGTCAGCTGTCCCAGCTGTGTCCCCTCCCAACTCCTTGTGCACCCCCAGCCTACTCGCTGGTGGGGTGGTGTGAGGCGCAGAAAAGGCCTTGACTCTGTGTAAGCACTGCTCAGCAGTAACGAAAACATCCCTGTATTATCAACACTGTTTCCAGCACAAATCCAAAACACAGCCCCATACTAGCTACTATGAAGAAAATTAACTCTACCCCAGCCAAAACCAGCACACCCTGCTGTGCTGTCTGCTCAGCATGGTGGGGCACTAATTCAGGCTCAGTACCTGGAGCCGACACAGCCCTCATTTAAGCAGAGCAGCTGTGTGGCACTCTGCACATCTCATTGGGTGATATAAATGCAAGGAACTTTAATCCACTTAGTCCTTCTGGGAAAATCTACTCCTATGTGCATCAGTAACAGGACCATGTAATCAAATTCTCACTTAATAAACTAATTTACTAAGTCAAAGTACTAATTTTGAAAATCCCAGAATAATTAATAAATAAGCTAAGAGACTTCAAGGAGGTAACATGGAAAAGCTGATCATTGACCGCTGAAGCCAAGCGTTAATACCCATTTTCAGCTCTGAGGATGGCCATACCTTTGTAAAACAAAGAATGTTTCAAGATTCTGAAACATCAGGTTGTAACTTTTTCACTGCTGTAGGCTCTGCAGGTGAGTGACACAGATGTGAGGAAATGAAGATAGATGTCATCACTTGCCTTGCTAGAAAAAAACAACTAGATATAATAGGTATAAAAATGCACCTGAACTCATCTTTCTGCAACCTCTTTTGACTTATCTGTGAGCACTTCTGGATAAAATGAAGTTTGAAGAAGAATAGTAATAGAAGATCAGAGATAGAAGTTCTTTAACCAACTGTAGAGAAACCTGAAAAAGCTGCTTATGCTAAGTCAAAACACTGAGGAGAGCTCACTTCTCAATTCATGGAGAGCACGGGGAAATCAAATGTCCAGTTGTCTACCAATGCCTTGAATATCTATTCTGATTTACATCAAGTTTTCTGTCAGTTCTGCGCTTACATGCATATATGAAGTTAGGGGCAACAGTGAGCACATTTTTTCTCTGTGTGTATTGGGAGTTAATGAAATGTTTGCCTATGTTCCCAACTGAACAAGCATACAAAGTATAATAGCTTTGTGTGCTAGTTCATAATAAAATTCTGCAAAGAGTTCACATGGAGGCAGTACCTCTCCTGGTTTTTGGTTGGGTTTTTTGTTGTTGTGGTTGTTGAGGAGGATCATTTTTTTTGTGTAGGAACTTTACCTGCTAAGCACATGCAGAAAACCAGGGCATGCCACTAAGCTCTGCAGCTCAGTGTCTGTAAGTCCAGGGTTTTACATTGCAGCTGCAAGTGTGAGAGGAAGCCCTGTCCCCTTGCCTAGCACAGTCCTCAACAGCATTTTCTTTTCCAGTTTTTGGGAGAACCTGTGGACTGCCACCGGGATGGCAATCTTACATTGCATTTGGCGAGCATGTCACGTATCAGGACTGCTTGATATGTGGGGACCTAGTGGTTGGCTATGTTCCTACTGGTAGGACAGCATGGTGTCTGGCTGTTTTCCATGCTGTGATCTGCAGGCACCACGTTCAGCCAGATGGCAGGTCGTGGAGCGGGACAGAAGCCACGACACCTTGCTGGTTAGAAGTGTGAGTTCCGCTGCTCCTGGGGAGTGTGGGGAAATGACACATCAGGTGAGTTTCATGTGCAATGCATAAGACTTCGCAGGTCTGCAAAAGCCATCCTTATCTTCTACAGGTCAACAGAACAGGAGAAAAAGCTAATGTCAGCTGCAGATGAGTAATTTCCTGCAGTTGACTATCTCCACTCCAAATCTGCCTTTGTTACCCTCTGCATGTGCACATCTGTCACTCTTCATCCCTGTTTTTCCAGGCTATTTCCAGTCTGGTTTCCTTCCTCCTATGCACTGGGCTTCTCTCCGGTCAGTTATGTCTCCAGTATGGGTAGGAAAACTTACTTCTTGTAAATGCCAGTCAAAGCTAAAAAGCAAGGCGATGTAAAGAGATAATCTTTACAGCGTCTCATCGAGTACTGTGAACTGCTTCTTGTGTATCCTTACCATATCCAGTTAAGAAATCTCATGCTTAAGTGCGTGCTTCTTTTTTGTTTCCTTACAAGGCGCTTACTGCATAGCAGCTTGAGAAATACAGGGTCATTGTTAAAAAATATCACTTAAATAACAGGCAGTGGCAGAAATCCCAACCAACTCTTTAGCCTGTCCCCCTGGTATCACATGACTGGTTTAACTTGGTTCATGTGATAAGTGTTTGACAATTACTGCTTTTTCATCATGATTTACTTTTAAATTGTAAGTAAGCAACTGCAGTATAGTCAGCATAGAGTGGTTTTATGATGTCCAGTACCACATACCAAAGGTAGCTTGCTGGTTTTATCAGAAGGTCTGGTGTAGGTGTCATTGTTTTTCTGTTGGGGTTTTTTTTTGGTGGTCTTTTCCTCTTTTCATCTCTGTCCTACATGCCTGAACACCAACTCGCTTCCCCATTGTGTCACACCTCCTTTTACAGCTGCAGTGCTCTACAATGTTATATCTTCCTTTACTGTCTTCTTGTGTCAGGTTACTGCAGTTAGCTATAACTGATACTGGTACCCAAGTGTCTTATATCTATCTGCCACTGCAGGTCTGGAAAGCATCAAGAATTTGGCAAGGGAAAGTAAAAATTACATAGGCAGTATCTGAAATATTTCACCCATATTCTCTCCCTCTTTCCCCTGGTGGGTTTTAGATTGAGAAGAGGAGAGAATATGAAGCAACAGATATATCATACTGTCATTTTTAAGGCCACATGAGACAAAATACATTTTAATGCTTCCAAATGATTCTGAAGACCAGTTTATTTCCTGGAGTGTAAAAGCAGGCAGTAAAAAGGAAAACCATTCAAAGGAAGCAGTGAGTGCCTGGAAGCTTGTCTTTTTTTCCCCCCAACCATATTAGTTCACCTAATAACGAGAACTGTCTGCAGGACTGTCTGCAGGACATACCAAAGGAGACAGTTGCCTTGTATAACACAGTAACAGGTGAGGGAGGTCAACAAAACCCCAACAGTGTCAACAAAATCCCAGCAGTCCCAATCCCAGCATCCCAGCAGTCAACAACATCCCAGCAGTCCCAATCCCAACATCCCAGCAGTCAACAAAATCCCAGCACTCTCAAGCTGCTTCCAAGACGCTCTTCTCTTCCCCTAAGGAATTCACAGCGCTCATGCTGCCCTGATCCCACTTTCATCTTTCATTCTCTTGCTGCTAGAAATGCCAAGTCATGAAGTCTCCTCCTAGGGCTGCTTTCTCTGCTGGGGGTACAGGGATGGGGAGGGACTGGGGGGGGGACACTGCACCTTTACCTGTGCTGAGAGTGGGTGCATTCATGCAGGCAGTGTTGGCAGGGTAAGGGAATGAGTTACCGTGCAGAACAGGGCTAAGCATGCAATCATTGTCACTTATTACTGTAGATAAGTGACTTACCTTTCCTTGACACCCTGAGTAATAGGGGGTTAATGCTGTCCGGGGGGTGGGGGGGGAGCTACACATTGCATTCACCCTGATAATGTATCACAAATGTGTCTGTCTCCAAGTTCCTTTTTTTTTGTGCTACATGAGACACTGCCAAGAGAATGACGGTGTGTGCAATCCCTAATGGCAGACTGGGTCACGTATAAGGACGGCTGTGTCCCAGCCAATAAGTGCCACAGAAACCCAGGTTTAAAAAAAACAAAAAAAGAAGTAACAACATTTTTTTTTCCTGCCAAAACAAAAGGATAAGACCTTAAAGAAAAAAAAAAAAACAAACAACCCAAAGCCACACATACCCTTATCCCCCCACAAACCCTCCAAATCTGCCTTCTTTCAGACAGGAGAGCATGGCATTTTTATCTCCTCTCAGGTAAAGTGGAAATTTTTTTGTTTGTTTGGGTTATTTTTTCATCTGAAAAGCTACTCGTGTCCAGACCTTCATTTCTTCTTTCTCCACTTGGAACCATTTTAAGTCATGAGGGTTTCAAATCCATAACCCAGATCCTCCATCTAAAGCTGTTAGCAGAACTTCACCTGTGAACTAAAGCGTCCAGTTCAAACAGCTACTGTCTGGATTTCTCATCCAAGCAGGTTCTTTCAGAGAAGAACATATTCAGTCCTTCGCTCAGCATGCTCACTCTTTGTTTTAGACTAATGTATATTAAACTTTAGTCTCAGTTATGGGCCAATCCTGCAAGCTTACCTTTATAACATCCGCTGGTTTCTTTGTGTAATCAGAACCACAATACATTGTTTGTAGCTGATAATAGAGAGGTGTAGCAAAAACTAGAAATGCAATAAAAGGAAATTTCTGACAGTGACTCACCCTCATCAATTTTAAGCTTTATTTAAATTACTGCCCAAAAAGTGACAGTGTATATTTTGACAAGTTTCAATACTTTATTTAAAATAATCAGCTCCTGTGGATTAATGATATTTTTTGCCCAAATACCGTTGATGCAATCTGAAGAATGTAGGAAGCTTAGATGATGTATCTTCACTTATCAGGGCAGAAAACATCTCTTATTGCAGACTATTGTTCACGAGAAGTAATACATTTTATCTAATATGTGGCTGAACTTGAGAGCTAGGCTTGACTACCAATGATGTCAAGAATAATCAGTCTAGTTTTAGGAGTTTCACATTGCTTCAGTTCTTGATTTTAGGTAATTTCCTACCAGACTTTGGCTTTAGATAGCTGTAAGTCTCCCTAGAGAGGACCATGTATCTCAGGTCATAATATCTATTACTGGTACTTTTTAATAGCATTACTGAGTCGTAGCAGCAACTGTGAGTTATCAGGCATGTAAAACAAATAACATGCACAAAGTCCCTAATTTTTCTAGTATTATTACTTTTAGTCCATTTTTCACGTGTTTTATTATTAATCAAGTGACATGGGCTTTAGCAGTAACATTCTGTATCTTCTAGTTTGTAAAATCCCATGTGTACATTTACCATGACTATTAAGATATAACTACGCAGATGTAGGATTTCTTGTGCTTAAAACAGAAATGCAGTCTATTGATCTAGATCCATTTTGAAGAAAAACACATGCTGAATCACAAATACAGTTTATATACTTAGTAGCATATGCACTTCATACATGACATATATTTTACATACTAATTTTAAATTGTATATTCACCTATCAGCAAGTCTGTTGGGAAATTTACACAACTATTGTACATATCCAGACCTTTTAAAAGACATAATTCAACATTCACGAGCAAACATTTTCCCAGTACACACGTAACAGCTTACTTTAGCCACTTCTTTTAAGGTTCTTACAAATTTTAACTAATCGATCTATAAGCAAGAAATGCACTAAAAAGAGCTCTCTTAGGAGATTCTGTGTTAACATCTCCAGATCAGAGTTTATTAGTATATAGGTGCCCCTGTACTCGGCACTGGTGAGGCCGCACCTTAAATACTGTGTTCAGTTTTGGGCCCCTCACTATGAGAAGGACATTGAGGAGCATGTCCAGAGAAGGGCAACAAAGCTGGTGAAGGGTCTGGAGAACAAGTCTTCTGAGGAGCGGCTGAGGGAGCTGGGGTTGTTTAGCCTGGAGAAAAGGGGGCTCAGGGGAGACCTCATCGCTCTCTACAACTACCTGAAAGGAGGCTGTAGCGAGGTGGGTGTCGGTCTCTTCTCCCAAGTAACTAGCAATAGGACGAGAGGAAATGGCCTCAAGTTGCGCCAGGGGAGGTTTAGATTGGATGTGAGGAAAAATGTCTTTACTGAAAGAGTGGTTAAAGATTGGAAGAGGCTGCCCAGGGAAGTGGTTGAGTCACCATCCCTGGAAGTATTTAAAAGATGTGTAGATGCGGCGCTTAGGGACATGGTTTAGTGGGCATGGTGGTGTTGGGTTGATGGTTGGACTCGATGATCTTAGAGGTCTTTTCCAACCTTAATGATTCTATGATTCTATGATTCTAGGTATGCTAGGGTGAAATTCTGTGTTGTCTTTTCAAACCTATTAATTTCAGTGAGGCTATGTGATGTAAATACAAGCAGAACTTGGATTTTGTCTGTGACAGGAAGTATTCCCTTTTTAAAAATATCTAGAAAATGTGTGTGGTGGAGTTCTATACCTACTATTAAAAATATCTAAAACTCTGGTTTTCTATTTATTTATTATACAGTATTGAGTATTACTCCACTGAAATAGCTTCTTGGTACCATATCCTACTTAGAATAGAATCATGGAATCATTTAGGTTGGAAAAGACCTTTAAGATCATCGAGTCTAACCGTAAACCTAACACTGCCAAGTTCACCGGTAAACCATGTCCCTACTTACTGCAGTAGGGGAATTTGTCTTCTGTGGAAAACGTAATAAATGTTTTAAGGTAGTCTGCGGTACTTTTGTTCACTGCCTGGAATATATACAACTTATTACAGAGTCATGTCAGTGCGTGTTGCAAGTCTTCAACAACCAGTAGATCACCTTGAATACATTACTTAGTGTCTAAATCATAGCCTTCCTCTTCTTAATCATTAAGAAGTAGAACTATAAACTTCAGTGCAGAACAAGGATCTCTCCCTGGGTATCAATTCTAGGCACTTTTTATTCCTCAGATTAAGATTTGATGACAAAGTGGATCACCCTGGTTATGTAGGTGGAAGATAACCAGATACCCTAATTGTTAAGAGGAGCACTCTAGTTTGGGTCACAGGGATCCTCACTTCCATTGCTAGGATTTTTCAGATATCCTTTACCTTGACTTCTGCTTCCTTAACTTGATGTCTGCTCTGATAAAAAGACAACTAGAAGTGCTAGTAAGATAAACTACAAAATGGAACTGCTGAATGAACTGAGCATAGCAAGCAGAACCTTCATAAGTTTTTCATAGTTTTGTCTCCACTGATGGTGCTTTTCTTTCCTTTCCTTGTACGGACAGATGCTTTATACCATCGAAAGGGAGCACCGGGCCCTGAATGAATATCTTCACCAACTATGGCATAGAGTCTCCTCTGATAGATCTCAGGCAGCGGCAGAATTCTATATTGAAATACTTGCAATCATCCTGTATGAGTTCAAAAGAGATTAAGTCAAAATGTAAAACTGAGACCTAATTTCTAAACACAGTTTCTCTGTTTATATACAGGATTAGATTATTGCAGCAAATGATCTGAAAAGATTGAGTACTAATGCTGCCTGTTACAAGAATTTTTGTGCAGATATGAAATGCAACTAAATGAACAGTTTTTACTGTAGAAATAAGTTAAAAATAAGAACATGCACAAGAATTCAAAGCAACCACCTGAAAAGAGTGAAACAATGAGGTAGAAGAGCAAGCATATGTAAAACACAGCTCTGAAGGCTGGATACAGGGCTGTTGAATAGCAGGCTACCCTGCTTTCACTAACCCCCAAAATACAAATTTGTATACAAATCTCCTTAAAGGAAAAATGGCACTGAAATATTGTACCCAGCTTTAGAAGCACAAACAAACCCAGATGACTTGGTTTCAGATGAAGCTCTGTGCATTGAAAGCAAAAAAAAAATTAAATATACAAATGCAGTCAGGTTTTCTGTTTTGCATCACTGTTTAGAGCTCAGTAAAGAAATCTTTCCAATGCACAACAGATTTGCTAAATCAAAAAAGGGACAGAGGTACTATGTAAAAAAAATTGTATTATTTTATTAATTAACAGCATACAGGACTGAATCTTATAGTCTATATTGCAACATGTTCCCAGAAATACCAGGAAGCAAAATTAGAAAACATTCACAAAGGTCATAGTGCTAAACGGCTCAAGAAAGGTTGGAATTATTTACATTCATTGCAAAAAAAAGAAAGTGAAGAGACAAGATACGAAGCTGGTAAAACAATTCAGCAGAACTGTAGAGATTTGCCCTAGCCGAGGCGATCGGTAATTAATGTGAGCAAGCAGACATATAGCAATGTAATTGGAGGAATATGTAGTGTCAGAAACATAACTGTGATACATTAGACAGCTAAGGTGTGGAATATTTTAAAGCCAGATTTTCCCTGATCCAGCTTCAGGAGTCCACAAGCCTGAGCTGAAGATCGTCAATAGCTTGCCATAGTCCATCCTCCTCAGTGGGATGCCTCCTTACCCGCCCTAATGACTTTTGTCATCGATCACTTTTGATTTTCATAGGAAGGACCCCTGCGGCCAACATTCCTACGCACTGTTTACTAAAAGGGCATATCTTCTGGAGCAGATAGGATAAAAGGTGCTCTCAGCTTAAATAAAAATGTGGATACACACTAGTAGCCAGTGTGGATAAAAATTTCCTGATCTTTGTCTGAAACTGCATTCAGGCTTGCACTCATAGAGAGTAGAGCAAGGTAAATTTCTGCTGGATAGAGTGTATAGCTTCAACCTAAAATGTAGCATTAAAATACCTGATTGGAGTTGTCCAACAGCAGAAGGACCCACTCTCGCTTATGAGGCTTTTCATTTGGGTAAGATTAGATGAATAATAAAGGCAGCATAATAAAGATTTCGATCAAAGAGGTGACACATAAGCCTGTCCCCCCACATATGTACTGACATACAGGGAAATAATAGCAGGAGATGACATAGATTCTTTGAAGGAAGCTACTTTCAAACTGTAGTTAATTTTTTTCCCCAAATATAACTGTCAAGGTTGCAACAAGAATATGAATGGGGCAAAAACTTAAAATAGTCTATAGAGCAGGTTTGGTAAAGGATTTGGAGGAGAAATTTTATGTATGCATATTGATTTTGTAATCAAATATTCACTTAGAAAAACACTTTGTTTTGGCATCATTATGCAGTGGTTTAGGACACCAAAACCCCCAAATCTCCATAGCCATGCAATGGTTTTAACTTTCAGTGAGTTTTAACTGTGACATGAGTTAATATGCTTTTTTTTTTTTAATTTAAAATATTTTGTAAAAAATATCCTTATGCAGTAAGGTACTACTAGCTTTCATAACTTTATCCAAGAGGCACAAGTCTTGGATACCTAACCATTTATTTACTCCTTAGGACTGGAAATAATACCCCTGTTGAAGGTACTGAATAGAGCTCAGTTGTGTGGCCTAAGGGATGAACACTCGGGATTTAAGGTGCTATTTGCAAATTCACAGTTTTGGTTAAGTTGGCTTAAAGGAGGAGAAAATGCACACAGATAGGAAGGGCAATAGCTATAGAAGCACTCATGAGGACGGGTCAAAGAAGGAACGGAGGAAGAGAAGTCGTTATCATGTCACTAACTAAACGAGCCCACCATATAATGAACAGGATGATGGGAAAAGTGTTAGCAAGGAAAAATCCCGTTTTGTTTCTCATTCCCCTGTACTATTCAGGGAAATTAAATTTACTGCCTTCTTGATAAGCAAGCTGGATTTCTTCAAGGAAATATCAATTTGTACTGCCAGTTTCTTCTCAAACAGCATTAAATCTGGAAGGCCTTGGATATTTAGTAACACATCAGACCAGAAGAACAAAAGTTTTCTATCATTTTAGGTTTGATAATATTGTATACAACCTACCACCTACTCCTTCTTAAAATAGAAAATCAAAATTTATTTAGCAATTTATATCATGATCAGATTTTTTAGAATTTATTTGACTATTTCCCACAGAATCCAATTTTAAATTTCCAGCCTTCTCTATATAAGGTCTTGTGAACGAGATATTCCAGTATGAAATGACTCAGTTTAACAGCTAATGAAATAAATAGTGCTTTACTTTTTATTTTGCCAGAACATTCCCATTTGACTTCTAGTAACAACTTTCATGAGCAGTCATTAAGAATTAAGTGAAGACTTTGGGGAGGTCTGTCTTTACAAAGTATAAAATTGCAGCTGAAGCTTCTGGCTTTCTAACTGAAATGTAAACGAGATTTAAAGAGATAAGATCACTGTAAGATTATGGTTTGAGCAAGATTATACTTCTGGTACTGCTGGGTTTAAAACCAGAGTGAGTGAGAGTGGAATCTGGGAGCATTTCACTAGCATATCACTTAAAATATTTAAAAAACCCTTTACTTGCTCCAGCAACTTAAATAAGCAAAGCTTGTAAAAATAAAACACTAATTGTCACTGATCTTTTATCATGGTCTCATCAGAAATACCTTTCCTGCTTCAATTTATTTATGCAATATTTATGCAAAATGAATGCATTAGAATGAAAGGAGAACACTGGGAAGAAATAAGGTATCCGAGAAGTGACACAGTAGCCACAATTCGTATGATCTGTGACAGTTTTGCACTGCTTTGTCTGTACAAAGGACACTTAACACTAGTGCTGTTGATTACAGAAAGGGCCAAACCAGTATGCGTGAAATTGGAAATGTAAGATAATGACTTCAGGCACACAAAAAATTATTAGAAGAAATCATCCACATTCGTTGCAAATTTTCAAATGTTTGTTAAAGCAAAATCGACGGTGCATCATATAACTTTTCTGTATACAAGGATTACATCCCAAAGATCCAACTTCTGCTATGTTTGTCTGGATATTTGGGAATACCATAGCATCCTGAGTCTGGCTCTATCAAAAAGTGAATGTAGAGAATTCAGAGCAGAATTTGTCCTTGGACTTTTGTTTCTCCCTTCTTTTGAGAGTTGAGTCTTCTCCTTGGCAGCTTTAAAACAGTTTTGTAATGTAAGCAAAGACTAAACAATGAAAATGAATTTAAAACTTACATGCTTGCAGTCACATTAACTCCCTGCACAATGTAATATTGTATAAACATGGACAAATATTCCAAACTAACTACGGCAATTGTTCCTCGGAGTGTGTTTTCTTAAGAATTATATAGACAAAAGCAGGGCAAGTAAGGCCAATAATACTCTTTTAACAGCCCATCTGTGGTGAAACTCTGGAAATTATTATTTTCAGTGTTTCAATGTTTGAATAATATTTTGAAATGACTCTGTATGGAAATACTATCAAATACTCCCAGGACAGCTTAGCACAATAGTTGAAATAAATCAGAGCATTTGTTATCACTATGGGCTTGACCTGCCTCTCTCAGTTTCTCAAAAACTTATAACTGACCGCTTCCTACATCCAGTAATTGGACAGCATTATACCTATCAAAGAAGTCCAAAACACAAAGATAATTTCGCTAGTTTACAAATAAAGGTAAACATTCCAGAAATTAAGACCTAGAACAGAACTTCAGCTGGGGTAAGTTGTCTTTGCTCCTGAAGGTCTCCCTGTACCTCATCTTGGTTCAATAATTAGTCCAAACTGTCAGCTAGCAGAGTTCCAGTTAACCAAAAAAACCATGGCCTGGAGATTGTCGCAGTAAAAGAGCAAGAGTAAAACAATAAAATACTTAAATGTGTACAATGAAACACATAGCCATGCCTAACTTAAAAATCTTACTTTCATTCTAGGAGCCCCAGAACTCGGAGGGGACAACCCATCACCTCACTGTCTGAGTACCCTTCCATGCAAAATCATGACGATGGAAAAACAGCAAAATTCTAGACATCACGTAATCCTTTGCTTTTCTTTTTATTAGATCAAAGCTAGTTACTTTCAAAGAGAGAGTATTGTTTCTTTGTGGGGATCGCTGGTAGGGGTTTATAGATGATAGTAGCTGTCTATGTTGTAACCAGTAGTAATGGTGGAAAGGTCTTCTGGAGGAGAGAAGTTTTGCAATATCTCCTAAAATTTTTAGATTCTTCTGAATTTGCTGGCTAGCTGTTTCATAACCAGAAACACTACTGCAAATACTTTATTTTCTTATTCTTTACCCTCACTTCATGGTCTGAATGGTCTTAAATAACTAAAATTCATACTCAAAATTCAGCTGTTGATAAGACTTAGCCAGTTAGTTACTTTGAAGAAAGTGAAGCTATGTGCCCCTTTTTAGCTACTCAGAAATAGAGAATTCATCAAAATATAAGCAAACTGTATGTTCGATTTCTTGTGCAGACTTGTGCAAATCTGTGTCAAATCAGAGGACTGCTGTTCATAGAAAGTTTATGATTCCTATAAAAACTGAAGCTTTCCAGAACTACTGTTGTTGATTAAATGAATTCTTCTTATGTAAGTGTAATTTTCAGTATTTTTCTAATAGAGACGATACTTCTCTTGCTACCCATAGCTTAGGTTCCTTTAAGCCAAGGATTATATGATTCTTGGGAATTCAGATGTCAGTGAACAAATTTCAATAGTATTACCTTAAAGATACTTATCATCTGTTACAGAAACTGATTCTCCTCCAAAAATGCAGATTTCAGATCAGATGTCATGAAGCACAAAGTAACTTCTGTCCACACATAGTAAGTCATTACATCTTAAATTAAAGCCCTGGCTTCAGACATGCTGGTACCAATTCACCCAGTAATTCATCAGCTGACTTTCTCTATTTCCTCCCTACTAACTGCACAGCCAGTCCCTTAATGACTTAGCTGGTGTTGTGAAACTAACATCTCTTTATCTAATTCTGCGGAAATGTGGAAATCTATTTGATCTTAACGTCATGAGTATAGTGTGGCTTCTTCTGAGAGCAGGGCTGTCTGACAAATATAGCACTGGACCAAGTCTGAAGAGACTGCCTTCTTTTCCCAACTCTTCCACTGGCTCATTGAGTGGCCTGTGCCAAATATTTCACTTTCCTGTGCTTCATTTTTTTCATCTTTAAATTGAAACTCATAGCGACTGCAGTTAACATAACTAGCTTCTTTCATATACTCCTGTGAATTCTACTAATGAAAATCTCCAGTGGTAAAATAGTAGTGACTCTTTGTTATGTGCTTAACTGGAATCTTAAAAAGAAAAGACTGCCGTTCTCAATTGTTACGGGAAGGGGTTTATTTAACAGTCTGTTCCAGTTTTGAGCTTTATTAAGCAGTTGAGTAGTGTCAAGAACAGCTATACCATTTTTTGCTGACATTATAACCTATGGGGGCTGTTTCTGGTGGCAGCTCCTGATCTTTTATCTGTTTGTTTCAAACCGTGTCATGACCGTACCTCAGAAAACAGTCTCAGGTGACTGGTACCTTAGAACACGTGATGGATTTTGACTTTGACTGATGTTGGTCTAGTATGCAAAAATGTGCTCAAAGGAGCCCATTAGTGGTACCAACACCTGATGGTGTTAAGATAATAAAAGAAAAGTGACATCCTGGACCATGTGTTCATGCTGGTAAGCTGGCATGTGGTTCTAGCACCTACAACATAAGGGTGTGCAGGGCTATTTCCTTGCATCTCTAGCTTGAATCCTGAACTGTTTTTTCTGGCAAACTAATATATTCACAGAGTGAAGAAAAAAAATAGGACTGTACAACCCAGGGTATAGCCTACAAAAGAGACAAGCACCTTTGAAAAATATCTATGTTCCTTTTTCATGGGTTTCTATTCATTTCTCATACGCACTTATGCATCAGTTATGATAAGCCACGAAAAGGAAAAGGGTCGGCTTCAGTTGTCCAGCGAGCATTATTATAACTTCTGCCCTCAATTTTAACAATTAGTTAGAGGGCTAGGTATATGGAGAGAGGCGATGCAGCTGAGCCTAGTGATAGGCTGACATTGGCTGAGAAATGCCAACATGAGTCGCAATATGCCTGATAAAACATGCGGAAGGAATGAGTGGATAATGATTCATCCCACGCCTCACTAATGGTATTTTATTGGCTGTCACAGGGTATAGGATTTTTATGTGATCTTATGTTACCCTGGACAGACCATTTACACATATTTCTTTGAAGCAGTTTTCCCTAAACTTTATACAACACTTGCATAGCAATCTCTGGAGCGAAACTGAATTTCTGGCAGTTCTTTCACCCAGAAAACCCACAGAAGCTTTAGCATTATGAAATTGGACCTGAAGATTTACAGAGACAATATGCTTTATTTGTCCTGTTCATCAGTGAGCCTTGAACACTGTACAGAAGCCAGAGCCATCACCTGGGAGGCCTCATTTCCTCTCTTCTGAGGAAGATGGTTTGACAGGCTGACTGGATGCCCATGAGGGCATCAAGGCCAGCTGTGATGTGTCTCACGGGTAGGTCAGGTGGATGATACTGCAAACATGAAAGAAATTCAAATACTACGAACTGGCACTTCAAAAGAAAGAAAAGTCGTCACCCCCCAAATAATTTGAAAGATATCTTGAGATGTGTCCAGATGGAATATCATCTATCAAGACCTGTGGAGTCTTCCAGGCATTTATTAAGCTACATGCCACAGCACTGTCACACATGACCACTGGAGATGCACTGCAGGGGCAGCAAGAGCACCTTGTTTGCCTTTGATCCCCTCTGCAGTTGGCGAACGCTATTTCAGAAATCATTGATGGTACAACAAGGTGCTCTGAAGTAAATCTCATCCTTATGTTAGTTCAGATGAGTATGATATAAACCGGTCTTAACTGCAGTTACTGTGAGACACTGATAGGACTCAAGCTCAGATCACCTTGAAAAAGCTTAAAATAAATGTGTTCCTGAGAATTGTGTGTGTTCTCCAAAAGTGTGGCCTAATTCAGATCTCCCTGTAGCCTGTATCTGTGTGAGTAGCTCCACTGAGTCAGTGGCCTAATGCCAGCATAACCCTGGCAAGTGAGAACAGAAGTAGACCATGACTTTCCATATATATTTCTTCTAATTCATTTATTTTACTTCATTTGCCAGGACAAAACAGACCTGGCAACAAACCCAAAATTATTTGTAGGTTTGACACAAGATAAAGATAAGCTTTTCCAAATTCATCATTTTACAAGTGGAGTTCCTATTTAAATTTAAGTGAAAATCTTTGTCAAATTAATGAAAAAAACAGACCAGACACTTATTCTTCAGGAAAAAGAATGAGGCAACTGTAAATTGATGTGGTTTGGTTTTGGATGAGAAAAGCATTATATGCTTAGCATGAAATGACAGAGCACAGCAACCGTTTTGGCTGCAAAGCCGGCATGTTCAGTATTTGACATTATAAGAGGAAAAAAAGGATTAAGACTAAAAAAAAAAAAAAATTAAAAATGGCAGATTCTTTTGTTATTATGGATTAGCAGGCCTCCTCTTTTTCGAATACAGGGAAAAAAATATTTTTGTATACTTTTTTCTAACCTATCTACACAGGTATGCTATGGTACCTAAATTATTTCTTAATTAACAAAGCCAATTTTATTAATAAATTAGTGTTGCTAATAAAGCAGCCAACTTTAGAACTCAAAGGAAGTTCTTGCCTAAAACTTCCAACATCCCAAATAATGCATGATTATGTTCAAGTGGAACAGACATTTAGGTTTTTGTTTCTCCCAAATAATGAAATTACACCTCTGATTAGCAAGCATTTTATTAAAACATCTTCCTTTTTTTCTCTCTCTTAAAGCTTGCAGGGAGACAATGAGATGATACTGATGTGCATGAGAGAGTGATCTATCATGCAATTAGCTAAATGTAGTGGAGAGTGAAATGATGTTAAAAAGGCAACTCAGAACTGTCCAAACATTAAGATTATTTGCTGTACATTTGGGTAAATCTATGCAAAAAAATGCCTAGAAAAACAAAACTCTTTGATCTAAATATGTTTCATGCAGAAGTCCACTCCAAAAGGGGAGTCAAGAGTTCATAGCAAATTCTTACTTATTTAATCTGGCAATTTAACCAGCAGACGCTGAATCCAGCTCAGCCCAGGACCAGATGGTATTCATCCAGAACTTCTAAAGGAAATAGTAAAATTATTAAACATGATATTAATCTCTTGCTTAGAACTATATTGTTGCCAGAGAAAAAAAATTGTGCAAATGTGATGCCAATGTTTAAAAAGGGCTCCAGGGGAACTAAACGCTTGGAATTAAGAGCCAGTCTGTAAGCCTGGCACCCACAGCAGGAAAACTGGTGAGTATGGTAATAACAGATAAAAATCTCTGGACACATGGTCTGCACAAATCTTGTAGAGGAAAGCCACACCTTGCAGATTTAGAGATCTGGGCTTGTGAACAAGATGATCCAGTTTGTTTTAAACTGTAACTACACAGTTGTTGGGATTTGCGTGAGAGAGCATTCCCTCACTCATTCTGCTTTTGGTTGAAATTAGTACCCTCCGGAGTGAATCATGGCACAGTACTTATCCCTCAACCCTTTGTGTCTGTGCTCTGCCCTCTGCCTCCCTCCACTATGCTTCTCCACTCATTTGCTGTCTGCACGGTACGTGACTAAGCCGAGAGGCTCCACAAAGCAGGCTGCATCCAAGGCAGTTTGGTCCGTTTTGCATTTCTGCCGACTACATGAAGCCTCCGGCCATGGCTGCTGGCCTCATTGGCTTCAGCCCTCTAGCATGTGCTTAGGAAGCATGCCTTGACACTGCAGCAGGCCCTTTCCTTGGCATGCGGCTGGGTGAGGGCTCCAACCGTTCTGGGGAAGCTGGCCCTTCACACCTCCCCCCATACAGTTGAGAAGACAACTAAGAGCCAATGTGAGAGACATGCACTGGCTTTATAGTGTTTGTTGTACTGGCCTGCAGCCCTGGCCAGCCTCTCACCCCCTCGAGAGCAAGGGGGTTAGTGGCATCATGCAGCGGTATGTACCACTGGTGGCCAGCTGCGTCCAGGACTTCCAGAGGTGAAGAACATTATGCCAAGTCCTCCACAAGAGCTCACCGCTCTCTGACAGTTCAGCCTTTTCTGTGTGGTATGGTCATGGCAGGCTTTTTTATGCACAGCCTGGCTCTGCCACTGCCACCACCAGTGGGCTTGCATTGGGAAGACATGAATGGCAAGGGATGAAGCCATCTGCTGACATGTAATTCAGGACAATAAGCCTGACAAATGTCATCTGAATTTGCACATCCAGAAAAAGTGAGCTGTAATGCAAACATGGCTCTGGGCTACTTTTGCTAAAGTAGAATGGAAAGGTCCGATTTCCTTCTCTCCCCAGAAAAAAAAAAAAAAAAAATCAAAAAGGCACTGTCTCCTTAGGCTGGCAATCAGAGGCTATTACTTGGAAGCCAAGTTTCTGTCATCCATGAGCATCATATGGACACAGAGCCAGCGAGCCATGAGTAACCGGTGCTTCCATGGTTGCCATGCTGCTAAAGATCTTAATAACTCAGTAGAATACATGCTGAGTTCTTCAATGACCTGCATGCATGCTTCAGGCTTCGTGTTTTATTTCTTTAACTGAAAACATTATTTACTCATGCTATGGGCACAACCCACATCATTGAGCTGCTGTATCACTTCTTGGTTTGTTTCTTCATTGCTCCTCTAGAAGGAGCTTCCCAAGGCCTGGGATGATTCAACACATGGCCGTCAATGTTCACAAACAGTCCTGGAAGACTTATCTGGGCTGCGGAAGTGAAGCTGGCATGGATCTGCATGCCAGAAAGAACTACGAGAATCATGGAAGCAGGAGTTCAGGAGCAATTTAACATCATGGACAAGTAGGACTCCATTGGTCTGGAGTGAAACAGGGAACAGCGTAATTAAAAGATTGGAAATAAAAAGTAGGAATGAAAAGTAGAAATGAAAGGCAATTATGAATGGAGCCCCACAGGAAGTTTTGCTACAGCTGTTCATCACTTTCATAAATGCTCCAGAAAATGGGAAGAGGGGTGAGGTAAAAAAGTTTTCTGCTGATGCTAAGTCATTTAAGGAGAGGAGAAGCAAAAACTAACTTTGAAGAATTACAGAAAGCTCTTTCTGATAAAATGAGAGAATAAAAATCACTGCAAAGTAGAAAAAAATTATAATTTTTCATGAACAGTGTAGGGCTCTAAACTAGATATTACTATGCAGGAAAGAGACTACTAAACTTACGGTAGGTTCTTCCATGAAAACATCAGTTCAATTCTCAGTAGTCATAAAAAAGGCAAATAGGATTACAGGAATTATTAGGAAAGGAACAGGGGGAAAAACAACACAGAAACTCAATATGCCATTTTAAAAATCTTTGATTCATGTTTATGTGTTAGCATCTGTGAAAGACTGTAGAATAACTATAAAAGATTTTAGTCTTGGGCCACGATGCTCATGGAAGGTATGAAACCACTTGTTTACAAGGAATGAATAACCAACCTGATGTTCTTCAGATATGACAAAATCATGGTAGGTACAGAGAAGTTGACTTCAGAATGATAATTCACTCTCTGTCACGATACAGGATACAGTACAATAGTCCCAGTGCAATCTCTTTGATTGCAGTGATCTCCCTAACCTTGTCTTCCCTCCTGACCGCTAACTGTGTCTCCCCCAGACTTTCATTCACTCTGTTTCTTTTCTTTTTAACCAGGTCCTGGAGACTTCATGCAAGACTCTCTGCAATCCAGTTTAGCAAGTCTGGAAGCCCAGCGGATGATGACAAGTGCACAGTCTCAGTCTGTATCTGACAACATAAATAAAAATTAATCTCTCCCTTCAGTATAACTAAAGTATAGTTATATATATACCTGTATATACATATATAACTATGTATAGAGTTTAGTATAACTATAGTATAGTTGCTTCTTCATGGTACAGGAATAACCAAGCTATCAGAACACCAGCAATTAATCCCTCACCCCAAAAGTATAGTGGTATAACCAGTATAAAAACTGTAGATGAAAAATGAATTGAGAGAGAATCCAACCCCAAATAGCAACACGTCTATGGTAAAAAGTAATAGAGGAAATACTGCTAATATCAGCCATTCATCACAACTGAAACTGATTTCTCTAATGCAGATCTAATAGAAGGTGCCAGGAATCCAGAAAGATCTCTTTCACATTAAGAATAAGCCCAGAACAACAATTTGACATCTTGCTTACAGAAAGATTCAAACTCCATTACAGACTATTTAATTCAGTAAAGGAATTGCTAAACACAATTACCCAGGCTGTGTTTTGCAGCAGGTCAGACCATTATAATAATTATAAATAACTGTAATAGCTTCTTTTCATACAGAAAGGTCTCCTGAAGCTCAAAATTGTTCAGATTGAATGCTACTTTATGACAGAAGAAAATGTTCTAAAATTTAAAGACTTCATTGAAGTGAGTCACATACAGATAGGGAAAGCAGGATCAGTATCTCGAGTGTAAAGGACACCTTAGAAAGGCAGACAGCCTACAAAATTTGGTCTGAGTTGGTTTGTTGCTGCTTTTTCTTATGTAGAAAGTAATTTTCAAAGAAAAGAGAAGTTGTTAACCAGAAGTTTTGGCAGCTTAGACTAGTCTGCATCTTTTTGTTGTCTATGAAGAAGAGCAAAAAAGCAACCTAAGTTCGGCAGTCCTTTCCAAAAAGCATCCGTTACTTTTCTTGTGCATTACCACTACTAAATCAGCACCTGTCTTGGTTGCCATTTCAGCTGTTTGGGATCTTATAATAATTTGAAATTGTCAGAGAAAATGTTCAGGAAATACTGGAATAATTAAGAATAAATTAAAAAATAAAACAACAAAAAATTTTCTATGTTTAATTAAATGGTCAACATTTGTCCTTTAATATAGGGGTTGATTAGTAACACCCATCAATTTAATCATAGAAAACATATTAAAAAAATGAGGTGAATTAGGCAGCTAAGAGAAAATCGAGGTTTCAGAGACATTGGTACCTGATGTTCAAAGTTAATGCTTAATCAAGGCAAAAATGGAAACATACTTTAACTTCTATTTCTTCAATATGATCTTCTCCCATTTTGAGATTCACGAGTGGAAGAATAAACCAGAACGTGTCATTCTGGATTAATTTCCTACCAATATGTTATACCTTTGAAACTGGAATTGAATCCTGCTGGACAGAATGTTTTTTTCAGCTGAGATAGTTACACATTGTATACACCGATTGCCAGCTTGAGTCGTTTTATCTCAGATTTTTTAAAACTGCAAAAATCTGTAAAAGAAATGGAAAAAATATAATTACTTTGCTAAAGAAAAGATAATTTAGAAATTAGAACTTTAGATGTAACTTTCCAATCTACTCTCCTGCATACCCAGTCCAGTTAATGGCACTACAGAGCAAGGCTGGCAAGACTGGAAAAGAAACCCAGGCCTTCCAGTCTGTGTATATCAACTTTAAGGGGTCCCAAACCTCTTATTGCTCTGCCTATTTAACTAGAAGAGATTTTAAATGTGAAATTTGTTTTCCATTGAGCTATAGCAGGGATTTTTTTATAATATTAATTTACATTTTTGGCCATAAACAAGCTGTATACTGGAAGTTAAAAGCCCATGACTTTGTGGAAACACCAGAGAGGATGGTGTTTATGTATTCAAAAAGCAGAACTCAGAAGAAAGAATTTCTGTTAAACAGTCGAGATTGTTGTGTTTTACACTAATGCGTAACTAATGTGCCACAGTTTATCAGTTCATCAAGTTTGTATTCAAGTCTTATAGAAGTCCTTTCCTAAGAAAATGTGTAGGCTTCTGCTTATATTAACCAACAATTCTAATATCATACTTGCATAAGGTTTGATCCAAGAACATTGAAATTAGTGAAGCTTTCTATTGACTTACTGGGGTTTGGATCAGTCACGTACAGCGCTTTCATATGAAGTCAGCACTTCACCAAATGAGATAAATGTAACAGCTCTTGTTTTTCTGAGCATACCCAGTCTTCAGTCTGCTCCGAAAAATGTGAAGATAAGAATCGTTTTCATGTAAGGCATGCAAAATCTTCACTATGTTTTTCTCTTCTCTGCCCTTTTATTCAGTTACTCTTACCATTTTATATGTTGTTGGTTGAGAGATGGATTTATCACTCTCATCACTCACTGGTTGTGATTTATTGGCCGTGGCAATACAGTCTCCCTCTGAGAAATATTGCAGAGATGTGAGTAGAAGCAATCTTGCAAGGGGTTAATGCTGTAATCTTTTTCTAGCCTGTTTATAATCCCAACAGTAGTCCAGTAACAGAAGAGGGTGGATCTAAAAAAGTACCGGAGAGTGTGTGTGTGTGTAGATGTGTGTGCATACGTGTGAGTGTGTTATGTGCACGCACGCTTTGCTTTTCTGAACTGCCTTGTGTGCCACTGGAATAAATCTTGTTCAGCCTGAACAGGAGTCCGTGTGCCGGGTGTTCCTGCCGGAGAGTTAGAAGAGCTTCCTTGCACAACTGCCTCTCTCGTATTTCTCCTGAAGATTTCATTCAGAAATGTATTTGTTTCCTGAAGGAATGGGCAGCTAGTTACAAACCCACCCTCTTCTTCATCAAAGCTAACCTGTGGGTACTGAAGAATGGAAATAGTTGATGCTAGCTTCCTCGGAAATGGTACCAATATTACTGCTTTCCTGTGCAATATCATCTTGGAAAATGACACTTTTTTCTGTGTGGATGATCCACCTTATCCTTCTAAAGGTATGTATAGAAAAATAGAATTTTTCAGGCAGTTTTAGTTCTAGCTGGAAGTAGAGACACTATGGAAAGAAACAGCTACACAAGGTTTTTCTGTCAGGGAATGCAAAATCAACTGCTTGCTGATAAGTTAGGATGAGAAACAGGCAGGAAAGAATTTAGTATGTGCTGGTTTTCCAAGTTAAAATTTCAACTAGAACAAAATTTGGATATAATGGAAAACTAAAACAGTAGCACTATTGGGCACAAAATGTAAACAGCTCTGCTAAGGACTTGGAGAAACATGATTTTTACTCTTTGAGCAATTCAATAACAATGGAGTTACCTGATCTGCTACTGTGTATGAAAGTGATTAAGTATGAAATTTTAGCACTCTGAGGCTGAAAAAAATCACCCATGTATTAAAATATTTTTGATTGCTGTATCGTTTCTTACTTCTGCATAAAGGAGGAACTCCCATGGTGAGTAAGTGGTGCACACTAAGTAGTGTGAGCAGAACGTGCTTTTAAGAAGTCGTATTTGGCTCTCCAAACGGACATTGCATTGCATGTATTGTATTTTAATGTTATGCAGTTCAGGTAGATCAGAATAAGTTTAAGAATTTGAGAACTTCCACTGATTTTATATTGGTGTAAAGACATAAGCCTTAGTAAAACTGAGTACAGAAAGGTTTTTGAAGGCTTTACCTTTTGATTAAAGGATGAAACATACTGGTCTATGATCTCTATATTGCATAACTGATTTTTTCCTTGTGACAATTTTCAGATTTGCATCAGATAATTCGGATTCTGCTGTATTGTTTGATATTTCTGCTCAGCGTTTTGGGAAACATTCTGGTAATTACAGTGCTGATAAGAAACAAGCGGATGAGAACAGTCACCAATACGTTTCTGCTGTCACTAGCAGTCAGTGACCTGATGCTCTGCCTTTTCTGCATGCCGTTCACGCTCATTCCCAACCTGCTGAAAGATTTTATTTTTGGTAGTGCTGTTTGCAAAACTGCCACTTATTTCATGGGTAAGTCTTGAAAATTTATACTTATTTTGAAGAATGGCTAATGAAATAGGTAAGAAGGTCATTAAAGACCAGTAAAAAGCTGATTGTTTCCATCTGCCATCAAACAGTTACCAAAATCACAAAGAGACAACCTCGTAGTGCAAATCTTTGTGGTTCTAGTTTCCTCAGTATGATCCAGCAAAACACAGTGGCACCACTTAGGGTTAACTACACATAGAAATGTTTCACTGGATCAGGTTAAGTGAGAAGTATGTTGCATGATCAAGATTTAATGAGGAACCCTGCACGTGCTTGCTTACCCGTCACTGACAGAGTTATTAGCAGTGTTCAGATCACCCATCACAAGTTACAGGGTTGTACAATCCTCACAAAGGGCAGATTGTGGCCACAGATTTTTGGTAGCAGTGATACGTGAAAAAAATAGGCCAAAGTAGGTGTCATTTGCAGAGCTGGGAGTTAGAGCGAGCACTTTTTGAGAACAGACCAGGTGTGATCAGAGCTCCCCAGGAGACCACAAAATACAGATATAGTTTTTAGAGGCTGACTTTAAGAAGCATCACTTTTATATGCCTTGCCGTACCCCCTTTGGTTGTGGAGCCAGGAACCAGGAGTTTCAAAATGCATGGATTACGTATGTGAGTGATTTTGTCTCACTTCCAATACTTCCTGTGCGTTTGCTTGTTTCTTAAAAAAAAAAAAAGGAAGGAGAACATTATGTAAAGTTTTTGATACCTTGGGAGACCCTTGGTTAATTACAGAAACCTTAGGTCCCCTTTCAACCCGTGCCCTTGAGAACTTTGATGTAATGTGAAAGTACGCACCTAAAGTGTGCGAATGGGAAATCAACATCTTTTTGTAGATAAAACCAATAAAACTAAAGGCCGTGTTTAAACAGTTATAATGAATTGCTGCCATAAATACCATAAAACATTACTGAAGCGTTGTAATCTTTCTCTTATTTCACATTGTCTGAATTACTTTATAAAAAAAAATCCCGTGAAATATTTTTGAACATAAAGTTTTTCATTACGAAGGTGTTTCATTTTAAAAGTCAGAATGTGGATATTTCCCATTAGCAGTTCAGCTTAACAGAGGCTTCAATTGACAAACAGACACTGACATCCGTTGCGTCACCTACACTCAATTTTTCATTTTAGGATGTAGGAAGGCTTATTTTAAATTACAGATAATTTGCGTAAAGCAAACTGTAAAGATATTGGCATTGTGACAAAGTTAAGAAGAAATATTTACAATCTTGCAGTGATAAACTGGGCCACGTCAGTGACAGAAATACAGACCACTGCGTTATATTTTATAATACACGAACAGGAGAAATTAAGGGCGCTTGAAGGGCAAAGATTCTGCTTCATGACTTCATTTCTCCTGCCTTGTAACTCCATTAGCACCTCATTAAAAAAGTGATAACATATTTAATTCTCTTGAATGAGAAAATCTGATCATGAGTCAAGCAGGACACTTAAAAAAATTAGAACAATAGAAGAGGGACTATGGACTTCTGTGTTAAAAGAGTAATTAACAGCATAATCCTACTGATTTCAAATGCTTGTTTGAATTTCAGTGCAATTAGTGGAGTGGATAAACCACAGTAGCAAAGAGAAGAATTAGGAGGAAAAATGTCTTCTTTCCCTGTTATCAGAATTTCATGGTTTGACAGAATGAATCTTTTCTTTTGGACTTCTGGAGTTAGAGAAGCGCAGAGCAGGAACATCAGTCTGGAGACCCAGACCCATTGTCCACACATTCTTCGCTGACTTAATCAGTATGATATTTATTAATATTTTAGCTTATAAATAATTTGCTGTATTTTTAATTTTCTATATGCATGCAAAAAGTTAGAAAGACTATTTGAAAATAACGTGAACCTTTAAAACAAGAGAATAACCTTTTGCTTTATTTTATATATATAGGTGTCTCTGTAAGTGTATCTACATTCAACCTGGTTGCCATATCTTTGGAGAGGTACAGTGCCATTTGCAAACCTCTGCAGTCCAGGGTCTGGCAGACAAAATCTCATGCCTTGAAAGTGATTGCTGCTACCTGGTGTGTTTCCTTTACTATCATGTCACCATACCCAATTTACAGCAAACTGGTACCTTTTACCAAGTATAACAACACCACAGCAAATATGTGTCGGCTCCTTTGGCCAAGCGATGTCATTCAGCAGTCTTGGTAAGACATAACTGACTGTTAGCAAATACATAATTATCTGGTGGAAAATCGGATTTCATGGTAGCATTAAGACTATTGAAATTCAAGTATTAACCTTCAGCAAACATTTACACTTCTATCATGTCTATTTAAGAAGTAAAAAAAAAAATCACATTTTTAAGCTGCTTACATTTTGACACTTGTATGGCTTTTCCCTTGTCATAGGAATGATACCCAACATGGCAATGATTCTCACATTATGGTCTGCTAAGGCCCTACTGTCACTCTAAAGAAAGCATCTGTCACTCTTCAAGTAGGAATACTGTTTTCATTCATTTATACATAAATATTTTCAGATAAATCCTTGATTAATCTTTGAGAAACACAGACACATACAAGCACCCCTCGGTGTGCTGCCTTGCCTGTTAATAAAGAAGGTCCTCTGAAGCAGAGAAGTAGAATACGGGAACTTGGAGAAGTTGCAAAAGCCCTTCTTGAGAACTGAACCCTTTTGGTCACTTATAGAATATAGGGGCAGAGAGATGAGGGGAGAGACAGTGCTCCAAGTCCTACACGTCCAGGCAGAGTAAGTAAATAGTAGCACTATCAAGCAGCAATATTAGACATTGTGTCCTTGCACGATGATTAAACACTTTAACTGCCACTGAGAAAATGAAGATTTTTTTGGATAATGAAGGTCAGTTGGAACTGGGAACAAGATTAAAGTATGCACCGCTTCAGTATGGTGTATCCACAAACATAGTAAATTTGTATTAATGCTTTCGGTAGTCTCAGGTACTTGGCAGTATGAGTACAGATGAGGAGGGAGGGTGCAGGGCGAAATTCTCTTCTCCGTGGTGTCGTTGCAGATTCCCAGGTGCATTAGTGAGTTTGCACCAAAGTCCCAGGGAGCAGAAGAGACGTAGGCTCGTGAATGCATTTAAACAGAATTATTTCCCCAACTTGTGATCACATTAGAGAAGCTGCCTAGGAAAGTAACAGATGTGCAACCAAGTAAAAGCTGCTTCCTTTAGCAAAGGGGTTGGCGGCCCTGGGATCCCTCCCTGGGGGGGATGAAAGCCCAGGTCGTGGCTGCTCTGTCCCTACTCACGTGTGCCACGACCCTTAGCAAGTCAGATCTCACTGAAGTAGTGACTGCCAGTACCAGGGGCTCCTTTGAGAATCAGCAGCCGCTCATTTGGCTTCTGCAAGGCAATTTTTACATCATTCAAAGCTACAGGGCGTCCGACGCTCGTCTGGTTACAGCAGGGAGCTCCACTCATGGGCAGAGAGACTTTCTGCCCCCTCTAACCACTACGGGAGTGCCCATCTCCTCTGGGCCTGCAGAGGTTGGGTGACGAATGTTTTGCAGCCACACTAGCCTTGATCCTGCTGTACTTTTCTGGGGGAAGAAGGAGGAGAAGAGGTGGGAAGCTTCTAATTCCCAGAGCTGTCAAAATGATGCTTCATATTAGCATGGAAAAAATTCAGAAGAATCTTGAAATCCCCCCCCCCCCCCCAGTTCTCACCTGGAGAAAAAGGAGTTTTTCTGGTTTTGTGCTGTTACCTGGTCTCAGTTTTTCTTTTGATTATTCAGGTACACCTTCCTGCTACTCATACTCTTTCTTATACCTGGGATTATAATGATGATTGCATATGGCCTAATTTCTTTGGAACTCTACAGAGGAATAAAATTTGATGCCAGCCAGAGAAAATCTTCACGAGGTAACAATACATTTAGGTTTGGGTTTTTTTTTTTTAAGTTAGAATAGAAGATATGAGCAGTCATCTTGAGGCTACTCAAAGCAAAATTTTCATTATGGTCAGTTATGGTCGTGAACCTGCCAGATGCATTTGTTGATTGAAGTTATTCCATTATTCACTAGCAAATAATTCCTCACCTATGGCTTGCTTGCAAAGACTCTGGGCAGGATACATTAAATTTCTAATTTGCTTATTACAGAAATAAGATTTTTGTTCTGGCCATGGATGAGGACCATTTCTCTCAATAAGGACCACAATAAAAATTGTCAAATTAAGACAGAAGCATATAATTTTGAAAACTATCTTCAGTGAATACTTGAGCAAACAGTGTTCTTACACCTTTTGCATCAATTTGTATAGAGTTAAGACGTAAGAATACTGGGAGACAGCGGACACAGAGCAGCTGGTACACGACTGACTCAGAAGTAGGCCAGTGCTTTCTTTGCAGCAGTTGTTCAGCCATGAATTATGTTATTTATTTAGACTTAGACGCCATTCTTCATTTTTTATTTTGAATCACTGTTCAGAGATATTTTGCCAACTATTTAAACACTAATTTTTATGTACAGAAAGAAAAATAAGTACCTGCAGCGCCAAATACGAGGACGGAGATGGATGCTACCTCAACAAAACCAAAAGAAAAAAGAAAATGCCATTGCAACAGCTCTCTGCTACTAGCCATAGCAAAATAGACAGGGTGAGAAGCAGCAGTTCTTCTGCCAACTTAATGGCCAAGAAACTTGTCATCCGCATGTTGATGGTGATAGTGATTTTGTTTTTCCTTTGCTGGACTCCCATCTTCAGTGTCAATGCCTGGCGTGCGTTTGACACCACTTCGGCAGACCAGCACCTCTCAGGGGCTCCTATCTCCTTTATCCACTTGTTGTCCTACACTTCTGCCTGCATGAACCCTATCATATACTGCTTTATGAACAAGCGTTTCCGCATGGGTTTTCTAGACACTTTCACCTGCTGTGCAAAGCAAAAGCCCCCTGCAATACGGGGAGAGGTTGGTGAAGAAGAGGAGGGGAAGACAACGGGGGCTTCACTCTCCAAATGTTCTTACATGCACATGAACACATCTGCACCCCCCTGAGCTGCGTCACAAGAGGCAACGTGTGGCCTACAGACATCCAAGTATCTATCATCTGGTCTTGGAAAGTGACTGTGACATCAGCTGAACATGATTTAGTTCTGAGGTAATGAAACACTTCAGCTGACAGTAAACGCAGTGAGAATTTTATGGGAAATGGATGCTATCACTGTCTGAGGTTTATATCACTTTCCCTTCAAAAGTACAAAGGAGAAAGAGGGGTCTTTGAAGATAAGGGACTTCATAAAAAGCCTTAGAAGATGCTCTATTTGTCATAAATTCTCCTGTAAAAATTGGTGTCCTTTACATCAACAGTTTTGCTCAGTTTTCGGCTGCAGTTCTGAGTATCTCTTAAAATTTCCAAGACGCTAATAGATTCTCCTCAAACATGAATACATGTATTGCAGTCTTCACTTCAATATCTATGCCTCATAATCAAAATCTTTCAGTTACATCCGTAGTATTTTTTCACGTTATTTTAGCTGAGCTAATACATGTTGAGATCATTTTGGTGTCGCAGTCAATTAGAAGAAGAATTTTGGGGTGGGGAGAATGGGCTTGTCCATGTGAAAATAATGCTTTTAAGTAAAATAATTTCATCTTTTTTTTTAACAAAATGAAAATAAATATTGGTGACTTTGTGGACAGAATGCATTCTTCACTTAGGCAATAACCTAAATTAACATAATTTAATGTATTTTTGGTTTAAATAAACCCCACAGAACAAGCACAAAGAAGTGGCTTTCTTCTGTGCAGCTGCAAGCACCCACGCGTGCAAGTGGCAGGCTCTTAGATGAGCCCCAAAAGCTCTCGTGGAAATTGTCACACTGGGAATCACAGGGATAAAGGCGAAAAGGTGATTTTAGAAAAGACACAGGACTGAAGACGTAGGACGATACCCACGGTAGTCATACATTTCACAAATACTTTCACGGTCACTCCTGGCGTGGTACTGCCCACATGGAAGTAGAAGCCATGGGATGTAGAAAGGCAGAAAGAGCAGACACAATGAGCAAAGGCTGAAAGACTTTGTCAGAAAACATAGCTTTTCTAAACTCTGGAACAACTGTTTTCTCCAGCTACACATATTTGTAAACAGAATTAACATAGAAAAAAAAACTTTGAATGATGTAATTATCGGTGTTTTATTGAGCAAGGAATCCAGTCTCTTCCCTGTGCAGCACACAGGTGAGTGTGGGTGTTCAGACCATGCCCTTTGCTCTGTGGAGCTCAGCAGCAGAAGTTCTACCATTTATTTTGTTTTGTGAAAATATCCTGTTGGAGACGCTTCTATCTTCTAGCTGAATCAATATCATTTAAAAAACTTGTTATTAGACAGAGATTAAATTTGAGCACAGCGTGGAATGTAGATGTGGATATCAAATATAACCCCTCTCAAGTTTTTTAATCAGGAAAATCTGATCTTGTTACAGAATGGTTTTAAATTGCAAATACGGTTTGAGTTCCAGGCACCTAGATGCATGTTCTGCACTCAGTTATTGCCTGAAACGGTTTACCCATGCAACTTTGCACATAACTTTGGCTATTATTCTTTTTGCATCTAGCTTGTCCACAGACAGGAAATTAAAAAAAAAAGATTCTAAACAGTATTTATGCACAATCCATAGAAACAATGTTTTGCCTGCCACGTTAATAAAGTAGCACCGTTCCTGGAATGGTGCTGAGGCTACTGACATCGATCTGACCTTTTGCAAATACCCACCGAATCAAATTATGGGATTTAATTCATAACAATGAAATGAAAATTTTACTTCACTTAGGGATGCAGGACGCGACCCTCTACAAACCTGTCCTGCATGTTGAAATTTAAGGAACAAACTTAGTTGCTCTTGGATTTATGTGGAACAGTGAGAGCAGAAAAAATATTTGTGAAGTATTTTATACCATTTGAAAGTCTGGCTTTACTATAGGACATCGTTTAAAAACTGTTGTTTAAGTAAAAAATAAAAAAATCACATTTTAATAATATACTGGATGTGAATATTGCTGACTATGTGCTGTATAGTGAGACAGCCTACTTCACAGCTCTGTATGCACTTTAAAAGGCAAATTCCTTTTTGGAGATGTAGATTCTCTGGTATCTTCAGAGTCTGCGTAGCAGTACGTGCACCGTTCACCGGCTCCCAGTGATTTAGTCTGAGGATAGTGGTTTCAGATGAAAGGCAAAAGCTATTATTTTCAACAATGCCTTAATCAGATCATGGCCCCCTGTGGCCTCCAGTACCTGTGGCTGAAAGGAACAGAGTTTCTGATTGATCCCCCACTCGTAACTAACAGGGAGCACAATTTGGAGGTGATGAAGTGAGGGAGGCAGGAGAAGAAGATCCTGATGGAGCGGCGGTCGGGCGACAATCAGGGAAGGGTTAGAAATGTGCCGGAACAGACACGTTGCCTTTTGTCCAAGGCTCATCTGTGCCTGTGTCACTCTTCCCCTCCATTGCCCCCTACGCACCTTTGTTCTTTTTAAACCAACGCATTAACTCTTTGACCAAGCTCCCAAAGTCACGAGCCTTAAGCCAAATTCCAGCAAGGAGTAGGAATTAAGTTTTTAAAATGCAATATTGCAATCCAGTCATTTTGTTTTCTTCTGCCCTGGTCTCCTAGCACAGGAAATTTCAGCCTTTCTGCAACCTGCATGCATCTTGATGCCATTTTCCCTGATCTGTGCGCTGCAGAAGTCATTCCTGGCTCCGAATGTTGCCCTTTCATTGCTAAGGAGTCGCGGAATCCCCTCAGCACCTTTAATTCAGATACTGCTGCTAGTGGAAATGTATCTTCAGCAATAAACATGGGTGGAATAAACAAATCAAAATAAAAGAGCCCATGAAGTCTCCTTATTTTATCATTAGTTTATAGGGGTTGGGGGCAGAAATCCTATCCTAAAAGTCTACTTCTACAATGGGTAGAAGGTCTGCCTGCTAAAGACTGAGGCAAAGAAGGCATTAAGTACCTCAGCCTTTTCCTCATCCTCGGTGACAATGTTCCCCCCCGCATCCAATAAAGGATGGAGATTCTCCTTGGCTCTCTTCTTGTCATTCATGTATTTGTAAAAACTTTTTTTGTTGTCCTTAATGACAGCGGCCAGGTTGCGTTCTAGCTGGGCTTTTGTTTTTCTCATTTCCTCTCTGCACGACCTAACGAGATCCCTGTACTCTTCTTGAGTCACCTGCCCCTTCTTCCACAAGTGGTAAACTCTCCTTTTTTTCCTGAGTCCCAGCAAAAGCTCCCCGTTCAGCCAGGCCGGTCGTCTTCTCCGCCCGTTCTTCTTGCGGCGTACAGGGACAGCCTGCTCCTGCGCCTTTAAGACTTCCTTCTTGAAGATCGTCCAGCCTTCCTGGACCCCTTTGCCCTTCAGGATGGTCTCCCAAGGGACTCTCTCAACCAGCGTCCTGAACAGGCCAAAGTCCGCCCTCCGGAAGTCCATGGTAGCAATTTTGCTGCCTCCCCTCCTTACTTCACTGAGAATTGAGAATTCTACCATTTCATGTTCGCTAAGCCCAAGACGGCCTCCGACCACCACATCTCCCACCAGTCCTTCTCTGTTTGTAAACAGCAGGTCGAGCGAGGCACCTCCCCTGGTAGGCTCACTTACCAGCTGTGTCAGGAAGTTGTCTTCCACACACTCCAGGAACCTCCTAGACTGCTTCCTCTCTGCCGTGTTGTATTTCCAGCAGATGTCCGGGAAGTTGAAGTCACCCACGAGAACAAGGGCCAGCGATCGAGACACCTCTGCCAGCCACTTGTAGAACGCTTCATCTGCCTCTTCATCCTGGTTGGGTGGTCTATAACAGACTCCCAGCAGGATATCTGTCTCGTTGGCCTTCCCCCTCATCCTTACCCATCAACACTCAACTGTGTCATCATCACAATCGTTGAGCTCTATACAATCGAAACACTCCCTAACATACAGGGCCACCCTGCCGCCTCTCCTTCCTCGCCTGTCCCTTCTGAAGAGTCTATAGCCATCCATTGCAGCACTCCAATCGTGAGAGTCACCCCACCATGTTTCTGTGATGGCGACTAAGTCATATCTCTCCCGCTGCACAATGGCTTCCAGCCCCTCCTGCTTGCCGCCCATGCTGCGTGCATTGGTGTAGATGCACTTGAGCTGGGCTATCGATTTCGCCCCCGGCATCGGCATCCCACCACTAGACTCATCTCTAGTGAGCCCGGTTTTATCCCCTTCCCCCTTCAAACCTAGTTTAAAGCCCTCTCGATGAGCCCTGCCAATTCGTAAGCAATGACCCTTTTCCCCCTGTGAGACAGCTGGACTCCATCTGTCGCCAGCAGGCCCGGTGCCGTGTAAACCTCCCCATGATCAAGAAAGCCAAAATTCCTCCGACGGCACCAGCCCCTGAGCCACGTGTTGATCAGGTGTGTTTTCCTGTTCCGTTCAGTGTCCTTCCCTGCCACTGTAGGGATTGAGGAAAACACTACCTGTGCTCCCGATCCTTCCACCACTCTCCCCAGTGCCCTGAAGTCCCTTTTGATCGCCTCAGGACTTCTCTCTGCCCCCTCATCGCTGCCAGCCTGTATAACCAACAGCGGGTAGTAGTCCGAAGGCCGCACCAGACCAGGGAGCTTCCTAGTAATGTCTCTGACCTGGGCCCCAGGGAGGCAGCAGACTTCCCTGTGGGATGGGTCTGGTCGGCATATAGGGCCCTCTGTTCCCCTCAGAAGGGAATCGCCTATGACAATCACCCTCCTTTTTTTCTTAGCAGAGGCAGTCATAGCGCGTGGGGCTGACTGCCTCACCCTGGGCAACCCCCTGGATGGACCTTCGTCTACATCCTCGTTTGCCTGGCCCTCAACTTCCAGGGCCCCATGTCCCATCTTTTTTTCTTCTGTACCTTCCCAGTCTCTAGGTTACTTTCCCCCCACCAACAATTGCTAGATTTTCTGTCGTCTTTGACAGGTTTATTTTCCTTCCCAGATTTACTTTCCCAGAAAGCACTCTCATCTTCATTTCCCCATATCATCTCCGGTTGACAGACTCCTGAAACACATTGCTCCAAGAAATATATCCTGCCCACAAAGCAACAGTTCTGCAATTGCCTCTTACAACCCTACATCTGAGTTCACACATCGTCTCTCTTGGACACCGGCCCCCGGCATGCTCAAACAAGCAGTATATACTAGTTCATAAAACTATATACTAGTTCATAAAACTGTAGCACTAAATAACGTCCAAGTTCTCCTTTGCTACTTCTGTCATCATTTCTTGCAAGCTCTATTATTAGAGCACACTTTAAGACAGATGCCTAAAATACTGCTAAATACAGCACCTGGTGGTGGGTCAAATTAAGGATATATTTCACTGTTGCCAAGGCAAAATACAGGTGCTTTAGATGAAAAGCGGTATGTGGATTTGGAACTGCAGCCACTAAAGGTTTACACCCCCCTTACACGAGTCGTGGCCTCTTTTCCGATGCCGCCAAGCCCTTCTGGGCAAGGTGGTGAGGCTGTCCGGGGTCCCGCCTGCTCCTCCATCCCCTCCTGCTCCTCCTGCCTCCCGAGCCCAGGGATGGTTCAACCTGCGTTCACGCAGTGTGGCTCACCATGACGCTTTTCTGGCTTGGAATAGATTATTTCAGGATTGGACAAGAGTGAAATAGTACAATACAGTACAGAAATATTGCAGCCAAAGCATAGTAAATAAACACACACTCACACAGTTTGTAGCAGCATTTAGCAGGATTTCCCTTAAAGGCAGGCACTGGCTCAGACCACACGCACAACCGCACCAGGGCAGAAGGCTGATCTGAAGATAGCTGCCTTTCGCAGGACCTCACAGAGAGAGGCTGCCAGGAAAATCTGGATGAACAACCGTGTCGCGCAGGGTGTAACACTGCTGGTGTTTCTGAATCAAAGCTTACCTACAGTCAGATATACGCACACTATGTACAGACCAGGATGTGGTAGGCATTTACTGACTGCAGTCAAACCATCTTGTAATCTTACGACTGCAATGGTGAATGCAGTTTTTTAAATGTTTTTTTCCTCATGAAGCGTTGATCTTGGAAGTATTCATTTAGGTGCTGAGAGGATTTTAGTAGCTACTCATCTCCTTTATTTTCTCAGATACCCATTTTTCCCATAGCTGACGCTTTTTTACACAAATCAAGATACAGAAACTAAGAGTGTCTTCAGATTCAAGGACTGTACTTACTTCCTCTTCCATTTCTCAGGACTTTGGTAAACATGCCTCTTTTTTGATTCGGTCTAAATTGAATGGATGTTGAGCTAATCTTCGGGTTCCTAGCAGCAAAAGATGCCTATTCTCAAGAGGAAAGTGAAGAAAGATGAAACTTAATGGCTTTGAGTAAGGATTATATGAAAGGAAAGGCTGTAATCTTATTACAGCATCAGAGGCAGGGTGGTAAAGAGTATAAAAAGAAGTTGGGATTTTGGGTTTTTTTTTCATTTGTTTGTTTCTTTACAAAATGCCTTGCTCTTCCATTTAAAATATGACACAGACCAACCAAATCACACTTCACTCAGGTGTGCATGTAGGTCAGCAGTTTGCTTGCCCTCTGACCATAGTTTTCCTATCCATTTTTCTATATGCATCATTCATTTCTGTTAAACAGCTCCAGCTTTTTATGCACAGTCCATCCCTGGCTCTTCTCTCATCAGTTACATCCACATCATAGTAATGGGTGCCTTAAAAATGCCAGAATATCTGTCTAAGTGGTTTATAAAATGACCCATTTCTAGCATTACTTTTTTATTTTTTCCTCCTGCAACGCTTGTTAGGCTGCCTTGGGTACCTACCAAAGAAAAAAAAAAATAAAAAGGAAATGTTCGTGTATTGTAAAGCTCCTGCTTTGCTTGCCTAATGGCAAATCATCCCTGCCAGGAGTTACTTGTCTGCATCTCTACAGATAATTATGGCATGAAGAGTTTTCTTTGGCTTCCGCTCCCAGTTGTGTCCAAAAAGCACTACTTTTGAGCTAGTGAGATGTCAGTTGTCCTCTGTACTGTGAGATGAGAACAAAACATCTTCATTAGCATCAGCAGGTAGCAAACAGCAAGTAGGAATCACCCCCTAAGGGGCAAACACCATTTAATTGATTTCCTGCTATTTTGGCAGTTATTATTTTAAAAATATCTCCTGATAGAATGAAGAAATGCAACTTATATACCGAGTTTCATTTAAAACAGTGGACAAATCACTACATAGCTCCCGTGAACGTCATACAAATACCAGCGTTACAAAACAAGCGTGAAGAACAGTCACACGTACAGAACCTAAATCCACAGGAAAGACGAGGGGCTGCTCATGCTCTTGGCTTGCTGTCAGAGCCAATTTTTTTTTTTTTTTTTTTAATTAAATGGACAGTGGCTCAGGGCCTTGTTCAGAGAATATTTAGCAACTGAGAAGAGGCCCCATTCATGACCAAGTGAAGAATGACACACAGAAGTGAAACCACAGGGGCAACCGCAATAAGGAGATGACAATACCCAGGAGAGAACTGGCCAGCCAGCTGGGAACGCTGCATGGACTCTTACAAACCTGCTATGGCCCTTCTAACACCTGAGATCTTCAGGATTTCCTAGCTAAACTGAAGGTAGATGTGGAGTAACCAGAGCTGCTTCCTTGCTTCTGAAACTGGCTCCAAACTCAGTCCACATCCCTGTGGTGGCATCTGGCAGCGTTACTGTGACTGGCTTGCTATTATTGTAAAGGAACATAAGGATAGAAACGTCATCCAGGACACTCCGTCTTTGGAATTGCTTTTTCTGGTGGCTTCCCAAAAGATGGTCCTGCCACAGTCCATGGGCAAGTAGGAAAAATAACGCTATGGTTATGGCACTGAAACAAATTCATTGTATCAGAGAGGGCGCAGCTGCTGCTTCTGCTGAAAACCCAACCTCACGTCCCGTCTAGCTTCCCAGGGTGCTACCACTAATTTAACGCAGCTCTGGTCATCTGATGGGGAAGGACAGAGGTCATCGCAGGATGAGGAGGCTGCCGTGTCCTGAAGAGAAAGAGCTTTTTATTTGCAGTCCAGATGTGGTCAGTGTTCAACCGAGTTACATGAAAACCAGTAGTGACTAAAGCAAATTTTTGGCTATAAGGCAGGTTCTCACAGTAGATTTTTAACAAGAAAGTTCTGCTAATATCAAAGTCCTCGCTTCACTGGGATTGCAGAACTAGGAAAAGGATCCAGAAAACATATCTCCATGCCCTTGTGTTTGTTAAAGAGGAAACCTGTTTAAACAGTGGCAACTGACTGAAGCAAAACAACACAGCCCAGGAGAGACTGTCAGGCATAGCGGTGTGTTCCCTGGTATTTTGCAAGCAGTTTTTTCCTTTTCTATTTATTTCCTTCCTTTTTTCAAGCAGTGAAAAGTAAAAGCTGGTGGAAATTCAAAGTACATTTATTGAAAGGCAGGGTTTTCCACAAGACATCAAATGTTTATTAACATCCAATATGACTCCACCACCGCACTAATTTGTCAAATATTTATTAAAACCAGGATAGACTTCCTTTGCTACACACTGAAGCCAAGACTGACAAGCCTCCAATTACAGAGGCTGCGTAGAGAGGGAGAGGAAGAGAGAGAAAGAGCAAGCTGCAGGTATACAACTTTGTCCTATATTGCTTTTGTGAGATGTGTAAAAGATTAGTGAGACTGGTAGAAGAGTGAATATTTAGAAAGGCGGTGACTGAAGACAAAGCTGAATCCGATGCACTCGCAGCTGGAACGTGGTTCTGCAGAGCCCAAACATAGGGCTTGGGGAGGAATGGAAGGGAAGGTGAATGGGAAACGTTTAGAGTGGGGGGAAAAAGAATATAATAAGGAGGAAAGGACAGTGTGATCTGATCTGTGGAGAGAGAAAACCATTGCAAACACTTCTTGGTTTTGGATTGTCAAGGCCCTCTTGAGAGCAAGAGAAAAGGAAGCTGTGCCCTGTATGTGAAGGAGGCACGTGGGGGGCAGACAAAAGTTTCCCTAGGCAGCAAGATGGAAGGAAAATTAAACTTCATTTTGGGTACAAAAACACTCATTTTAGGCAAGATTGAAAATGGAGATTTGAAAAGAAAACAACTATTCTGGAATTAATTACTTTTCTACAGGCTTTGCATAGGGTTTTGCTGCTGAAGGGATTCTGACAGCAGGACAGACCAGGCAAGCGGAGCTGGGGGTCTCTGCAGCATGCCCCAAGCAGAGAAGCCAGGTGGAGAAGCGCTCTCGGGGCCACGGAGAACCTGCTGCGTACAAAGTACTGCTGGCAAGCAGAGCGGGCTGTACTACGCCTGTACGAGTCAGGCATCTGTCACGTGAGGAGTTTAAACTACACTGCCACAATATTGTTATGTTCTAGTCTAGCTGACGGGTTAAGAGAATACACCGCTGTGTTCCTCTGTCCCCAAAGCCTAGCACCCCAGAACACTGCGCACCCATGGGACCTATTGAGAGCTGCACCTCCGTGTCTTGTCCACCAGCCAACACAGACCTCATCTCTGCTACCACTAGCATGGTAGGAGGCAGCCTATAGGGACCCTATATTCCATCAGACAGAGCTAGAAGTAACAAAGGTTTCAGAAACCGTAAAAACCAGTTGCGGTCAGGTAAGTAGAAAAACAAGTACCTAAATAAGCAAGGGATTATTGAAAAAAAGAAACCAAAAAACCTCCACAACCAAGCCCCTCCTCCCTCCCCCAGACTGTGGTGCCTGCATTTAACAGTTGCCAGTAATTGAAAGAGTTTACTCTTCACTAGCATCCTGTAAATGAACTTAGAAAGAGTGGTACCCTCTGCTAGGAGGAAATAGGTGTTACCTCTCCTGCCCCACATCCAGCTCACTTTTGCTAAAGCTCTTTTTCACCGCAGAGCTTCTGTGTCCTCATTCTGACGACTGACAGCAGCAGTCTGTTATGCATCTCGGTGCTACCAGTTGGCTTCACTAGATAACAGTTTCCAAAT
This sequence comes from Pygoscelis adeliae, assembly GCF_000699105.1. Taxonomy (NCBI): domain Eukaryota; kingdom Metazoa; phylum Chordata; class Aves; order Sphenisciformes; family Spheniscidae; genus Pygoscelis; species Pygoscelis adeliae. The sequence goes on from NW_008824475.1 coordinate 5,252,786, forward strand.
ATACATGTCTGCTTAGACTACAATGCCTTGTACATTCAATTATTCTCCTAACTCTACCAAGAGCAACATGTTTCTAAATTAATATAAACTTACCAAAATGCAATTTTATAACTGATTCCTGTTGCTTCTGCGCTTCCTCCAAATTTAGTTTGAATAATGTTTTCTAATCTACTACTACATAAAACAAACTGAAGAACTTTGATATGATTTCCATACGCCTGTGGGCTCAAATGTAGCCATCTGTGCAGCTTCAGGCTCTGCTTCTGTGCCAAGTATTGTTATTTACTTACATTTGTCCTTGGTCCTCTCTGGAAGAACATATTTGTGCAAGTGCTTTTGAGTACTTTCCTGTGTCTGTGAGACTCTCTCCACCTGTGTGATCAGTTATCGTAGTCGGGAGGGCTTTTGAAGAAGGGACACTTGGAAACACCTGCTTTTTAGTTACACGATCAGGTAGCTTTACATCCACTTTTTTTTCTTTTGTACTGCAAAATTTCATATCTGGCTTGAGTTCCCTTTACTTTGTTTCATAGCTTTAATATGAACCTTTCTCTTTCGCCTCCTATGACTGATCTCTAATTCTGGCCATTCCCCTTTTCCACATGGAGCGTGTCAGATCTAACGTTCTCACACACAGGTCACCAACAAAACTATTGCTGTTTTGTATCCAGAAAATTAAAGCAATTTTTGATTGCTCCTCCTGATGCATTTTGCTTGGCTTCATCAAACTCTAAGGTTAATTTTATTAATATTTCAGGATTTCCGTGTCCTCTCTGACAAGTTACCTTTCAAAAATGTTGGACCATCTTACACGTGTATTTTGGTTCCTTGCATTTGGGCCCTTCAGCTCTTTCTATGGTGTGAAGCGAGATGTGACGATTAATCTACCTCTCATGGAGTGGCCTACCAACAGCGCTGAAAATAAGGGGAGACACAGGGGTATTTTTTAGATTTCGCTCTTTGCAATACATTTGACGGACGGACAGCACATATATATGTATTGTTAAGGGAGGTAGAGGTTTGGACAGCAAGGCGAGAGTGGATTAAAATTTTTGGCACCCGGTGAAGTAGGAGCAGCATTTTCAGGCCACTGAATGAGTACGTAGATTGTGCCTGTATCGAAATAAGAGGAAATTAGTTTAAAATGTAGGCATTTAAAAATCTTTTGGCCTGGGTGAGTGGACGAGGTGGTTTACACCTGCAACAGAAATCTTCCGAAAGGGATAAATCTTGCAAGAAATGGTCTAAATAAAGGTGCAGAATACCTGAGGTGCTGCTGATGACTTGGAAACCTCGTATACTTCATTAGCTAGTTCTGCTTCAAACCCAGTCTGAGGTCAGTCCCATCTAATCCCGTTTGCTCCCAAACAGCAGCTGCTGCAAACAATTTTGGGCTTACATTTGCAGATTCTGTTGTTGTAAATGAGAGTTTGTCTGGGTAAGGATGTCAGAATAAAGCACAACTTCCCTTTTCTCTGGGTATCCGAGAGGAAATTGTATTTTTATTTTCAAGTGTTTGTTCCCACTGGTCTTAAATACATCAGCCCAGAGTCCTACTCAGGTGTGTCCAGTGGGACTTTTAATTCTGACCCCAAACACCCATTTATGGAGGGGGGTGTGGGGCTAGGGCTTGGGACGCCACTGAAGCCAAGAGTCTCCATCGGGCCAGTTGAAGTGCAGGCTTCTTTTTTTTTTATTTTTTTTTTCCCCCAGGTTATTTAGAGTAGACAGAACAGTTCTAGTGTTGTAGTAAGGTGCTGGAGGGTTTGTATCATTTACAAGAAAACAATTCTTCTTTCACCTTCCTAATGAATCGACATTTTAGCTCTGCCTCTAAGCTGAGATTCCTGCCTCTCTCCACTCAAAAGCTCAGCTGATTTATCAGGCTGACGTATTTAGATGGCTTAGCAAGTAGAAACCCAGCACATTATTGGCATATTCCTCATCAAACAGCCGCCAGCAGGGGTTGTCAGGGCAGCAGCTACAGCCTGAAGTCCAGTAGCCCCCAGTTTCCCTTATACACAAATCCATTCTTATCCCTTGCATTTTTGCCTATGGTCTGCTGTGCCCAGGTCCTTATCAAGGACCTGAAAATACCGAAAGCGATGGTTCTTTAGCATCCTCAGTTAACACAACTTTGCTTTTCATTTGTGCGCATCAAATCATTCGTATATCCCCGAGATGGAGAAATAATTCACTCCTTGAAGAACTTCACAGTTCAACTTCAACCAGGAAGTTAGGTGAACTAGAGTTCGTCAGGAGCTTTCCTATTAAACTATCTAATCAGAAACTTTTTGATGGAGATGAGCCAGTCAGAGTGAACCCTTTTTGGCAGGGAGAAAGCTTCTCTAGTCCAAGACAGAATTTCTGATTTAAGAGGAGAATCAGGCTTTAGTTCTTCCTGTCCCTGCTTCAGAAAAAGGATTTAAACCTCAGTTTGCTCCATTCCAGGCGAAATGGACCCAACTAAATGGTTACCTGGAAGACAGACTTTACAGCCTCTCTGGTCTGGGGTTTTATCAATGCCTGTAAACTATTCTTAACTGGAAAAACAGGGAAAACAGGTTATAAATCCCTAGAGAAATGATTACTGTACTTCAGTGGGATGCAGGAGAGCTACTCATGTCCCAACTTTGCATCTAAAGCAAGTATCTTGACCAGACTGCTTTTTTTTTTTTTAACCCTTTTCCACTTTTTTTTAAACTTGCTCTATGTGGCCCTGTAAAATACATCAAATTGGTTAGGATTAGGTAAATTCAAGATGACTTCAACTTGGATGGCACACATGCCTGACTTTTCTTAGTAGATATCTTGCATATGATTTGATATTTTATAACTGAGCTTCTTGACTGTTTACCCATGACAATTAATGAATTGCGAGAGAACAATAGATTGTAACTCAGTTCTGCTAGACAACAGCTTATTGAATTGTTATTATTCATCTGTTATTTGATTTTTTCCTATTCTACATTGTTAGGTTTTAGAATAAAATGTTTCTTAAGTTCTGGCCATCAAGGCGACACCTTTACTGGTACTCGACAGAGGGGTTTCATGTGCGATCATTCCTCCTTCTGAGGCAACATCACCGTTGGCCAGTGGAAGAAAAACCCTAACGAACAGCATATCCTCTTGGCTTACGTGACAAGTAACGCTCAGACTTTAACGACTGCATCCATTACATGATTCGCAACTCTCATCAGCCCTGAAATGTCCAGCAGTCTGGCTTTAAAACTAGTGTTCACCTTTGCTGTTACCTCTCTCCTTCCATCTTATGTAACAATTTGGTGGTACTTACGTTTAACTTAAGGTCTAAACTCATTGTTTCCACCCCCAACTGAGACCTGGACAAATGTCCTTTGCATCAGGACATTATTGTATTGGGACTGTGAATTTCCTGCATCAGAATAATGAAAACAGTTCAATTTGCACTGAACATGCCATACTGCTTTTGCAGAGAACACTTCACAAGCTGACTAGCATCTAAACATCATTTTTAAAAGAAAGGAGCATTTTCATAGGCACATAACTACTGAATTAATTGAAAAACAAGATTAACATCAATATTGTTAGTGTTCACTCTAATATGACCAGCTGCAAAGAATTCACTTGTTAAAACAGGATGAAAGTACAGGTGAGAGAAAGAGAAGTTATATTGTAATATAATGTGAAACTGGTTAATGAACTTTTCTGAGATCCCGGCAGATGAATGGCAAAACTCTACCCGTATTTCATGACTGTATTCCTCAAGGTAGCTGGAGGAACAAGCTGCAAACAGAGATTCACATATAATTTTTAAAAGCTATGACTGCATGACATATTTAAATTTTCTCCTTGCTGTGAAGATAATCTCATGCAGGTAGTGAGCCTGGTTTATTGTTTCGCCATCCTAACGTCCAGTGAGAGGAGACAGATTTTTTTTGTTTTCTAATTTAACACATTTATCTTGGTAGCTGATATGTTTTCTATAAGTTTACCTGTAAGCTGACAGTAAGAAGTTGTGCAAAAGTAGAATTTTATCAAAATTTATCATTTCAAGCTCTGTGTTCAAATTCAAAGAAGTCCAGCATATAAAGACACCCAGATCGTAAGTTTTAGGATGAAACACACTTGGCTCATGACAGGCCGGATAAAGAACAAGGTATCTTGAAGGTAGAAATACAAAACAACAATAAAAATCACATCACATTTTTTCTTTGAATGAATAGCATAAAATTGTTATTAACTTGAAAAACGAACCACGTGGTAGAAAGTGCAGATGTATTTGAAAGCTTAAACACTCACCGATTGCATTTATCCTCCCAAAACAAGGAAAAGAATTTTCCCTATCAACATTACTTGTAAATTAAAGAATAAGCCATTTTTTCAGACCATTGTTTGATTTGTACGTCTATTAAATCTCCAAGGTAAAACTGTTTACTAGAAATTGATTTAGAAGACCAAAACTTTCTGAATGTGTGAAACTGGGAAGATGACATAAACATCAGTCTCACAACTGAGGTCATCACATCAAGCGGAGTCCAAAAGCCAGATGGCTCCTTAAACCCAGGCAGGCTGCAAAAAGCAGTATGGAGCAGCAAGAGGACTGTCAACACAGATACAGATGCCCATGCAAAGGTTAATCCACACCAGGCCCTTCAGAAATAATTTAATTTGCTTGGAGCTCTATTCTGAAATTTGTAACAACTGATCAGTAATGTGCACAGCACTGCCACAAGACATTTTCATTTGGAAAAAAATAACCCAAACTCCTACTTCATCAAGAATTTTGTTTCAGTTGCCTACTTTGTCAGGACAAGATTTAAGACTTTTTTTTTTTTTTTTTTTTAAATGGTTTCATATGGCATTCTGCTTTGTATTACAGCAGATTGCCAGACTGTGCCACCTTAGCAACTATACTTAATGCTTGAAATTACTGTTACACAAACCAGGCTGAGAGACCCATAAAATCTGAGCAGGATAAAGGAACAATGGGACCGCTTACTTTCTTCCCTCAGAAGAAGAAAGTAGATGCTGTATTAGAAGCTGCATTGACATCAAGAGGCAAACCTGCAGTTGCCTTGTCTGTATGTTGAGGTGCTTGTTTTCTCAATCTTGCAAACAAAGAATTCCACAGAATTATGTTAAACAGTGTGAGAAATTTAAAATTCTTGCTTTCAAAGGCATAGAAACACCTTTTGTTACAACCAAGATATGAGTACATTAAAAAAAACAGATATATCATTTCCTATCCTAATGATTTATTTCATGTTAAAATCCAATAATGTTGCTGAATCTTTCTTACATTTTTGGGAAATTCCCAATTATATTTTTTAAGGCAGTAAATTCAATCACCATGAATCCTCTATCTGCCCTTTCACAATTTCCACAAAGTACAATTGTTGGCAGTGAGAGAACTGAAATGGAATTTGAAGCACACTGAATGGAGAACAAACGGAAAAAAAGTACAAGAATAGGAAAAAGACATAATTTAAGACATTATAGTAATAGATTACAGGGGACGAAAGGGAACAACGGAAGCTAACAAGATACAAACCAACCATTTCTGTCTTTGCGGGGGGGTGTGTGTGTGTGTTTGTATATCTATATGGTGCTGCATGAGACATGTTTCTGCAGGTAAAGAAATATTTAAAGTTCACACTGAACTAAACTCAGCAACTACATGCACATACAGAAGTATCATGCAAAGTTGTCTTGGATAAAGACCAAAAAACCAAGTCTGGATTAGCTCTAAACAGATCATGTACAATTCTATCAGAATTGTCAAAATCAACAAGAAACACTAGAACAAACTGGCTCACTCAAAAAAAAAAAGCCACTGGGCTCAAAACAGAATTAAACTCACTCGGAGATTTTAAGAACTAATTATATGTTTGTGACCAGTTGGCTATTAGATAATTTCAAGACAGAAAACACAGTATCTATAGGTATGTGCTTCTATCTTTTATACAATTGTTGAAGTTATTCTTCAAGCAGAACTATGAAGTTCTTAAAAAGATTCTGACGATACGGTCTGTAAGGCTGCAGTTTCTGTAACGAAATCCTTCCTTCTGTAAAGGATGGCCAATGGATAGAAATTTATTATAAATGTCTTAACGTATGGGTATAGCAATGAACAAATGAATGCAGTTTCTATTATTTATACGTCAAAGGCCTCAGTCAAGTCACTCAGGAGAAGCTAAAGTAGAAAGTAAGAGGTGGAGGTAGGGCACAGAAGTAGGTCGAATGGCACAAGGTCCCATCTTGCCTGTGAAACACATCTGTGGGGATTCATAGAGGTGGAAATGGACAAATTTCCCAGTGAACAAATCAGCAAATAGAACAAAGGTATTTTAGTTAAAAGCAGAGAAGATTTAAGGTTTTAATGAACATAGATGAGGGGGCAACATGACAGCAAATATAATTAAAAGATGAATAATAAGCAAAGAATTTCTAAATTCAGATAAAGATTCACAGGTACCTTTATATGATTCCAAATTACATGTGTCATCTTCAGATAAAGACCTGCAGATCATTAAGGCCAGGTCTGTAGAAACTTCCATTCAATGTACCTACAAGCAGCTAAAAAACAACCGACTAACATGTCTTTCTCCCCCACCCCACAGCACAACAGTAAAACGGCAGAGAGAGATGACAGCACGTAGTCTCAAAAGTTACAGCTCACCTTACTTAACACCATCTCCTCTCTCCTAAATTATGCAGCAGAATTAACACATTCTGAGAAAAACTGCAAACTAATTAAGGATCTGGAAAAGTACACATGAAAAGTATGGGAACTGAGACTCGAATACAAAGGCAACAGTGCATGGAAAAGACGACAGCAAACTTTTAACCATCCTTTTCCATACTTGAAGGAGATGCAGAACCTGAAGGATGTCAAATTCAGAAGGCTTTATCAGATCTTTTTCAGACAGCAGTTAGCTTGCAAGTTTGCCTCTATGGAGAATCAAGACTTCCTCAACTTATTCCTCTTCAGCATACATAATTAATGTTGATATTCAACACAAAAGTATTTTTAAATAAATAATATAGGCTGTAACTCTTCATGCTTTTGGCCTCACACTAAGCATGTGCTACTGGGTACCAGAAATAAGTATCCTTTATGGACACACTAATTGAGCACATACAGGTTTTTTCTACCCTTCTCAGAAGCATGCAACTCCAGTCTAAATAGGGCACTGTGAAAGGTAAACCACCTGTCCCAGTTCTGTAAGTCTGAATGTTCTGAAATGGCATATATTGCATGTAATCCTCCAAATGAATCCTTTCCTCTAGCCAAATAATTTCACACCGTTCTCCTTTTAATCCTCTAACATGGATTTTAACAGGATTTATTATTGAGACTATCTATATAGCTAATTGCCAAGGTTTAGATGAAGGGATGTTTTAATATCTGTAGTTCTTCATCTAAGACCGGCACCATCCCACGCAGTTTATTCCAACTACACCAACACTAAAGTTTAGCAAGTGACCGTTCTCTTTGCCAAAACCTCAGATCTAATTTCTATTCCGTTCCAGAAGAATCAATCTATCATTCCAGAAACAGACTGCAGAAGTCTTTAAAATAATTCTGAAATGTAATCTGCCCATACCACCCCAGTTTCAAACAGCAGAAGCTCTACCAGTGTTGAGTTTCTGGCTATTTTATGTGTCTTGGGAATAATGGCATTCACCTTTGCAGATGTTTCAACAGAAATCTGTAATGCTTCCTTATAGTTAAATGATCTATTTTTTCCAATGAAATCTCTCTCTCTTGCTCTTGCCACACCTTCGTAACAACCACTTCTGGCCCCTTCGCAGTCTTATGGATAAACTGGTAGTTCTTGTATTAGTTTAATACAAAACTGGTACTGGTAGGTTTCTGCCATTCCAAATTCTCTCTCTGCTGTGTCATCCACTTCCCATCTCAGAAACTTTTTTCAAGTGACTGTGTCACTTGTGCTTGCAAACTAAAAGAGCACATAATTTCTAGTTGTTCCTTATGGCCCTACTAGAGCATTCTCTCAAAGCAAGAAATAAGCTAGCTTGCTAAATTTCTAGTTCTAATTATTAACCAACTGAAAGAAATATCAGACAGTCTGCAACTAAGAAAAGGATGAAAATAAGTCAGGTTTACTAGTTGCAATAATAAAGTTGCTAAAGTTAAACAATTAAACACAGTTCATTTTTTCTTATTTAATAAATAATATAAAAAAGTGAACCCTTTTTTTTTTTTTACATTATTGGAAAAAACAGTTTCTTATCTAACTCCAGCAATAATACAAGCAATAATGAAACCGATTTAGATTTTTGGGTGGACATTCCATATCCTGTTTAAGTGGAGTCCAGTGTGCATAGCCTCACAACTACTGATGACTTTTCCACTCCTGGGGTTGGTCGTCTTTTGTGTTGTTCTGGTTCCATAGATGACCTCACTGTTCATTCGCAAAAAAAAAAAAAAAAAGATGAATCATATTCCTTGGTTAACATTGAAAAGAAATCCACAAAAACGTGGCAAGTTTCAACACCTGATCAAATCATAACTACTTCTATATCGTCATACAGATGTTCAATTATGTTTGTCACATCAACAGTAACACGGCATTTTATCTTTAAGCCTTGTAGAAAAAAATGAAACCCGACAGCATATGCACATACACACACAGAGTACACTTGACAAAAACACTTTTATGTGGTTTACATTTCACTTTTATTTAATCCTCAAAACTGCCCATATTGCAGGGTTTTTCTTGATGAAATATGGAACTGAGCAATTAATTCTACAAAATTATGGTAAAAACTTGCTCATTTTTCTACCTTATTGCTAAGAAACTTTACAGGTGCACAGTTTGTAAAAATAACCCTTTTAAGACTGAATGTATACACATGCTACAGGATTTAAAAAAAAAAAAATGACATTAGCATAGCACCTCCAGATAGGGCAAATGCAGTGCTGAACACAGACAGAATGTTTACATAGGTAGAACTGCTCATTTATTTTACAGCTTCTAAAGGGAAGAAATTGTTCAGTCCTAAAAGGGTTAAGTAAAAACCCTAATATACTTCTTTTTCTAACAAAGCTGCCACTCAATCCCACAGTACAGTGCTTGAAAACAAAGTCAAAAGTCTGGCACAGGAAAGTATACACATTTGTTCAGTACTCATAAACACAGCTGCTTTTGAAAGAAAGTAAATAATATGGTTAATAATTGAAGAGCATCTTAGTTTCAAGATGGACACCTCTATGGAGTCATTTAATCTACAAGTGGGTAGCTTACTTCCAAGAGATAATTTGTTTCACTTGGCATTAATATTTTGTATATGTGGAATTCACTGACTTAATGTCTTGAGTTCATGTCTTTTCAGGTAACCATTCTGATCTTGTAAGTCTGTGCAACGAAAAGAAGTACAGAATACCATTATTAACACAGTTGTGGGATGCCCCCAGGGCAAATAATTAGGAAAAACAGCAGCAGCAGATTATTAAAGACTACACTAGTGTTGAATTCTGAAATGCAGTTCCAAATAAAAGAAAACAAGAAAAGGCATAGCTAAATGTGAGCACTTGATTTGCTTTTTCTTCCTATAGTTGGAACTATAACAACATTCTGAACAGACTCAATTTCTATGTATATAGAATTAACAGCAGACTTAACAGCTAGACTTGAACAGTTATAATAGTTTCATACTGAAACATTCTAAAAGTAGTTTTACCAAAATCTTGAGATATTGTTAATATCATGAAAACTGATTAACAGCTCACAAGGCCAATAAATGTAACAATATCACCCCACAGGAAAAAGTTCAGGAAGATAATATATCTGAGTAACAGGACATCTTAACAACAGTAAGGACCTGGAAGACCATTTCTATACTACAGAATAACTACTGGCAACAATGGAGCCACAAGCCCAAGGGAAAAATGGGGTTTAAAATGGTCTTGTAAGCAGAACTTAGTAGTCTTTTTTTCACCCACTTGGCTGTAGTGTGTAGAACAGCAGAAATTAGGCTAAGTCATTACGTTCTTTACAAGTCAAGGAATATTGTATCTATTGGGCAAAATTATTGCAAGTAAAGAGACTGAATATAAAAAGTATTGCATTTAAATGTAAAAATTTTAAAATAATGAGTAAAAAAGCAGGTGTCAAGTTCTGAAAAGCTATTTTAAATAGTCTTTCAAGGTTAAAAGGCTTGTTATAGTTTGCCTACTGTGTGTATATCATGGTTTGTTCTTGAATACCCTCTAAATCTGATGTATATACCACTTATTTTAATTCTCAGTCTAATTAGTGATGGAAATCTGTGGCTCTCGAATTAAGCCATACTGTAAGATACTTACGCGCTTCTAACAAAAAGACTGTGAAATGATTCCTGCCACAACACAAAATGCAATTTTATAGCACGTACAAAGGTAAACAGATTTGCAAGTAAATGCCAGTAAACAGTTTAAAACAGAGATAAGGCCACAATGAATTCTGCCCTTGGTCACTGAAACGGAGATGAGGTGAGGCAGTATTCACTAGTGCTAAGAACCAGCATTGCGACTATGTCATGGGAATAAGTTTCGTAATATAGAATAGCAAATATGAAGGCCTGTGGTAGAATACAAGCACATTTTAAAAGGACAGTGGCACGGATTTTACTATTAGCTAAATACACTTTATAACCGATTTCTTCCTTTAACCACATTGTTTTCACACATACAACGGATCACTAAAGCAAACAAGTAGAATGGAGCGTCAGAGTATACAAATATGGTGCAGAGACAATGCTTTCAAATGGTGGTGGGTGTTGAAATTGGAATAAGTGGTCAGAAATAAAACCCCTATGAAAATGGTCAACAGATAAACTTGTAAGCAATGCACTGTAGGAAGCCACAGGTTCACATTTACACAGCAGTTGTGGCTCTTGCTTCAGGGCATAGAAAAGGCTGAACACACCATAAAATTTGTATTTTGGCTTTTAAAGAGGAAGATCACACTATCAGAACTTGTCCTATGAGTCTATACCTAGTTCTGTGACTACAAATGAACTACTGGGGTATACTTTCAAATACAAATGAAGCAGGCAGGTCCACAAGGAGGGACAAAACATGGCAAAGTCAAAATGAAAAACAAATGCAACAACCAACAAAGTCAAAGTGCAAATGAGCCTTGAATTTATGATGGAGAGAAGACTTGAATGTTGCACAAGCTGTTGGCAGGGAGAGAAACCCACAGGAAATAAGGATGGGAGGAGTCGACATCTTCATAGTGCTTTTACGATTTTCTATTTGCCCATTTCTAAGTAATAAAATTTACTTCTAGTTATTATGGTATGATCACTTCACAATGAAAGCACGTTCTCAATACAAGTGTTACACCAAAGTCTGGCCTAATTTACTGAACAGTATGAAGAAAAACATGCTTGTTGTGATTCTCAAGTGATGAAGGGCATCACCTACCAATCCCATTTGTAGCACATACTTCTTATGGTATTTTAGTTACATGCCAACAAGACAGAAGACATGCTGCCAAATGAAGTTATTGGGAACATTCCACTTTCGAAATAAAACATTTAACTTACACTTAATACAAATTATGTACAAGATTAGAAAAACCTGAACAGATCCTGAAACATTTTCAGATGCAATATGACTGAGCAAGGAAGAGGGGGAGTAACCCAGTAACAACCCTTCAAAAACACCAACGTATGCCTGTGACATGAACAATCATTAATATGACTGCTTGAGATCCCACTTTAAAAAGAAACTCATGTAATGTTAGAACCTCATGAATTATCACTATAAATACATATTTAAAAAAGGAAAACAGAAATAACTATTAACAATGACTGAAAACAGAGCACTAAAGTTAACATACATTGCATGTATTGCAGGCAAGGCAGAGGCATTTTTTAAAGCTTTTGCACAGACTTCATATAATCTTAAAAAAAATATGCTGGCCTTTACAAGGTTCTACTTGCTGAAATAAAAACAATTTCAGTTCATAAAAAGTCACAAGACTTCAGTTTAAAAAAAGGAACAGTTCCAGCCACAGACCAAAAATATATATATTTTTTTAAAACTGGAAGAGTATGGTAATTAGATTATACAAGCATGGTCAGGCTTGGAACCTGAATATACTTCAGAGCAAAAGCTCAGAGGAAAAAAAAATATAAACTATTTGGTAACAAAAGTGTACTATATGTTGTGATACAAAAAAGGTATGGTGAAAATGTACCTTTTATACTAAAGCTTATACAAGTTCCTTGGTCCATAAAAACTATGTTGCGTTCATGTTTTCTAGTTTGCTCAACATGTATCCCAGCCACATTTTTTGTTTCTTGCCCATTAAAAAAAACAGCTGAAAAATAGATTTTCAATAAAGTTCTTATGTTTCGGATGTATTTTTTTTTTTTATTGTGGCTTCTATATTTAAGATCAGCACTTGCAGGTAACAAGGTTCAAATAATATCACCTAAAATGGAAAGGTGTTTTTCCATGAAACCACAAAAATTGTTCAGTTCTCTTGAATGTAGCACTTAAAAGTCAGTTAAAGTCCAGACAAACAATAGTAGTTAGGAAACTACAGTTGCTGTAGATGATGTGACATTGGTTGGATTTGTGCTGACGTTTGTGTAGCTTCCCTCGCTGTTTGTATTTGTTTCACTGGAAGCCATGAGGCTTGAGTTGGCTCTGAGGATTGCTCCAGCAGCACTGCAGTGTGGTCGTGGCCCTGGTTCCGGTGTGTATGTAAAGGTAAGGCTGGTGGAGTAAATTATGCCATCGTTACGGACCAAAGTTACTGGAACCTGGACTGGCTGACGGACCCACCTCCAACCCTCTCGAAATGCAGAAATGTCTGGAACAACACATAGCATGCTCTCTGCGCATCTGAAAAACAGGAGAGTCAACTGAGCATCATAAAACTTCAGCTTAAAGAATAGAATAGAACAGAACAGAATAGTTCAGTTGGAAGAGACCTACAATGATCATCTAATCCAACTGCTCGACTGCTCCAGGGCTGAGCAAAAGTTAAAGCATATTATTAAGGGCATTGTTCAAATGCCTCTTAAAGACTGACAGGCCTGGGGCATCGACCACCTCTCTAGGAAGCCTGTTCCAGTGTTTGACCATCCTCTCGGTAAAGAAATATTTCCTAATGTCAAGTCTGAACCTCCCCTGGCGCAGCTTTGAACCGTTCCTACGCGTCCTATCACTGGATCCCAGGGAGAAGAGATCAGCACCTCCCTCTCCACTTCCCCTCCTCAGGAAGCCGTAGAGAGCAATGCGGTCGCCCCTCAGCCTCCTTTTCTCCAACCTACATAAACCCAGAGTCCTTAGATGCTCCTCATAGGACATTCCTTCCAGCCCTTTCACCAGCTTTGTTGTCCTCCTCTGGACACATTCAAGTACCTTAACAGCCTTCTTAAATCGTGGGGCCCAGAACTGCACACAGCACTCAAGGTGAGGCTGCACCAACGCTAAATACAGTGGGATAATCACTTCTTTTGACCGGCTGGATGTAGTTTGCCCTCTTGGCTGCCAGGGCACACTGCTGACTCATACTAAGCCTACTGTCAACCAACACTCCCAGATCCCTTTCTGCAGGGCAGAAAGTATACACTTGAATGTATACACATGAGTATACACTCGTCAAAGCATCCAGTAAAATGTAATCACCATAAAAGTATTGGGAAATACTGTACCTGTACATGGTTTCAGCTTCCACATCCCCAAACCAGACACGTAAATTTGGAGTGAAGTTCTGTCCTGTAAGTTCCAACATCGCTACATCCCCGCCACCATTCAACTGGAAAGGGAGCAAATAGAAAAAAGAAGAAAATCCACCAAAAAAAAGTATTAATAAAAAACCCCCACCTCCCTCTCAGAAAAAAAACGAAAAAAATTCTTCACATGCATACAAGAACTGTAAACAGTGCTGTTGCTATGAGCTGGATAAACTGAAAGAAACATACCTACACAACTGAACTGTAAAGAAGTAACACATCTAAAAGATACTGCCAATTAATTTGATATCCTGAAGGAACTTCTAAGTTTTGATAGTGGCCACTAGAATAGAAGTCAACAAGGCTTTGAAAACAAAGAACAAAGAATCTTTCAGAGAACGTGTTAGGAGAGCTTCAAGTTTTTCCACAGCAGAATGCTGACTTTCTTAATAAGGTTTCAGTCTGGCTCTCTTTGATCTATAATTGGCTGTTTTAAGAGCCAAAATCATTTTCTAAATAATCAAACAGAAGTAGAAGTCCTAATGATATTGCTACCATAGTATTTTAAGAAATAAATTCCTAATGTATAGAACAATATTAATATCACTCCTGTGACAGATAGGCTCATGTATTCTGAAATGTAGGTAATAAAAATTATTGCAACATAAAGTAATTTTCCTATTTATAAAGCTAGTAAGAACGTTTTCCTACAGTATTCCACAAAGGTACCATGAAGTATGTATGACAAAAATAATCTCACATAAAGAGTTTATTAAAAAAAAAAACAAACTTACTTGAAGACTTTCTACAACAGGCACAGGTGTCACTGGAGCATGGACCGGTCCCATCCCCTCATAAAACGTGTATTCTGCTTTATCTGTGCTAATGATTGTCCAAGAAGCTCCATCATTAATCATTTCTTTATTTGGTTCTTTTGGGCATGGAGTGGCCTTAGAAAGAAAGAAAAGTTTTAAATCTGACCTGTAGACTCGTTTGCCAAATCACAGAGCTAAAAACCAACCCAGCCAGTAACAATGTCTATTATTTCAAAAACATGTTTCCTTATGTTTTTCCTCTAACAAAATGACCTAGAGAAACAGTCACATACATTTCAGCAAAACGAGTAGAAAACTAAAACTTGTGAGAACACTAACTCTCACCTATGACACTGTCACCTCTCCAACCTTCTGTTTATTATTGGGTTTTATTTTAGTTTAGCTTTCAAAGTTTTAACATTATTCAATAGCCATTAACCAACAAACTACAGCAACTAGAAGTAGCTACTTTAAAATAGATATTGTTTTATTAATGCAAAGTGACTACATCAGCTACAGACTGAAGTGGAATACTTTTCATTAGTTAAGATTTACATCTGGCCAGGATTTTTTTTTCTTTTTAGAGAGTTCTTCACCATCTACAAAATGATGGAAAACATCAACAAAACAAGCTTATATTTCAGTGTTTGTGCAAAGACATGGGAGAGAAGCTGAAATGACAACCTTGCAAATTAGTCAGAAACTTTCACTGTCTCATTGTAAATATTACTAAATTAGTATACATACATACATAGAAAATACACTGACAACTATTTTTTATGGCAAATTGTTCACCTCGCTGAACAATTCCATCATCTAGCAACTAATAAGGGAATTGTGTATAGGTTAAACACAGGCACAGAAAAAAATGGGACTCAAAGATTCAATTTTAATACCTAAATTCTGTTTTCTTCCATTAAGCTGTAAGGATATCTAGGCATGTAACCATAACCTTCACTCTTCAAAACTGTTAGATAAACTCCAATTAGCACGAATTTACCAGTTCAGATGAAAGGAAGTTAAGATCAAAGCTGCATTCTCATGTGGACTCTGGACTATGATCATGTAAAAAAGCAATGAAAACAGCTTGCAAGGGAAGTGTGCAACAAGGATAGCAACTACAGATCTTTCCAAGCTCAAGAACCAACTGATATTTTTATTAGAAACATATAGAGCTTCTAAATTACTAGCCCAACTTCAAAAGAGGAACTGTTGTATACTATTTCAATGCATGACATTTTTCCTACAGGTTGACTACAATTCCTGTTGGCATAGACTGATGTACTTCAACTCATGACAAGCAAAACCACAGATACCAAAAATGAAGGACCCTGTACAAGATCCTTGACTGGCTTCTTCAGATCTGCTAAATCCCTGCCACAAAGTGGAAGGCAAATGCCACAGAATTTGTTCTGAAAGTCCTATGTCACGAATCGTTTCAGGAACACATTACTCCTTCTGTCACAGAAATCCTTGAAAGATTATGATTCCTCTTCCAGAGAAGCATTCCTCCTTGTCACTTCCAAATACAGCAGTTTACCTCCAGGCACTTTTCCCCACCCCTCTTGCCTTTCCTTTTATAACTAAACTTTCTCAACAGGTGGCACTGGAAGATTGAAATGCCCTAACACCATGCTTAGTACCTCATGTATTGACCGGCTTCACATGGAGACAGGATGGGAAACAAACAGTTGCATAACATTAACAGATAAAGGACAGAATTCCCCAAGAACTGGTAAACACAACAAGGACACAGACAAAAGGAATCTAAGGAATATAATATATTTGGATTTTAAAAAACCAAACAACCAAACACCACTAACCTCCCCGCCCCCCCAAACCTCAAGAAAGCTCTATATGAAAGGATATTAAAGAAATGAAATTATAATGGATTAGAAAAAGTTGTGGGTTTTTTTTAATAGAAAGCTAATTAAAGGAAAGCAAAAAGCAAAAGGTAGACCTTAACAGTCATTCTCCTTTCAAAATGCACAAAAGCCAACAGTGCAGTCCCCTCCCCGAGACTGGTGTTGCGATCAGTTTTATTCAACGTCCTCACCAGTGTGCTAGTAAAGTCAAATCTTCAAACTTCTGCATGATCCTAAGTTTTTCAGGTAGTTAAATGCTGTTACAATTGCAAGGACATCAAAATGAACATAGAAAGCAAAAAAGTGGTAATGAGCTTCAATTTAGGTAAAAGTGAGGTTTCTAAAGAAAAATTCTGTAAGTGATGCCCATAAGATACTGAACTTGGAACTGGTAGTTACAGCTTAGGATTCTGGAGTCATCACTGACAGTTTTCTGAAATCACCAGCTCAATGTGCAGTGGCAGCCGCAAGTGGCAACACAATGTTGGACACCATGAGAAAAAAAAATATTGAGAACAAGGTATCAGGTACTATTTTGCCAGCGTAAATCTTTTTTTCACCTAATTCTGGAATACTCTGTGCAGTTCTGGTCTCCCCGTCTAAGAAAGCCATGGTTAAAAAAGAGAAGGTACAGAGAGGCAACTAAAATCACCAAGGACCTGCTGACCTTCTGAGAAGAAATTGAAAAGACTGTGACTCTCCAATTTGGAGAGAAGAAATTAAGATGTTGATGGGTAAGGTGAATGCAGAACTGTTGCTCACTAAATCCTGCAAAACTGGAACTAGGAATCACTCTCAGAAACTATTAGATCATTCAAAACAAATACAGCAAAAGTTTACTACACAGAGGACAGGAAACCTTTTGAACTTTCTGCCACAGAATACTGCAGAAAAAGAGAGCATCAGCACATTCAAAAGGAATCAAACTGATGGACTACACATCTACAAAATGATACTAAAAGATAGAGTAAGGGATGCAGCCTTTAACAACCCTTAATACAAAAAGTATGGATGCTGGTAGAGTACAACTGCATTGGGCTGCATAAAGCGACCAGATCTGCCTGCTTCCTGTAAGCACCATGTCCTATTGCTGCTGTTAGACATAGATATGGACTATGCTCTGATCCAGTAAGGCATTATTTATATTCGTTCTGTATTCTCCAGAATACATGGACATCTTCAAAGAGACATTGGGCTGGTACTTCAGCAACTGAATTTCAAGGGTTTTGTAGGTTCGCGCCTCTCTGTTTTAAGCCTCTAAGGTCTCTATATTGGGCTATTTCCATTCACCCAAGAGAGACTTGTCACCCTAAAGTAAAGTTTGGAATTTTTTGTGGTTTTTGTTTTTTCTTTTTTTACAGTGACCACAGTCTGTCTAGACTCCTACTGTAGGAACTGTATTCAACAGTAAATGCTTAAGAGCGGGCAGGTGAAAGATGCTACACATGCCTGTTTCTCTCATCTTGGTCTTCTGGTCCAAAGGAAAAAACAGATAAAACGGGATTTCTCTCCTGCTACTGGTAGAAAGAGTTTATCTTCCATAGTGGTTTCACTTACCAAAGAGTGATAACAGCCTGATGTGCAAGTTAACAGATTTTATTCAACAAGTAGAAGCAGCAGGGACCTACTCCACTAAAAGAATTCAGAATAGCGGGTTGTCCTTTTACCTAAGCCCTACCCATGTGGAAAGTTCAGAGCTCTTATCGGATCGGGCTTCATGAGTGCTGCAGAAACTGAAGAGTGGTACGATGTCCACAGGTAATTCCAGGACGTTGAACTAGGGCAGGTGTCAGAGAAGCAGGAGTTGCTTCTTCATTCAGCCCTTCCCATAATGTACTTTGAGAAAGATCAAACAGCAAAGCTGATCCTGAGTTATTGCAATTCCTGTTTCATCGCTTTCTCTTCTTCTTGACGAAGGTCCATTCTCCTTTACAAGAATGTATATTGATAGATATATCTGCTACGTGATGTGGGTAGAACCTATAGATCCGGTCCCTTCTTGAGCCACAAGTCATGAATATGTTTCCTGAAATATGAACAAAGCTTCTCATATTCTCTTTCCATTGTCCCAATTCAGGATAGAAGTCAACTGAGCCTTTACCAATCCTTGTCCCTTCCCTTAAATTAAGGGAAATCTTTAAAAAGTTAGCTTCCCCCTTTCCTACCTCTACCTTTCTTACCCAAGAAGCTACAGCTGTTCTCCTAAGGAAGTCCTGAGTCTTTCCCAAGTGTGGCCATCTTCCCGGAGCACAGCATCATCTCTCAACACCCTTTGCTATTTGAGCTGCCCTGGATGTTTAAAGAAAATTGCAATGCTTAGGTAGGCCTGAACTTGGTCACAGTCTTGTTACTCCGATGGGAATTACCATGCTGAAAGTCTGCTAAAAGCATGCTAACATAAACGAGACTAAAACCACAATTTGTTAGCATATTGTATAAGCTGTCAGAATAATTGTACACTGTGGTATTTTTTTTACAGCTCTCCCTAGGGGTTCATTCCTGTTATAGTAACTTGTTAGGGATATCTTTCTCCACCTGCTGGAAAAACAAATACTTGAAGACTGAGACAGCTACATTCTTTACAGACAAATCAAATTTCTGTGGCTTTACAAATTACTGTGGTCAACTGCCCTAGCTGTCTATGTTTATGCTCTTAGCCAAGAGCAAGACAGTGCAACTCTGCTAAGCTCACCATGAAATAAGACTGTTACAAACTGTATCATTTCCTAGTTGCTGTAATCTAGAAATGGACACACAAGTAAGTGGTGCAACTCCACTGGCATATGTCAACATGTTAAGCCACAGTATCATGATTGCATGCACAAGTTCCTAGTGTGTTTCTGTTTCTTGCAGTGGAGAAAATAGAAATCATTGTCTAGACAGAGATGGTAGAAGATTACAAGGAAAGAAAAAGCAATTTGGAAAGGGACAGAAAGTTTGTTGCTTTTCATCCTCTGTTTTTTCAAAACAGAATATTAGATTCTCACTCAAAACCAACCGCAAAACTGGCATTCATACACATTTTGGGAATATTTGGGAAAACTTCGCAACCACGCTTCTCATCTATTGAAATAGTTTTAGACAACTCACTTGAAATTGGATTATTCTCTCCTGGGAAAGGCACAAATACATTCTCTCAGTGTCTTTAAGATAAAATGCACATTTATGGAGCTGCGATACTGGATCATCTGCATCCAATAACGCTGTTTGTTTATCTACTTTTCGAATTATCTGTGAATGAAAATTTTACATATATATTTAGGACAATTTCTGTACTTCATTACATATGTACTGTTAGTAAAGCAAATGAAAGGTCTTTTTTTTTCCATTTCCATGCCTCCTGTTTTAGTACCAACGTTAGATTCATAATTCTCAATGCTTTTGAAACAAGAACACAACATTGAAGTGACACTCCATTCATACAGCTTCAATGTGCTGCATGCATATATATTTTATCTTTTTTGCTATAAGAGTGGGGAAAAAACTTGAAGCTTCAGCAAAATCTACTTTTGTTCCATTTCCTGGTACAAAAGAGCAGTAGGGTCAAGTATTAATAGACTTCTGCAGAAGCTTCCACCATTGATAGCATCAACAACATTCTGTGGCAGACTGGTTGCTGAACGAGAACAGTTGAAAATAAGGGTTTACTTTAAAGGTATGGAGATGTCCTTAAGTACAGTTTTGCAAACACAACAATCATAGCGTATCTTAACAATAGTTGGTCATTAAATATTACTTAAAGACAACTGCAAAGAACAATTGTTCCTTACATCTGGCAGTTCAGTGAAAAAGTATCTGCTGACTTAATTCAGAGCTGTTATGCTAATTTATTTTTAAAAATTAAAAAAGTTATTCCCTTACAGACAGTGGAAATCTGTAGCTTGGAATTTTAACTCAACTTCTAGAAAAAAGTTTAATACTTCATTTTATGCAACATCAGCAGAAGCAGCAGCCAAAGTGCTTGAAGATTTCTAAGCCGACAATCAGAAAGCCAACCATGTCCTCTGGGATTTCTAATGATAATAAATGGCATTATTAGCAATATAAGTTTCAAGGTTAACCTGTTTCTTCAAAGTTCTTTGCATTAACCTATAAAAGATCTGCAAGTTACCTTTTAATCGCATCACCTTCAATCAATCTTGTAAGGCAGCATGACAAATGTTCCCAATAGCAAACAAAACAGGAACCTTTAGCCTGATTTGTTTTAATCTATTTCTACCTACAAATAAGGTTTCTGGAATCATAAACGATGGCATGTCCTTTCGGCAATAAAAAAAATACTAACACAAAGCCCACAAATAAAGTGAGATCCTCTTACTGAATTTCACGTGCACTGAACCAGATCAGTAGTAACCAGGTCTGGATTTTTCTGTCAAATAATGTGATTAAAAAAAAAAAAAAAGAAAAAAATCTATTTAAATGATCATTTTATACCACTTACTCTGAGCAGGCTATCTTCTTTTTTAGCAAAGTTTGATATTGGGAAAGAATTTGTCGTTACAGTCCTAGTAAAATAAGTCTGGGAAGGGGAACAAAAACCTGCCTGCAGGGAAGGTTGGTTTTACATTGGCACATTCTAAAAATTGTTTTTACTTAAAAGTGGAATTAGCAAAGCCTTGTATGTAATTCATAATGGGCTGACAAACCACAATTTCACAGAAGATCTCATATGAAGCATTGTTTATTATCAGTCACATAAAATTCCACTTAGGCTGGCATTTAGTGCATAAAACGGGAGAAAAAAATCTACAATTATACTTAAATTTATTTACAAAAAACATCACTATGTATCCACCAATAAAATTTTTTTTTTGGTTCACAAACTTCAAATGGTTATAATCAATTTTGTATCTGTGACAAAGACAAGGGCTGAAATTGTCTCTTTCTAAAAAAAAAGTTATTCCAATGGCTTTTCCAATGTTCCATATTTAAAACAGACAGTGTTAATAAATGTCCAAAATGCTTTTGCAAGCTGATATTGGTATAATTATGTATCCTTAAAAATACACAGAAGTGCTTTTAGATTCAAATCAGTAGAGCATTTTTAAAGCTGTGCTGAACTCAACAAATGGAATAGTCCTACTGGCTGCAAAGACTTTACTCATCTATTCAATATCAGTATTTAAAGTATTTCACTACACTGGGACCTACATTACTGTTTTTAAAATAGACATTTTCTTAAGGACAGCTTGCAGATTAACCTACTTTGGCAGGTTTGAATTCTGAAAAATTCTCTATGCTTATTTTATGAGCTGTTCTTTGCTTACAGAATTAATCTGCAGGTATCAAAATACACTTTTATTAAAATGAATGCCATTTTCCATATAAAACATGTATTACCAAAAGGAAACATACAAAGCCGAAAATTGTAAACAATGCAAACCCAACTATGCAGTTACTCTAAGTAGCCATCTACAAATTAATTGCAGCATTGGAGAAATTAAACTGTACCAGTCTTGGGAGTGCCATGCCAGTTACTGAGCATACAAGTTTGACAGTCTGCCCGTAATGAATGTAGCCGTCTCTCACTGTGAATTCTTCTCCTTCCGATTCATCATCATCCACTGTGTGAAACAGGAATTTTCACATTATTTGTTTTAATCACTGTTTTCCTCGATAGGAGGAACATTTAACATCACACTATTACATCAAATATACACTCAGTAACAAAACAAATCTGCATTTGGGCAACTAATATGGAGGAAAAAATGCAGGACTTTTTTTTTTGTGGGGATGGAGGGAAGGAGGTGAAAAAATATATTGCTTCATTTTTACTTACAGAGGTGAATGTAAAATGCTCCCCACTGTTGTGAACTGGCATGGAAATTACCACCTTCTACGTGCAAATATCTGGTGCTAACTGTTTGGGATCGAAGTCTATTAAATAGTGCCACTTTTGTCCCTGACGCAATACATACTGCAAGGAACACATACAGACTTGAGATTATAAAATTACTTCATTATTACATAGAAAAGTAACAAAAAGTCACAAATACAGTAAAATAAACTGATGAATACTGGAAATCAAGAAATAATTCTCAACTACTGGTTAATATAGAAAATATTTATATTTGTGACAGACCAAAAATAATCACAAAATTACAAGAGGGATAACATACATAGTGGCTGTTCTCCAAAGACATGCTAGTTCACAGAATTTTGCCACTTAGCCAAATGGGCCAGTGCTTGCCAGCTGAAAACTCCCGTCTGTTCATAGCTCTCCAACAACCGATTATTTGAGCAGAAGCTTTAGCTTGCCCTTGTGAATTACTCAGACAACTTTCAGTGATCATGTGAAGTATATTTGAAGGATAAAGAAAAGTTATTTTTACAAATCACAATCAACTGAAAGGAAGACAGACAAAACTATGTAAAATTGTAACCATGCAACTTGAAATTTTCTCAGATCTGAACTTACTTATCATTCAAGAGAGAGAAATGCTAAGTCTGCTCCCCTAAAAAAAAAAAATCAGCAACTAGCATTTTGCCATCAAAACGGGCGTGTTTCTTCTACTTGGTTCATATTCGCTGTCCATCAAAACTATCTGTCTGAATACAAAGTCAATAGTGGATACTCTGAGCTCACAGGCATGAATTGCACAGCAACAGATTGGATTGCCTTTAGCCATGTGGAAAGCTAGCTGCCACATTCCATAGGTGAATGGGTTCCAGCCCAACACAGATGGAAGAGCCTTTTAAAGCACTAGTGAAGAGAGAGAGAAAAACAAACAAACAAACA
>NW_008824476.1:0-750 GCF_000699105.1 Pygoscelis adeliae
ATGGCCTCCATCCCAATGGCCTTTGCCCCTTGCCCACCCTGGCAGCCTCCACCCCGCACCTATCCCAACAGCCTCCGTCCCAGTGGCCTCCGCCCTGTGCCCACCCCAACAACCACCACCCTGACAGCCTCCATCCCAATGTCCTCCACCCCAAGAGCCCCCACCCTATGCCAGAGCTTACCCATGGTGCCAGACTCAGCCATGATGCTCCTGCCGGGGCCGGCGGTGCCCGGGCTCCCCACAGGGGCTGGGGCACCGGAGCCCCGGAGGAGGGAGGCCAGGGGGTTGAAGGAGAGGCAGAGGAAGACGAAGGCACAGAGGGCCATGCGGGAGCGGTCCAGCATGCCCTGGCTGCTGGGAGAAGGTGGCGGGCGCTCCTGCTTCACCTGCGCGGGCAGAGCTGCTGTGAGCCCCGGGGCACAGGCGTGGGGCACGGGCACGGACATGGGGTGTGTGGGGATGGGGCACAGGCATGGGATACGGGGCATGGGATACAGGGCATGGGTGCAGCAGCCCAGTGCACCCCAGAATGCCCCCACACCCCTCCCTCCAGCCCCAAATCGGGTGAGGAGCAGCCTCAGGGAGCAAGACCAGGGCTCTCGGTTCCTTTCCCCACGCTGGCATCTGGCGTGTTTTGCTCTTGGCACCCCCCGGGGTGATGCAGCGGACCCCCCGCCCCACTCGGGGCAGGGGGAGCCCTGCCACAGCCCCCGCACCTTGCCGTGGTCGCAGCGGGGGCTGTCGGGCTCC
>NW_008824476.1:1957-2726 GCF_000699105.1 Pygoscelis adeliae
CAGCCCCTCCGAAGGGGCCCCCAAAGCTCTGGGGGTCCCCGGGCTGGCTCCATGCTGCCCACCCCACAGCTCAGCGCTTTGGGGACGGATCCCCATAACCCAGGGGCAAAATTCCCCGAGAGCCCAGGAAGCTGCTGTGCCCTGCTCCTCACAGCCTCCCGGGCACCCCGCCAGTGGGGAAACTGAGGCACGGTGCTCGCAATCGGGGTGCCGGGGCCTGGCCACCAGCGGTCAGAGGTTTGCAGCCCGGTCTGGGGGTGGCAGGGCGGATCTCAGCCTGTTTCTGAGGTCGAGGGGGGCAGAGACGGGCTTGTACCAGCTCGTTCATTTATCCTGTACTGGAAACCCCGACAACCCCCAAAGCAGCCCCTGTATCAAGGGGAGGGGGTGCTCGGGCTGGGACAGAGGGGTGGCACAACCGGGATGTGCCAGACCCCCGTGCGAGGTGTGCCTGCCCACGGCACCCCCCGGGAGGGCAGCTGGGCAAGCGCGGGGTTAAATAGCCTCGGGGGTCTGCCCCGCTCAGTGGGACCTGGGTGCCCCGGGATGTCCCCATCGAAACGCCCCGACACCCACACATCGGGGTGTCTGGAGATGCCCCCCGCTGAGGTGTCCCGGGATGCCCCCACGGCGGTACCCCCAGGCACACCCCCCCCGGGGCGCACAGACCCCAGGATGCCCCCACCGCGATACCCCCAGGCACACTCCCCCATGCACACACCCCAGGGATGCCCCCACCGAAATGCACAGCCCCCGGCCGCCCCCCCCA
>NW_008824476.1:7220-7610 GCF_000699105.1 Pygoscelis adeliae
CCCCCCCGCCATTTTTATTTGGGTCACCGGGGAGAAGCCGGGCTCCGTGGTGGCGGGAGGTTTCCTGTCGCTTTCAGGAAAGCCCTTGCAGCAGTCCGCGTGCTGCAGGAGGAGAGGGCAGGTTTCCAGGGCCGGGGAGATGGACGTGCCGTGGCCCTGCGAGGCTTTAGGGCAGCTTCTCATGAACCATGTGTCACACACACTTAACAACCCACGCGAGACCTGGGACACAGCCTTCCCCGTGAGACATGGGGGGGGGAAATCACCCGCATAAACATGGATTTGTTTTCCCACAAGCTGCGGGCGAAGCCGGATTTTGCAGGGCCCCTTCCCCGATCCCAAGGCTCCCCCCGAGCCAGAGGGGATGTGCACCCTGGGGAACCGACACAG
>NW_008824476.1:7760-8078 GCF_000699105.1 Pygoscelis adeliae
CGTGGAGGGAAACCCCCCGCTTGTAGGACCAGGGCCACGCAGCCAATAAGCGCGGCGGCCCGGAGTGGAGTGATTCTGCATCACGGCTCAGGGCCCGCGATTACATCATGTCGGTCCTGCAGGGATGGCAGCGGGGCCACGTGGTTGCTCCGGAGTCGCTGAGACGTTTTCCTGAGCGCAGGCTGGGAGGAAACCGCAGGGATGAGACAGAAAACAAACCGGCCCCGAGACGGTTGGGCTCTGGCCGCCGAGCTGGCCAGGCACGCTCGCGGGGCGGCAGCGGGCTCGAGCGGCTGCGTGGGGCTCGCCGACGGCATG
>NW_008824476.1:8143-16043 GCF_000699105.1 Pygoscelis adeliae
TGCTGCCCCCTCGCTCGGCCGGGTGGGCTCCCCCAAAACGCTGCGCCCGGCCAGACACGAGCCCCCGGACGTTTGCTGCCTGCCAGCACGCCTTAACCCTGTGCTGAAAGCAGCCCTGCCCGCCCAGGGCTTCGCTGACATGCCCCACTCCCAGCCCTCAGCATCCCTCATGCTCCTGGGTTTGTTTTGCTATGGCAGAGCACGGCGTTAATCATTAATTCGCGTCGCAAACAGATTCGAAGCCTCTTCTCTCCTTCACTACCTGTAACTCTCGCTTTCTCAGCTATCCCTTCCTAGGCCACAGCTTGGGTAAACACGCAGCCAGGCCCGGCGGCACTCCAGCGTGCCGCGCAGCCCCCGCTCGGGGTTTATTTACCCCGAGGTAAAATGGGAAAAGGCAAATGCACGTGTGGTCACTTCCCATTCGCACCGGGACCCGCACTCGGTGCCCGACGCTGAAAAGCCAGTGACACGCACCCTGCCCGAGGCTCAGCCCGTACTGGGCTCTGCAGCGTGCTCTGTGCCGGGGCTCGGCAGCCTGCGGTGGGGGGCAGTGATCTGTGGAAGCCCCCAGCCCATGCTGGGAGCTTGCACGGTCTCTGCGGGCGCCGTGTTTGGAGACGAGAAGCCCATCAGGGTTCACAAACCCAGGGAAAGCCGCGCTCGGTTTGGGGAGCGAGGTGTCACCAGCGGCTGGAGGCTGGGGGGGGCACACATGCAAAATGTCCCCGCGTGCTTGTCCTGCTCTTACACTCTTCCCTTTGCACGCACTTTGGCCCCTGATGGAGACAGAATTTGGGGTTAGGGGGATCTTTGCCTCATGCATTTAACCGTGGGGCTGCAGAAGACAGTGGGGTGCAGCCCCCCTGGAAGGCAGCAGCCCCCCGCTCTGGCAGCCTTCCTCCTGCACAGCGCTGGAAATTTATGACCCAGTGCTTTTTGTGCGGTTTCTGCTCTGTCAGGGCAGCGGCAGCTCCGCACCTCTCTCAGCAAAGCCGGGCCATGAACCTACCCGAATATATCCGACAGAGGCACATGATCAGCGTGATGGTAAACAAGCCAGGGCAGAGCTGGATTTAATGCATGCTAATCTGCAGCTACAAGGAGGGGAAACCCATCTTTCAAGCTGTTCCACACACCCCCCTTCCCCAAAGCAGCTTTTAAACCCACAGGCCACTAGTTTTGATCTCCACGTGCAAGGCGGAGGGAACCATTGACGAATTGGTTTCGGTTTTGGCCAAGGTAATGCCATGTCACTTCTCCAGGGTTCGTAGATGGCTGCTCTTCCTTCTCCTCTGCCCATCAAAACCACCGTCATAAATGAGGACGTTGGAACGAATTCCTGGCCCATGAGTCAGGAAAAGTGGCCCATTGCACGGGCTGGGAACATCACCTGCATTGCAGTGCACGACAGCTCCTTACCCGTCACTTTCTAGGTCACCAAGGCAGGTGATCCGAAGTTACCCTCCGAGGACCATCTGGCAAGCCCCGCAAGGTGGGCAGGAGTCCCACCAAGCACCGAGGTTGTCACCTGTGTGCCTGTCAACGTTAGCCTCAAAAAATGTGCCAAAGATTTAGCGGGGAACGAATTTACCAGCAGTGGCAACACACCACGGCGCGCAGCAAGACCCACGTAAAGACACAAAGAGCATCTTCTGCTGGGGACACCCCTTCTCCCGGTGAGAATACCCGGGCCTCTGTCATTTGGAGGAAACCGAGGATTCCCAAAAGCCTGCGTCGTGCTTTGACGTCTGACGGGCACCCAACGGCAGCTGCAGACCGTGCGTGTCCCCCGCGCTCACACATACCGTGTGTTCAGGCCGGGCAGTGAAGCGGAGCGAGACACCACCCGCGAGACAGACGGATACCATCCTCCAGGTCACACTAGTAGTGTATTTATTGGAGTATCTCACATGCAGGAACCAAAGTAGAGATGATTTCTGGAGCAAGTTAAACAATGGCAGATTAATACAGTTGTATCGTCCTTAACGTAAACACTTCCTACATGAATACAGCAACATTTTAGTGTTGGGTTTCTTTGCTTTTTGTGTGTTTTGTTTCTCTTTACATAGTCAATCTCTTTAAACAGTTATGTCCCCCTTCTCCCCCTACCCCATTCCCAAACAAAAAAATATCCAGTATCTTCAGTAAATAAATATTATCCACTTTTATCTGGAAAGCCTACGGCTGTAATATACAGAGAAGCTATTACACAGGTTACATTTGTAGGGTTAACGATAGCTCATAATAACATGTACAGAATGAGGAGCTCGTACTCATAAAAACACAGAGCAGGGTGGGAAGTTCGGCGTAGGTTTGCTGTGGGCTAAAGAGAACCAGCACCGGAGGTTGGCGCGGCTCGAAAGCCAGCCAGCTCTCGGCGAAACGCAACCTCGCCTCTCTCCTGGATGGAGGAGCAACCTGCTGCCGGTGCCCGGGGCACGGTGCGGGGAGGCTGGGGCTGGCAGCCTGGGGACGGAGCACGCAGGCGCAGCCCGCTCCGGAGGCTGCGGTTTGGGATGGGAGGGATGAGTGGAAGGTGCTGCGCCGGCACCAGCAACGCCTCTGGGTGCCTGGCAAGGGGAGTCCTGCCTCCTCTCCTCTGCTGGTGGGCAAGGGCGGGTGGGTGCCCCCAGCAGCTGAAGGGTTACCTCCAGGAAGGCTGTAAATCCACTCACTGATTGCCTGCTTCATTATTTCCATAAAAATAACTGTCCTGAGCTGTTTTTTTCCAGGGTAGGCTCCGCAAGCCTTGCGGTTAGCATTTAGGAGGTAAACAATGACTGAGCTGGATGAGGCTGGCCTGGGGACGGAGATAGCACAGGCAGTTCCCACTCCACAGGACTCCCAGCAGCCGCAAGAGACCCGACAACTCATCGGACGAGAAAGACCGTTGAAAATGCTGCTGTGTTTGCTCTCCTGGTCTGCGTGTCCTGTCCTCATGGGTGAAAGCAGGAGAGCACTGAATAGAGAGGAACAGGGACAGGCTGCGTTGGCCGGGGTGCCGGGGGAGCGTGGGCCCAGCTCCTGCGGCAGCTTACGGCGGGGGACCATCACCCCTGCCCTGGGTCTGAAACCACCGCCTGGATCTGTTCTTCCACCACTGGAGGGAAACATCTCGCCACCACAGCCAGCTCTGCCGAGTCCTCCATTTAAAAGTGGAAACAGCCAACGTATCCCATAAAAAAAGGCCAAACGAAGTCAAACGAACGGAAGGCCCCACTAAAATCCTTCTTCAGCTTGGAGGTGTAAAAACAGCCCTGGAAATGGCAGAGCTGATTTGATCAGCACATTTCAGAGACGGAGGCTGTGATAATCGGAAGGGGAAAGGTATGTTGGAGGCTACGCGAGGGTCCCGGTGAGGACCAGTCTCTGCATTTATGCTGTTCCCTTTAAGAGACACCGTGCTACGTTTTTATGAGCAATTCTCCTATGAGCCTTACCTACATACTAAACACCCTAAACGTCTGTACAGCACATTGTTACCTATTACACCTGCCAAAGATGCAGCTGAAATCTACACATAACAATTAAAAAACCCGAAAGGATATATTTAAATAGAAACCATTCATTTCTTACATCTCAGCACATGAAGGGTTAACAGAAGAGGTTAAAAAACACACTGGAAAGAAAATATATTGACAAAATAAATATTTTAACCTAGAATAGGGTATGATTAGAACTTACAAAGGACCCCGATAATAATTTAGTGTCATTGAGTGTCGAGTTGTGATTCCTAATATGCCTAGAAAGCCTTGGGATGTTATTTCTTATGGAAAGTGGATCAGGCTGCAGCTCCATCCCTCTTCTCGCAAGTGCCGGAGCCACGCAAGTCCTCTGCCCACTTGCACAGAGGAAGCACTTAGAGTGAAAGCGAAGGAAGAATAAATTGAGAGGTCGGTCTTCTGAAGTGAAAAACCCCTTCCCTTCCCTCAAACAGTTTCCACCGCTCAGGTTTTCTGCAGACCACAAGAGGACGGGGGAGATGAGAGATCCTGATACAGGACATTAGGGAAGCTTTAGCGTAGCTCTTACATTTGTTCAAGAAGGTTTGGGCTAAACCACCCGTTCTGCCGCACGCTCTGTCCCCTTCGGTGCTTCCAGCCCCCTCGTGCTCAGCCCGCCAGAGCCAGGTCTGGTGGATTCGGGCCCCAAATTTAACTGACGGCAGGGCTGCGCTTTTACCAGACCCATCAGGGGTCCCACCAAAAGGACGTTTAGCCATTGCCCCAGGCTGAGCACACACCTCCCAAGGAAGGCATCTCCTGAGCGCTGCCCTGCTCCCAGCAAAGCCACCGCTTGTGCCGACGGCACCTGCCACCCCCTGCAAACAGTGCCCCCGCTTTCCAGCAGATAACGCGGGGTGTCAGTGGGGACCACGGAGTGCCTGAGGTTGCAAGCACAGAAAAGAGTCCCTTGAGTTGTGCCAACACGTGCGCCTTATCTCCCCTCAGCCCCAGCCTTCTTGTTTCATCTCTTTTCCTCCCCAGTCGGAGGGAGCAGTCACTGACAGCTCTGCAAGATCTTCCAGAAAGAGACCAAATTCTCTCTAAAGCAACAACTTGGAAGTCCCAGGACAGATTTAGCACGACAGAAAGAAGCAGCGTTAACAGCACATACACACACACCCCCCCTTTTGCTAAGGGGTGGGGGAAGAAGGGCCAGCAAATCCGCAGCAGCGGGACTCTGCAGGGGGGCTCGGTGACAGCACTGGTGATATCCTTGCCACTCTGCACCATTTGACAACGTCCCCATGCTTGAGCCAATGTGATTATCTCCTCCAGCTTGGCAGGAAAGCTGGATTAACATGCTTAGAATCACCTGATGTGGCCATTTACAGGGTCAATGTGTTTTAAGGATTTAGAAGAGAAAAAACACACTTAAAACACCCACGGAGCTTTTTGCATTGACAGGAATACCAACAATTCATTCTGTGCTGGCAAGGCCGCCCAGGCCATCACCAGACACCGTCTGAAATCAAATCAGCATCACAACAGAAGTTTCCTCAGGTTTCTGGGAGCTGGTGGCCACATCTGACGTGTTGCAGAAAGGCGGGGTCTGGCAGGAGCTGGCAGCGGGGTGTCTGGCAGCCGGTATCTGAGCATTGGGCTCCCCTCGTGTTAAGCAGCGAGGGCAGTAGGAGAGAGCAGCAGTGCATACATGCAACCAAGGCAGACTGTCCTGGCAATTTCCATTAGCCACAGAGAAGATGAAATGGAGAGAAACCCTCTGCAGACCCACACGGAAGGGCTTCAACTGGGGAAAGGGCCAGCAAGTGGGGAGAAGAGGCAGCTTGATCCCCAAGCTATCTCCATCCTTACACTGATTTTCCTCATCCACTTGCAAGCCATGCTACTTTCTGCACAGCGCAGAGCTGACAGGGAGCAGCGAGCTACGGAGCAGCGACGAGGTGCCAAGTCAGCACCGGGGGGTGGCAGGGCAGCCTTGTCTGGGCCCAGCTACATACGGAGGGATCCTGGCAGAGGATGCAGGCAGGGCAGGACAGAGGAGAGGATGAGCAGGGACAACGCACAGTGACATCTGACCTGGGACGGCCTGGAAATCCTGCGCACAACGACACTTGCCTCTGAAGATTAATGTGACTGCTCTCAAAGACCATCAGTGCTGCAATCGGGCCATTTGGTAAAAGGTTTTATGTGTCACAACCTACCAAAGCATGGCATACCCTAGAGAGTATGTTACAAGCTGAAATAACTATGCTCAGATAAAAGCTTCTATCACTTTCACATCGGCTGTTTATAGCACAGCTTCTTGGTCTAGAACAACTTCTGAGAGAGCTCGACACACATCAGTGTCCTGGGAAGCTCAGACATGCCAAGTCAGAACAAAGTGGCCGGTTGCCTACGACAATGAGCGCCCCGAGAAAGGGGCTGGAGCGCTGCTGCCTGCACGGGCGTTCATCTGATAAAGCACCTCTGTCAGGACAGGAGATTCTCCCTGCCACGCAGCGTTCAGCTCTCTCTTTGATCCTGCCATCTTGAGCCACTGGCTTCCTACCAAGGAACATGCTGGGGGTTGCAGCAATGGCTGGAGCTGCCTGCTCCAGCTCTGCTTGTCAGCCCAGCAAGGCAGGCACACATGCTGGAATTCCTTCTGGCAGCTCCAGCAGGAGCAGCACTCTCGGCCGTGCCTCTGGCAAGCAAGGGAATATGCTTGTTTGCAAAGACAGGAGGGAGACTGCAGCCCCGTAGGAGCTGGGAGTTAATAAAGGGGCAGAGGTATCGAAGGACACTCCAAAAACTACAAATAGCACGCCCACAATCATCCAACACTTTCTCAGGCCCAAACCTAGAAGGAAATGAGGAGTTTCACCTCCAGCACAGGCAGGCATGGCCAATCCCTCCACGGTAACCATCTCCCTCAGCATTTTCGTACAAGCCTCTGTGAGGTTTGCCTCTTTTTCTCATACCTACCACCAAGAACCAGCATGTCTATCCTACCAGGCATGGCAGGGAATCCAGGAACCTCAGTTCACACCCAGTCCATGAGCAAGTCCCATCCATCTGCATGGATGCAAATTACAACAGCTGAGACAAATGCAGAGCTCTACAGTCACTGAAGAAGGAATCTAAGGTAAGGAAAAAATAACCTAGCTATTTTAAAAGGCAAACACACTAGAAAAAATCCTCATGTGAGAATGCTCTCCCAAAGAGCAAAATGCTTCATGCGCTAACGTTACAGCATCCATTTAGCTCAGCGTTTTTCATTCTTGTCAACTGCCAGAGCTACTGGACACGGCCAACAGACTGCTTTCAAATTAGAGCAAGCCCAGATAAAACACAAGGAAAAAAATGCCCTGTGAGATTTAGAATATGAAATGCCGCACAAAGTGGGGAAAAGCGACCACCATATGGTACCGGGAGATGTGTGAGTGGGAGAGTAAAGGATTTTAACTTGTGAAGCACATGTTGAAAGGGGAACAGTTGTTCCTTGCTGTCGAATCCGACACGAAAGCCAATACATTAACATTTTATCTAAAAATAAAGACACACTCCTCCTGAACATTCCAGCTCAGTCAATTACATGCTGATCGACAGAGCAGTCTACTTGGCAGGACCTGCCTACAGAAGAAGATGATCCCTACACAAATTGAAGGGCAAGGCTGCTCTCTCCCCTCCGGGCTTTTGTTTCAACACAGTGTGACGTACTCATGCATTCTAAAGGGGTTTTCAGCATCAAGAGCCGTTTTTGTGCAGCTGGGATAGGAAAGAGGGGATTAAGCGAGTGCTGGAGAATCGTGGTCTGGCAGGAATAGTGTTGGACCTAAATAGAAAGAGTCAGCTTGTGGGGGTGGATTGTTTGGGGAGGGGGGGGAAGGAGAAGCAATCTATGAAATCGGGGGGAAGGGGGTCGTTGTTAGCCAAGTACTGTGGGAGGACAAAGTGGCCGTACAGCGACATTCGCCTGCAGAGCACAGGGGTGGGAGGGCGGCTAAGAGCAATCTTCACAGTGCAAAGAGGGCATCCTCCGAGCGCTCTTGCTTTTTCCTGCTGGAAGGATTTGTCGGAGGGGTGGGGGCTTCCAGGGGAGGGGATGGCAGATTGGGAACCATCTCCGCCGCTTTGGCTCGCTCTTCTAAAAATTTGTCAAACTCTGCAATGCAAAAAAAGAAGGAAGACAGGTAAGAACTGGGGCGGTACGTTTAGCCCTGGGGACAGAGGTTAGCGGGGTCTGAAATTCCGGCATCTGGTGTCCTGTCGGGCTGTGTTCGCAGGCACACATACTTGTACAGCCTGACTTCCTCAGGAAAGGGCACAGACGTCCTTTGAGACACCCTCGCTCAGGCAGCAGAGGGAATCAAACCCACGCTACGCCATCGGCCATGACAGAAGCAGGGAAACATCATTCCAAAGGGCTGAGCAGCTCCGGGATGCATTCC
>NW_008824476.1:16296-47433 GCF_000699105.1 Pygoscelis adeliae
AGGAAGATGGCAGGAAAGCACTTACAGCCGGGAGGGCTCCTCACACCATAGATACTAACTTTTTGCTCTGAAATGCTCTCCTCCCGCCTTTCCGAGTGCAGAAGCATTTGCTGGGGAACATCAGGCTGGGAGAAGTCAGCATCTCAGCAGGGATCAAAGCAGATAATTCAGTCTGCGCACTAACCTGGGAAAAGCTCATAGCCACAGGCATCTCTGCTTACCTTCACTGGTCACTCCTTCTTCCAGTTCATCTCCTTTCTGCAATTGGAACAAAAAGGCGTGTGTGAACACACAGGCAGTGCTTCACCTTCACTATTATCCTCTACACACATTTAATGCAACTGGACAGTTTCCACCACTCGTTTCTACATGCTAACCATTTGAGCAGGGCGACCTGGGGAAATTGCATGGCTCCCATGTCGGGAGGCCAGTGGTGACTGACATTTCACTGCGCTGCAGAGCAAGAGGACAAGCCCTAGAGATGCTTCTGCAGATTGCTGGTGGATAGATAAACTTTCCCCGTTGGACCTGAATGGCAGTCCGGCGCTGTTTCCACTTCAGACAGTAGGCCTGGTCAAAAACTGAGCTGTGTGATTCACGCAAACACTGTACACGATGCCATTTTTGGTCACACAGTCCTTTAAAAAGTCAGGACTGCGGTTCGCATTGCGTCTTCAAATAAAACGCACTTTTAGCTGACAAAGGACACATGCCGCAAAATAGTTTGGGGCCAACGTTCCTTCTGTGGGAGTTCATTTTAGATTTCATAGAAAAATATAGCAGCTTTCCTGGCGTCCATGCTGTACAAAGACAAGACTAGGGTGGGCTGGATGAAGGATACTGATGGGCAGTTAGCATCTGTCCATGAGATACAAAGGCTGGGATGCCAGGGGGTCAGTGCATTTCTACTGGCTGTGTGCATTTCAACATGCAAATTTCCAACAGTTCTTTAATAAGGAAATTAAATGAAGTCCAAGGATGTGGCATCCTTGTCAATCTATCAGGATGTTAAAAATAGATGAAAACACTACTTGAAAACCTCATGTTGAACGTGCTTTGAAAAAGAAAACTATTTGTCCATGCCCTGGCTTCTCCACCGGGTGAGTGGGAACATACCGACTGGCCTCACAAAGGTGTTTAATGCCTCAGAATTAAATGCCACCTAGCATCTACTAGCTTTCTACTGCACAGAGGTTTCCAAAGGTACACACAGCAGCCACTGCTTCACGTGCAGCGGTGCTGTTTGTTCCAATGTACCCCAAAAAGGGTAAGGAAATAAGTAACGATTAGCTAACCTAATCTGTAACTTCCTCAGCTGGGAAGCAGAGAACCAAAATGAACCATTAACAAAAAAAAGGAGGGGGTGGGGGGGAACCCAGAGCGAAAAACAAAAATCCAGTCCAAACTTTCTCAGAGGGCATCTCTATGCTGCATCCACATACGGTCAGGATGGGGACCCAGGCACCAGGGAGAAGGGAAGCCGGCACAGTCACGGCCGCAGCGCGTGCGATCCCCAGGCTTGTTCAGGCATTTACACGGCACTTCTCTGCTTTGCTCTTTTTGAGCAAGACTATCTAGGGGATGACATATGTACAGAGCTACCTCGATATCTCTCCATAAGATCTTCTCTCCTGCTAAATTAATTCAAATGGCAAAGACAAAAGGTTATTCTTTAAGCAGAGTGGACATGCTATGTTTACTGTATTTCTTTAACAAAATGAGGCCAGTTTGTAATTAAATTTGAAAATGACTGCCTGTACCGAGGCCTGAAAAAACTACCTGCAGCTGAAAATCAGTGACATTTCAAAGACAGCCAGTCAGTCTGCCAAACTCGAACACTGAAACCCAGAATCTGTTTAAGCACTTCAGGTGGCTTTGGAGAGCAGGAGCATATTCCTCCTTTCAGTACAGTCAGCTCCTCTGGTGCCGGAGCGGAGGGCTGACGTGCCGGAGTGAGCCTGCAGCACTGCTGCCAGAGCCGGGGAGCGGAGCCTGAACCCCGCAGCTCCCGGCTAGAAGCTGAGCACACTATAGCAAGGGGCTGGGGGAGACCTTAAGGAGCAGGGAGTTATCTAGAGACAATCTCAGAAGTCATAAGAAGTAATGGAAGGAGACGATCCTTAGGGATGTGGTGACCACAAGGAAACAGTTCAGCTCACTAAAACCGTGTTTAGAAGAACGGTCTGAAATGCGACCCACCACCCATCCCCAAAATGCACTTGGTTAATTTAAGTCAGATGCTTACATTAAAAAAAAGAGACCGGAATAAATGCATACTAGCTGTACCGCTGCTTAAACCAAATGCGTATCGGTACAGCAAAACAAACTCCAGAATGAAGGAAAAGCTACTTTTAGTTGTGTCTTTTGTTTGTTTGTTTAATAATTACCAGACAATAATCATTTAGGAGAAACTGAAAGTTATAAACATCGAAGAGAGACTGTTATAAATTTTTATTATTACTATTATGAAACATGTCAAGATTGCTTGCCAATTTAACAGACACATCTCAATTTGAAAGGAATCTAAGCCCTGATCCAGCATCTCTTAAAAGCATGCCTCAACGTAAGCACGTACTTGGATCCTGTCAAAGCTAATGCAGCCTTAAACATGTGCTTTAAGCCCAGTGGAGAACACAGGTAACCTTCAGCACGTGTTTAAATGCTTTCCTATACGGGGACCAGGAACACAGGATTTCTGGAACGCGTGCTATTCTGTGATGTTAACATGGAGAAGTGAAAATAAAACAACTCAGAAAAAACCCGTTTTGATTGAATTGCTGAACACGACCCTATCTCCTCCTGCTTAGGTAGTCCCCTCAAAGGGAAATAAGCCATATGATTTGGAAGTTTCACTGCTTCCCGTTATGAGAAGTACCAGTAACTCAGCAATGCATTGAATGTTATCCGTACAAGTGCTATTGCCCATGTGAAAAATGAAAATATAAAGAGTCTCACCAAGTCGGTACTGAGCCACTCCTCAATGTCATCCATGACAGAGGACTGTGCAACAGGGATCTAGGGAGTGCAGCGAGAGAACAGCAAGGCAGGCAAAAACCAAAACACATCCACAATCATGGCCACAGAGCGATGGAAAACGCCAGAAATAAGATTAAAAACAAAACAAAAACAAAGATGTAAGATGTGCTGGAAAAAAAAATGCAACAAAATATAAATGGCATTTCAAATAAAGAAACACTTGGAAAGGAAATTATGAACAACAAGGCTAAAAAAAACAAGAGAAGGATTATGGGGAATGATGTGACTTGATGCCAGCGTAAGACGGATAACTTCTCGACCACATATTAAAACCATCAAGATGGACTGATGATTCTAATCTTGATCGTGAAAAGCTTTTAAGGGTAGAATACTGGATATCAGTTAGGTTTTGAAATGTTAAATTTACACCTTTTATTTTTTAAAATGGGTATTAGCCACAGTGAAGGGTTAGCAAAAAGAGGGGCTCAAAGTCTTCAGGCAACACTCCTACAAAAACAATTTGATTTTTTCCGCAGGTGGAGGCAGTCAGAGCCCAGGGTACACAGTCATGTTTCCTTCCAGATCCTCCTCCCACCACACCACCAAGCCTTGGCAAGCCTCGGCACACCAGTTTAAAGCAAATCCGCCCTGGCTCCCCGGCCCCACTCCTCTCTCTGCCGAAGGTGACCCTCTCGCAGCGGAAGCAGCAGCACCCAACGTGTGCCAGTGCAAAGTGCAGAGTCTCAAAGGTGAAAGGAGGAGGAGGATGGGGCAGCAGCTCACGGCGCAGGCAGAGGACAGCACGGTATGCACTCCTCTTGGCTCCAGCTCCAGCACCGGAGCCTGCCCGTCAGGCCTCCACGGATGGTTTAACAAAAAGGCAGGGAAGGTTTGCCTCTCCTCCTGCGATAAAACCGCTCACGTTATGCTGTGCGATTGCGACAGGCAGCACAGACACAGCGCGCCGAGTGCTGAAGTGCGGCTATTTCACAAAGCGCTACAGGCAACTGGGTCAGCGAAGGGAAA
This sequence comes from Pygoscelis adeliae, assembly GCF_000699105.1. Taxonomy (NCBI): domain Eukaryota; kingdom Metazoa; phylum Chordata; class Aves; order Sphenisciformes; family Spheniscidae; genus Pygoscelis; species Pygoscelis adeliae. The sequence goes on from NW_008824476.1 coordinate 20,299, forward strand.
TTACTGCATATTAGGTGTAGAATTTCCTGACTTAACTACACTGCTTAAACACAACAGAGGGCTGCAGAAGTAAACAGGAAAACACCACAATAGATCTCATAAGGACAACCTGAAAAACACTTGGAAAGCAATTCCAGCCACGCAGGTTCCAGGCCAGAGCACGGCAGCCGAGCAGCGGGGCTGGCAGGCAAGAGACCTCGCGGTGCTGGAGAGGCTCTCCTAGGAAGAAAAGGTATCAGGGGTTGTCCACAGCTTTGTCTGAAACCTCTCACGGGACGAAGAGCTGAAAGAGGCTCTGCAGATGAATTTGCCGGGAGACGTAGTTTTCTCAGGGACTTCTAGCGGAGGAAGACAGACAGATGCTGAATTACAGAGGCAGCAGCACAGGCTGACGCTGTTTAGCGGAGCTCCTCAAGAATCTTTTCTTCTAATCGGGTGGCCCTTTGCACTGAGGAGGTCAGTTAAGCCCTTGCTTGAGGTGAGGTCTGCTAAGGTGGGTTAGTTGTGTCAAAGGACTAGAAATCCAGGGCTCAATCCAAAGCATCTCCCACCAAGAGAGGCACCGGGAAGATGGCTTGGCTCCGACTCTGCAGGTTGCTGGACAAAGTGCACGTGACAGATCTGAGAAGGGTCAGAGGTGCAAGTTGTCACTTTGCTTGCAGCTAATACATGAAGATCCCAAACAGAAAATAAGTTCCTGCAGCTTCCTTTGGAATGGGCCAGATTTAGGATAATTGCCCCTTTTTAATTTGCAATGGAGAGCTGAATCATGCACGTACAACGCTAACGCAGTGTGCTGAAGCTGCTGCGAGCTGGCCCAGATGGCCATTAATGAGAGGAGGGCTCTGTAGACATCTTCCAAAACGTTCTTTCCCAAGGACAAGTTGCATCTTGTAGAACTGTCTTGTTAGTTTAACAGCTTTGGAAAATACTGGCTTCAGAGATACAAAGCAATGAATTTATTCAGCCTCCAGCAACCTGAAACCTACTGCAGAAGTTTCACTGCTGTCTCTCTCCTGTATTGCTTAACATTGCACACAGCAAGTAATGCTTTGGAAGGTGTAGCCTTCAGAGCTGTTGGCTAGTTTGCAGCTCAGAAAGGTACTTACATTTCTTTAAGGATAAGAAAATCTGTATGGAGGGGAGGAGGAAAATAGCAGGGGTTTTTTGTGTTTCTGTGAATAAAATAAGAGCAGCTGTTCTAAAAAGCGTGGTGGTACTGCGGTCCCTGTATTAGGAGGAACAGCAATTCAAATCTTGGTTATCCTGAAAACACAACAGATGACTGAGCAAGTAACGGATTCCCGAGAACTGCAGGACTCTTGAGTTTGCAGGAGTCCTCGAAGAACAGCTCAGCAGTATAGGAGTCTGTGCTGCTGTGCTTTGTAAGATTTAAAAGAAAAAAAAAAAGGAAAAAAAAAAGAAAAAAGAAATTCTACTTTCAGACAAGCCTACTTTATATAACAAACAAACAAAAACCTCAGAAGTGCAAGAACACTTCTCACAGGCCATATGTAAGAAGCAGAGAGAGCTGTAAGATAAACATTTGAGCATGTCAGCCGTTTGCTATTCAGCACTGACCTTTTAAAAAGCTTCCCCCATCTTCCAGCACACTTACAGAGGAGCCAAGGGTTTGTATCTATGGCTCCTTCCATGCTCAAACTTCCAGTTTACTTTCCTCAGACTCTGAGCCCCATTTTCCCCATAAAACATGGGTTCAATGCGTCAGGTTTAATTTGTTCAAGAATAAAGACGGGGGAAAACTCTCAAGAGTAACTGGAAGTTTTAAAATATTTTAACTCTAACATTGTACCATTTATATTTCATTTGAAGCTGACCGCACACAGAAGTTCATTTTTTGCCAGTCAGTTGTGTATTTGGCAAGTCTCCCTCTTCCAGAAGCCCTAAACTGAAAAATGTGGAGGGGAGTTTTGTTAAAACTAATCCCCTAAAACACAACAGAAGCAATGTAAAAATAAATTAGCTAGTTTACACATTAAAAAAGACAACAGTTTCTGGGAACAAACAGCAGTGGCAGCCGCAGACTACATGGAAATGGCTCCAGAATGGGATACTGTCTTGTTAATACTTTGATTATGCAAACATACATGGTCTAGTGAAGCTCTCAGTCTTGGCAAGACAACTCCCTAGATAGTCAGCGTTGGCTGCAAGAGCTGTTTTTATAACGATATTGTGATTTCTTTTTTAAAAGTCTATACTCAAAGTAAATGGAAATTAAGTCACACAATATTTTTGGGTACTTTAAGTAACTGGCTTTAATTAAAGGTTGGGCTCATTGTTCAAATTCCTTTTTTATTTAGTCTTTGGAAAATCCTACAAATGGGATCATCTCAGTAGTCCTGAAAGGGATATGGAAAAGGAGGGCTGGGAGAACAAAAGCAAGCGTTCAATCCCACAAAACCCACAGGAACCTGGAATTCAGGTTCATACTTATCTAAGTTAGATTGTGTTGGTGTTCTCACTAGCAATCAAAAGCCAAAGAGTATTGCCAATATATTTCCTCAGAAGTCATAAAATCCAATATTCTACCCTTAAAAAGACAGTTTGAGGTTATTATTATCACATTTTATTTCTATTAAAAAATGATCCCACTGGAAAAGAAGCAGGTATGAAATGACAATTCAGGTCTCTAGGTGAGCTCATTAATGTTCTTAAAATGTGTAACAAGGTTCATGCTAATTGTTGCTAGACTACTGTCTTGTAGTAGCTTAGTTAATTCCACTTCTTTCTAGATGTTTAACAAAGCTGACACCAATACTTAGTTAGCTGCTATCCATTTCCCCCCATTAGTTAGCAATAGTAAAGAAAGGTCTGTCATTCCTACGGCAGCAGAACTAGAGCGCTAAGATGCACGCTAGCAGTCTACTCCAGCTTTACTACAGTCTTACCATCTATTTAAAGCTGTTGTGATCTTGAAATAGCTGCCTGGCCTCAATATTAGAACACGTTTGACTTTACATGTAAGGACTGAATTAGCTACTTGATTACTTGTAGCTGTGTTTAGACATCGCATAGATGGGGAAGGCAAGAGCTCAGGCGCAGCATGTTCCCCAACACAGCCTGTTGTGCCCATACAACAACCAGCCAATCTGGATCTGATAGGCATGTCCAGACAGCGAAAGCCGTCGTTCACGTGGGGTATCACGTTGTCCTTGTAGAGTGCTCCGTAAAATGCCATGGCTGGACAGGTAATGAAACCCACGTGGTCTTCAGAACAAGGGAACACGCCTGCTTGCCTTCAAAAGGGAGAGGGGGCCCACCACACAGAAGAAATGAGATCTTCACACGTCTATTTCTCAGTTTGTCCACAATTCAAGCACTTTAGTCTCCACGAAGATGACGTATTTCAACAGCCTCGTGTTACCCCAGCCATTTCCATATCCTAGATCCTATCTCTCTATTGAAGGCATACATAGCGGCATCCCATTTTGTTACTAATTAACAACATCTCAGCGAAGGTTTCATTTAATCTTTACTCACATATCTTCACTACAGAGAGGAATCTCCTCTCTAGCTGGTGGTCAGGATGCAATGCTCAAAGCCATTCATATCACCTTCTGTGAATTCTGGTTCAGTTTCATTCTTCCCCTGCCACTGTCCCAAATAATATCTGTCCTGACGTGGTGGCTTAAGCAACACCTGCTTCTCACTTTCGTAACAAATATCCATTTGGCATGTGAGTGGGGTGACAGATTATTCTAACAGATGAACATATTCATGAAAATCTCAACAGCTACCCAAACTCATGAGAAGGGAACTGGAATTACCTGCACTAAAACGTGGTGGCCTTATGCTAAAGTCTGTGCCTAAGAGCTGCTGATACAGACCCCTGTACGACACCTGCACGGCCTAACTTGTAAGAACCCAGAGCTTACACTGCAAACAGATCTGGTACTGGAACAGCTCAGCGAACATTCCTAAGTCATGTTTAAACCAGGAACATTTTCTGCAGATACCATTTTGTCCATGTTAGTTCTGTAGGCATAGCTGGAATGGATAAAGGTGTGGTTTGTGTCTCCACGGTCCTGGCATCACCTTGCCAGCAGAACTGAGCTGTAGATTAAGCTGAAACAGAAACAATGCTGCCAAATTCACTGGGAGGGTACATACGGAGCCCTGAATGAGCCTCCCTCTGCAAAGGTGTGTTTGTGAACCAGGATGCACAGAAACGAAGTGGGAAGAATTCAACCCTAAGCTTAAATCTATCGCAGTTTGGAAAGAACAACGTCAGGTCATGAGGGATGTGAGTACCACTCCGGCAGGTGGAGAATACCCTTTCAGTGGTCTCAGTGGTGTACAGGTGCAGGTATTGGCAGTGTCAGCTCACCCCTCTTTCCCCCCCTCATCTCAGAAGTATAAAAAGTTACCAAAGAATGTGCGCATCAAGTTCATACCTGGGATGCTAATTATTCCACTGGTATTGCAAATGCTACAAAGTCATATTAATAAATACAGTTAAGAACTACAGCCAGTTAAGAGAGAAACGGAGTTAATGATTAGTTTAGTTTTATTTTAGGTATTTCTCTCTCACATTTAGCATACAAACAAGGTGACAGGCTTGTAAAAGCAGCGACTGGCTGGACAGCCAGATCCCCTTCCCTCCCCAAATCCGTATGCCTCCATGAATGCTGCAGTATCCTTTTTCCAGACTGAATAACCACAAGCCAATGAACGAATATTGTGTTTGTTTTTTTAATAAAGCAGTGGTGTGAGTGGTGTGAACAGCAGGGGTGCCGATTTCATGCTTCCCTGCTCTTGTAAACAGTGGAAAGGCAAAGAAGAAGAACTAACTCAATCACTGGATTATTCATTATGGATGAACATCTAACAGTGGCATAGTACATCTCTGGCTGCAACAGAGCCACCGACCTGCAAGAGCCTCTGTGAACCACAGTCAACAGTATCAGAGGCAAAGCAAGCGCTGCTCACTTTATGGCTTTTCACTCTCATGTGACGAGCTGTGGGTCTCTGACGAGCACCGAAATGAAACTCTGGCTCCCAAGGACAGGTACCTACAGCGGGGCTTACCCACGTGGGCGAGCAGGCACAGAACTGCTTCTGGGTGCGTGCACTGGCAGGCAGATACGACCGTATATACGCGCGTATCCAGTAACTGTGCACGCACCAGCCATGCAAACTTCTGAGAAATTCACAAGCTGGCCCTCAGAAATAAGTCTAGCAGACTAAATGCAAAGTGTTTCGCAGAGTTAGTTCACTCTGATGTTGCACACTCTGGATTTTCTCAACCTTAAACTCTCCAGGATGCTTCTCTTTTTTTAGCACTGAGCGGCTTCGTCCGGGACATTCAAGGCTCTCCCCGGCATTCCCGTTCCATGGGCCTCCTGACGCACAGCCCCACACGCTGCACTGCAAGCGCACCGCAGCCCAAAGGGAATTCTTTCTGAACTCAGCTGCAGTCAGGACTGTCTCAGAAGGATTTTGTACAGTTAGGTCACATTATTGGTACTAATCTCAAACACTTAAAGTGATGGATTACGTTGTCCAAAAATACAAAATTGGTCTTAGAACTTGGCTTTAAGGCATAGCTGAGGCTATTTTTTACCTCCCTCTGACTTCTGCACTTAAAGCAGGCTTTTGAACTTCCCTCTGCAAGCATGTTGATGAAGGACAACTTCAAACAAGGTCAAAATGTGCAAAGATTCAGTGATCTTCAGAAGCTTGATTTTATCAGAGCACTGGCATCACTAGACACGGGAATTAAATCCTTAAAGCCAGAAACACTATTGTACCTTTTGGAGTCTGAATCCTAATGCCAGTGTAATTCCCTGACTGGGGTGGAAGATGTCAATCTGGGTAGCAGTTCTCTCATTCCCTTCCTTTCGTACAGAACTATCCCTACGTTACTCAGTTCAATTAGATATGATCCTGCAAGCGCCGTATGTTTATTCCAGACCATGAAGTTAAAGCAGCCTTTTCTGGTAGTGCTTAAAGACATACAGAAAGTGTCCTTTTTATGAACAAGATCCATGAGACTTGTGTTTATCCCTCGAAAAGTGGATACTGCATAAATAAATCAAGACAGTATAAGGAACTAATTGGATCCCCAGGCCTCTTCCGAGGGTGATGTGGGATCCTACAAATGATTCAGTTGGTTATAGGCCTTTGTGCTGTACAAACCAGAAATTGGTGCAAATCTTTCCCTTTGCCCCAGGTAATGACGTAGGTGGAAAATAAACTCCTTGTACTGTCTGATTTCAAGTGGTTCAGTAGGGCAGGACGAGAGGTGAATGGAGGATGGTTATTCTAGGTAAAGGGACTGGGGTGGGCAGTAGGAATCGCTTCACTGGTGAAGTCCTCACCATTCCTTGTGTAATTAGCCACTTGTCTATGGGCTCCATGTCTGAGTTCCCACCTTTACCTCTCCTCTGTGTTGAGAACAGAAAGGTCCATAAAGAGAGAAACCACAGCAACAACCCGTGATAAAGTAATATAACAGCGGCAAGTTAAAAAATTCATATTCACATACACACACACGCAGAGTTGCCTATGGTAGCTTCTGGCAGCAGCTGCATCCCCCTCTGCTGCCTGTCAGCTCTGTCCGTGGAGGGACAGACCTCACCCCGACCTCTGCACTTCCTACAGACAGTTCACAGAATTTTAGCACTTCCTCCGTGCTGATATTAAAAAAAAAATAATCACTGACTAGTAGTGAGGCTGATGTTTGTCATCTTCTTAGAAGAAGAAAAAGTGTAGGCTATACAACCTACTAAAATCAGACTTTACTGGAAACACCAGAATTACGCATTGTGGGGTTTCCCTTGTTTATGAAGCTGTGAGTTGCAGCACACCCTACTTACCTCCTTGATCTCAGCAGACAGACTCTGCCCCAAACCTAGCAGTACAACAGCTCTAATGATGGCGTTTGAGCAGGAGGGTAAGTAATGGCAGTTTGCTGCAGTGTTCTGGCAGTCTTTCAAACTGCCCCTCTCTAAGAACAGCAGAGGTTAAAAGGACCGCTGATGCATCCAGTTCCCTCTGAGCAGGCTGACAGACTGCATGGCACAGCAATGCAAAGACTCTCAAGATGGCTTCTTGTCCTTCAGCATCTCATCCCCGAGCCAGGGCCTGGATGCAGAATCATCTCTAGCTCTAGAGGGGCTTGTTCGGGACCAGCAGAGCGCAGCGGTTTCAGCTCACCGGCCCTGCCAGAACTGGGCTAGCTCAGCAGAGGGCCACTGGTGTGTTTATGTACCTCCACCCAGATACCCGTATATGTGGAATACCTCCCCTGTCCCCATTACCACAGATAATGGAGAATCAGCTGTCATCTTTTATGTCTCATTTTAGTACTTGTGCTGAGGAAAAAAAGGGGGAAATCACTCCAACTTCATCTACTATCTGTGTAACACCAGAGAATTGTTTCTTGGACACCTCTCCTCCCAGTAGTGAGCACGCAACAACTCTGTGGCAATAAAAGCAATTCCCAACATGGAAAAGCAATATTAAGAAAACAGTGTATTTTTAGCTCATCTTGTTTCCAGCTGCTAAGTCATATTAAAAGACAGCTAATGCCACGTGATCAGCCATCTCTCTACAGACCATTCTGAGAATGACTACATTAGAAACATCGGATGTGCTGAATTTTACCACTGGACAACTGTGCTGGAACAAGACGTGTGTGAAGAATGTGTTGCGAAGCTTTTGGCCCCTCCCTAGAGCTGTTCTTAAATTAGTTCTCTACCCAAATTAACATGTGTCTTTCATTTACTGAGCACTGCCAGTTTTTTGCTACACATGCTGGGGCTGGTAACTTGAGGAGAGTTTAATTTTTATTTCCTTTAAGAAGAGACACCCACAAGCCTCACACTTGACAAAAAGTAGTGTTTACCAATTACTGAAAGACTGCATTTCAGAGCAAGCTATTCTGATTACACGATACAGTCATCAGGACCTTTGAAAAGAGGCTGAAAGTCTGTACATCTCAGAGCCCAAAGTTCCACAACCCATAAAGCGTTTGCCCCAAAAAACTTTGACCGTCAGATTAGCTTAGACACAGCCCTTTGAACTGACACCACTTCGGGCAGAGCAGCAACTACGCTGGTGTGAATGACACGTTGCATTGGTGCCTCAAGCAGAACTGTCTTGAGAACAAAAGTGTTAATAAATAAGGACATGACCCCGTGGCCACCAGGGGAATACAGCCCCCTTGACCAGTAGCTAAATGCATGCCCCTTGCATTTGGTTAGCCAGGAACAAAGAGCAGAATCTCAAATCCTTTCCCAGGTCCTGCCAATAACACAGCTCAGTGATACTGGAGGCTTGAGTTGTCAGACTGGCTTCAGGAATTCCTCTCTCACCCCCCTTACTATACTTCTGCCCCTGCCTCCCCGTGCATCCCCCTTTTCCCTCAGTACTGCTGGCATGAATTTTTGTGGGGCCGAGCTTGAAACTGGTCACGGGGCTGACCTGGGCTATAAATTACCCTTTTTGCAGGAGGACAAGGACAGGAACAAGCAGATAGATTTGTGGGGCAGGGGGATGCTCCATAAGGAATCATTGCTGAAGCCCTGCTACCACTGAACTATGGCCCAGGCAGGCAGGCAGCTGTGATCTGACCTCAGCTGGCTCCGAACGCAAATTCTCCCTGGCTCAGAGCACAAGCTGCCAGGCCTGCCAGCTGCCCTGAGCACTCCCATTTCAACTTATGAAAGAACCAGGGCGGGATCAGCCAAGGCATGGGGAGGCAATTCTCCATGGAGGGAGGCGTGTGCATGCCGCACTGGCTCTCCCATGCTACACTGGCTCTGCCATGCTCCCTAGTGGTCAGCACAGACCAAAATTAGGCTAGGAAAAGGCTCTAAACTTGCTCCGTCATCTAAAAACTTGCACATAGCTGAGTACAAAAGAGCAGGACAGTTTTAAAAAGCAGGGTGGTAGAAAGGGGTCGAGAGACAATCTGAAAGCTCTTTTCACTTCTGCCTTCACCAAGGTATGCACACAAAGCTGGCCAAGCTCGCTCTCTCAAACACGTTTCTAACATCAGCTGCTGTGAGGTGACAGCCCATGGGCCTCTTCTGCCCACACAAGATAGCAGGAGCCTGCCCTGGGACAGATAGAACAGGCTGCGTGCAAGGGCAGTTATGGCAAGGCATGTGAAGCATTAAAAGTCTACATAATTTCTCTCCCTGTAACTTGCTCGTGTATCCGTGCACATAGAGAGAAGTCTAGTAGATTAAGATTGCAACAACTTTCATAAGCAAAAATGAACCAAATAAATGCACACCAGTGTTCACAGGATGTTCCCTACTTATTCTTTTCAGCAGCGATTCCAGTCAAAGAGCTAGACCCCCCAGGCAAGCTGCAGGAACACAGGAGAATTTACCCACTATGATTTTGAAGTCTTTTAGGCTGGTGTGCTAAGTAGCAGCTCTTTAGAGATCATTACTGAGCAAGTACTTGCTCCTAGATATCAATTTCAAAATAGCCAGTACTAGCATGTCACTGGAATACAGAATGAGAAGTCTTGGGCAAAGCAGCTGCCTACAGCTCGGATTCCACGCACGGCTTCAGATAACAAAATGCAGAGCAACAACCTACCCCTCCCGTGTTCTGTTTTCGAACATCCAGGGCAGACGCTAGTCCTTTGACAGCCTGTGGATCCTCATACGTCACACTGAAAGAAAGGAACAAATGACAGAACTAGAAGGAAGTCCAGCAGTCACCCATGCAGAACACACTTGCTACTCTGATTTACTTCCCGGGAAATCAGAAAGCACGTTCTTTTTTGTAACAAGACTTCAGGTGTACTAAGTGTATTCCAAGAAGAGGAGTGTGCTCTGTATAAAGACCATCCATCAGTTTCAGTGAGCATGTTGAAGCAAAAAGAGTAAGACTGGCATTATGAAAGGCAGGCAAATAGCTTACAAGGCACCAGAAGTGTGTCCAAGAGCTAGCAGGGGACTATGAAAAGAGGCCTGATTACTGATTGCATTCTGCAAAGCTTTGAAGATGACGTTTGGAAGCCTGAACTTGATGTGTGCATGGGGGGAGACAGAGGGAGACTTGAAGACAGATGAAACATAACTAAGCAACTGCAGTGAAGCACACAAAGAAACGCACTATTTACAGAGGCTGGATTTTTAAAAAGCTTCTTAAATTGCTATGCAAGAGGGACATGTAGCAGTCAGGTGACAGAGGCAATAGCATCATTTCTCAGAGCACAGCGATGAACCATGAGCTGAAGCAGATGCCAACACCTGCCCATAAATCAGCCCCTGGGAGGAGCTGCATGTCTGAGCAGGAGGAGCACTTTCTCCTCCAGCGTGCTGGCTTCTCCCAAGCTCCGAGCACAGCACCCAGAGGCTCTCACCTACACACCGCGGTGAGACACACTCGCACCTTTACTGCTGCTCCATTTATATGGCATACAACCCAAGGAAGATATAGCAATCCTCCCTTGTGAAATCATGGACTGATGTGTGCCCCTTGTTCCATTAGCTTGCAGAAGGAGACAGAGGTGCAGTGTGGGAAGACTAGTTCCGTGCTTCATTTAGCACAAGAGACAGAGGGACCTCCATTAGATCTCTCTGCAATGCATCTCCCTTCTGACTACACTTTAGGGCTCTCAGCCTGAAATCTCCAGGGGTAACGTATGCCTCTACAGTAGAGCACATCTTCTCAACATTGATACTATAGCTGAGGCAGTACCAATAGCTATATTGATGACTGCAAATAAAAGATCCTAATAAATTTGCTGGCTCAAGTTTTCCAGAGCTGGTAAGTTTCTGATAATCTGCTAAGGTCTGAGCTAAACTATTTAACAACATTTCTTAGTTTGAGACAAGATATTGATGGCGTTCTGACTGCTGGTAGTTATTACATCCTCTAGAATCTGAAACCAGGAGGCAAGAAATAATATATGAAAGAAAAATACCTGAGTGTGTCTTTTACTGAATCTCACTTGACAGGGATCAGAGGATTTCTTAGTAATTGCATAGATTTATTTTACATTAAAATAATTGGACCTGTTAAATGCCCTTGAAAGTGCTAGATTTGCAGCTCTAGAGATGCAAACCCTATGCATATAAACAAATTAGGGATAGCATGGCAGCCAGGCAAGCTACGCTGCCTTGACAGCCTGCAAGAGTCTGACTGCTGGGCCAAAGGGAGAGTTTAACTGGATGGTAATTCTGTTTCCGAGCCCTTGATGACAGTAATTCAGTCACCAAAGTATATCCATGACCTTCAGGTGAGGGACCCTTATGCTCCTGTATCTCAAGCACTGGCCGGGCGGATGGGATGACAAGCCTTTATGAGAGGAAGCATCTGCAGAAGTAAAGGCAAGTTCATTTCCAAGTTTCCAGTGAGCTCATTAGCTAAGACAGTCAAATAACATTACTCAGCCGGTCTGCTCTGCCCAGCAGCAGAAACTTCTCCACTTGCTCATACTAATATTGACCAACAGGATAGGGCTTGGATTAAAAGCACAAAAACATACACCAAAACTACTTTTTTAGTCTGGAATGAAGTCAAGAAGTTTCAGATTTATGCCCTTAGAAAAGAGCAATGCCATGACTCAAACAGAACTAAAGACAAACTCCAACATACTTCTTTCGCTGCTCAGCCAAGGAACTGCCTCTTGTCTGTGCAAACATGTCGAAGTCATCACGAGGATTACAGTGTTGTAGAGAGCTGAGTGTGCCACTGACGCTGTTTGTACCCAAGTCTGTAAGCAGAGGCAAAAAAAGCAAACCAATGAAGCAGCAAACCATATGCAAGGGCCACTGCCATGACTGTGTAGGTTACAGAGTAAATCATTAACAATACAGGACAGCTATAGATATCATCTAGTTAACAGTCGTAGCACTGAGCACAATTCTGTCCAGAAGAGGCTGGAGGCTGCTAATTATGCATTTCTTAAAGGACAAATGTAGAGATGGTCTTAATCCTCCTGGAAGCACCACACTGTAAGTATTCCTCATCGAGATGCCAACATTTGGGAATTGGTGTGCACCTGCTGCCAATCTCATCCTGAGATATTTACTATTCACTAACATGGTCCAAAATTTGGGGCATGGATACTCATCTTCTCTACAATGTTGTCTCTTAGCTACTGACTGTGAAATCAATAGTTTCAGATCAAGTGATATGATATTGGTGCAGTGCTGAAAGAGGTGGAGAACCTTCAGTCAAATCAAGCGATCATATCATATCTTTGGTTTGATTTAATGTAAAATACCTAACAGTTTCATAAAACCTTTCATCCAAAGATTTCAAATATCACTTGTAGAAGGGGAATCAAGAACATTCACCAGTCTGATTTCACGGAGAGCTATACCTATGCAGAAATAAGACCAGTAGCACAAGTTTTACCATGAATGAGAACCTGCATCCTTTCCTTCACTCTCCCCTTTGGTTAACAAATCCCTCCCTTTGTGTCAGGCTGGTTCCCAATTACAGATGGCTACAGTGCAGGGGAGTGGGAAAGCCTTCCTAATCCTGTAAGCCATGTACCCAAACCTTCTGAAGGTTACATGGCAACGTTAATCAGGTAGTGGAGAGCCAAAGGGAGCAGAAACTCCCTGACCCACCAATGAAAGAGGAAAATGGCTCCTCGTAAATCCCAACAGCCCACTGCGATAAGAGCTTGTACTAAGTGTTCAGGTTGGTCACAGGGACCTCAGCAACCGCTCAGACTTGCTCCCGCACTCACACACCTAGATTGCGTAGCAGCCCCCACATGCTGTTCAAGGCTCACAGACTGGTCAGGCTTGAAAAAGTCCGTGCATTGCAGCCTCACGTTCATCAGCACTATTTAGACCAGGTACTCACCAAGCCCTGCAAGCTGTGAAGAAAGTGAAGACGGGGGTGCTGAGCTTCCGACCATTGGGCTCACTACAGCTGGAGAGCCGGGACCCAAATCTATTAAGTTATCTTCTGTCACCTCATTCAGTACCTGTTGGGACACAAAAAACACAGCGAGTTACACATGCCAAAGATTTCTTCTTGCAGTGCAACATTAAACACCAAAAAATAATGGGTGCTTCCTAAAAAGATCTCTCTCGCACACTGCCAAATGGACCAGTCTCTTGGATACCACAGTGATAAGTGCAGAATAAAAAGGGTCAGCCACCAAAAAAACCTCAAGTTTGACTGCTCAGCACAGCAGGGAACTCTCCCGGAGGTCATCTGCATCTCTTCAGATTTAGCTCATGTGTCTCTGTTCTCCACCTCTTTTAGCACCGGACCAACATCAGATCTAAGTCAAACTGAATTTGCTAACATCTTCCGCATTAGGTATCAACTGTTTTCAGAAACAAAACTTATTTTTTGTGACTAAAGTTACAATGCAGAGCCTGTGATGAAGTTTGCATCACACTGCAGTAGAAGTGGCGCTCAAACAGGCAAAGTAAATAGTGGAAATTGTTAGAAGAAAGCAAAATAGAAAATGTAATAGTGCCACGTATGAATTCATCATGAACTCAGATCTCGAACACTATAAAACAACTATAAAATAGTTTTCATTGAAAGAATAATTAGAACTGTAACTCTTCAGCTTGGAAAGGAGCTGCTGAAAAAGGAGATGAGAGGTTCCTAAAATTATGAGTGGCATGAAGAAAATGAATCTGAACAGTGGTATTGTAAGACACAGTGAAGAAGAATTAGGTGGATCAAATAAAAATCATTAAGTGACTTGTTCAAATGTAAACAAAATATTTATTATATATACACACCCACATAAATATGTAAAAATGTGTAGTGAAACTGTGGAACTCGCTCCTTAAGGACATTATGAATGCCTAAAGTCTGCACGGACTCAAAAGCAATCAAAAAAATTAATAAAGGAAAGAAAATCCATCAAGGATTGTAAACACAGAGATGTTTTAGTGTCGTGTCTTCCTGAGCTAAAAGTTGTCACTTGAGGCCTGCCACATTCTTACACTCTTTTCCTGGTATCCACTATTAGCCACTACAGGCAGGACGCAGGGCTGGACAGATAAGAAGTCTGATACTAGTGATATCAGTACGGCTAGCATGGTGAGGCTGCTGATACAATAAATGGAGTTAGGTACTTACTCCATTGCTGGCATTTTGTGTTGAACGTCCTGATCTGTATCGTTCAAATCTGTTTAGAAAAAAAACAAAAAACCAACATGGACTATCAAAGCCACCAATAAACTATGAAAAACATGAGTTTACAACAAAGCCATGACACGCTTGCCACTGAACTTAGTTTTCGTTGGTTCAAGAGGGAACCCTGAAAGCTTTCACTCCAAGCTAGGACAAAGGGAGAATAGTTACAGAAGTTGCATTCTTGGCAAACGTGGATATTAAGTTGACTCATCTGATCTTGCAGCACACACATGCCTGAAAAACACTGTAGGATTTGTCTTTGGATTTTTTCATTAAGTGCTTCGTGATAGACTATTCTGTTAGCCAAGGGACAGGAGGAACTGCAGCAAGATTGATGCTGCCAGCTAAATTAGCTGAGCACTGCAGCAAGTCCTACTCCCACTTAACAGCTCCCTCTTGCTGCAATACATGTAAATGAGAAGCCATATGCATGCTAGCACAGCCCTACCCAGGCAGCACATGGCAAGAGAAAAAATGCTTAGCAAATTCATTTTCTAAAACATTCTGGGTCAGCTCAAGGATCGTCAGAGCCTATGTTCAAATAGGTTGGTACTTTCCAAGAATGAAAATTAATGATGTTGGATAAAAATCCTCATACTACTTAGGGGAAGAAGTCTGGCTAGTCAAGATCTGGTCTCTTGTCTACTCCTTCCCCAACCAGGTGTGCATCTGGGGCTGCAAACCTAAATCTAGCCTTCATGAACTCAGAAAAGGCAGGGGGAACTACCTCCTCCCAAGGCCTGTCTGAGGCCAGTCCAATCTCCTTCCTTACCAGGAAAAGCATCATGATTTCTCTGAAGTTTTTTCCTCATTTAAAAGTAGTTTCAGATGTAATCTCTCTGTTTAGTAAAAAACCCATAGTATTCATATAGTCCTGTGGGTTTTCTCCCAGATGGACAAAATACAACAGGGAATCTCAAGGAAACTAAAATGTTTTCTTAATGTAACAGAGGAAAATGCAGACTTAAAAGGCAGCAAAAACAAATTCAGGCCCAAATTTCAATTTTAGGAAACTGTGGGTGTCTACTGTTACTGGAAATCCAGCTCCCTTAGCTGGAAACCTAAGACACCTCCCACCTCATATTTCTCACCCAAAAGGCTTATGAACCACACGTTCATTTACATCCAAAGCTTCACAGCGAAGGCCAGAGCTCCTGCTTGAGTCACTGACAGAGCTCGGTACCCGTACAAGAAATCAGCGTGATGAATGTGGAGCTTTTGGAATAGCAGAGGAGGAACTGGAATTTATTGAAACGCTCAGACCAGTGCAGCTATTCTACCACAAATAGCTTGCTAACATCACTCAGCTCACCTTTCAGTGTATAATGACTACAAATACATTAGCCCCAATCAGCGAAGTCGCAGATGGAGGAAAATAGAAAAAATATTAAGGGTGACCAGACTAAGCCTCAGTGACAGTTACACTCCGCCACTTGTAGAATCATGCTTGTGCATGAAACACGTTCCATTTCACATAAAAAGCCAGCATTTGTTTCAAAGTTTGCCCCAACCTCCTCTGAGCACCTAAATCAAAGACAAAATCGAGGCCACTGAGTCTTCTTTCCAGCCTTTGCCGTGACAGCACAGATTCACAGATCTAGAGTCTAATTTATTTTTAAAGGCTTGAGAAACAAAGCCCTGTGCTAAGAGCGAGGAACAAAGGGTACTCTTTAGTGCCTCACTCCCCAGGCCTGTCATTAAGGGGAAGATTAAACTTTCCCAAGACTGCTTGTATCACGTGTCACCTACTGCAGCAGATGTGGCTGACAGCGCCTTTGTCTAACGTGTGTTGAAAGTCCTATGACCCAAGTCCTGCCCCCGGGGACGATTCGCGCAGACCAACCCTTCAAAACCTCAGCTCCACGCAAGACAGGCTTTTTTCAAGATTTTAAGTGCTACTTAAAAACAAAACCCTTACATGCACGAAGGTCACGCCCACCTCAGGCAGCTCCCCTTGCACCAGTACTGGAACTAGAAAGCTCGGAGATCAGGAGACAGAGAGAGTTCGCGGGAGCCTCCCTAACCCAGGAAGCAGCACAAGCATTTGTGCAGAGCCCAGGCTACCAAGTGGAACTAGCGACTGTGGCTGTGCTATTTTTGGTCCCAAGTCCCTACATCTGTGCAGCACCGCACGACAGGGACTTGCAGACTCAAGTCTCTGCTAGTTCAGAGAGTTTTGCACAATGCCTTGCATTTTATGGATATGCCCCACAAAAATTCAATGGCTAGGACAAAAAAAAATAAATCATAGTATTAAAGGAAACAACTGAAACAAGACTGTTACCACAAATGACCATAAAAAGACTTTGTAAATGCTTTCTGTGGTTTGGTTCTCTGCGTTTTGTCACGCTGAACCATTGGCCCAGATGGCCAACTCTTGTCAACAGACCTATTTTACACTTAAGTGAAAACCCAGAACGAATGTAAATAGTTGATGGAAAAGGTGCCCCACCTTTCATATCTGAGGAAGACGTTATTTAAATCATCATTCACATGCAGCAGTTCCTCTGTGACTTCTTCATTGGACACTCGTGAGATAAGCTCCACAATTCTCTGCTGCATGGCTCTACAGGTTCGGTTCAGTTCCTAGGAGGAATGCATTGTGCACACACATTCTGATAAGCAGCTAGCAATAAGTAGATTTAGTTGAGCTCTGTTCACAGCCAAACATATCCCCCAGCTGAGAAACACTAAGACAAGTCTATCTTTGCATGATTAAATGTCACCCAAAAGCACATCTAATCAAACATGCCCTTCAAGAGACGATGGCATAAAACCTTGAGAGCCTATTTACAATTCAACATCCTGATTCTTCTTTAACTCTGAGCACTCCACAGAATAAATATCTGTATTTTAGTGATCTGTTTTAAGAATAAAACATGTTAATACAACAGCTTTCCAGAAGAGAGCTTTCAAGGAAAATTCAATCTGCTCTTTTTGGCAATATCATCCTTAAAAACTAAAAGATGCATGTGATGGAACAAGTGGGGAAGAAAGTTCATCGTGGCTACCACAGGCAGCAAGTGTGTCTACACAGCAGGAAGAGAAGGGTTGGGGACACAGAACTTACCAACTACTGAGAACATGAGGGTGAACACACAACAAGAAGCAGAACACGAAGAGATGAGCATCCCCCCACACACGCACACACACTTCAGTACTGAACTATACACAGAAACGTTCCCTTCAACTGAACAAGCCCACAGACAAGAGACAGCAAAAAGGCAGTGGGGAGTTTCAGAAGAAAATTTTAAAGAATATAGAGTAAGGGCATTTATTTTAGAAGTCTCCCATGCCAAGAAATCTAGGTTTGAGTTTGCCTAAACCAGGAGTTCTCGTGCTTCCAGGACACCTCTTCCATCACCAATTACTTAGCAGAATTCTTTACTCCTGAAAGGGCTCAAGACCAAAGGTCAAAACCGGTATGTTGAGGAGGAACTACAAGAAGAAACGTGACATATGGCATGGCGCCACTGATGAGGCCCACGGTTTTACTTCAATAAGCACTGACATTTCAACTAAAGCATGTCCCTCTGTCATCTTCCACCCCCCCAGCTCCACTTCACAGCAAAAATTCAGCACTAAACAAGGATGACTCGTTGGTACACAACCTTCGGGATGAAAGCAAAAATGTGTTTGTTTTCCTTGCTTGGTCTGACATCCTAAGCTCTGGATAAATTTCACCTAGTGCAATCCAGCTGCCTTAACAGCTTGAGGAATGTGTTCTCCAATGTCAGTTTTGATCCCATCACTTTAGAAGCAGATTGTGACATTTCAGAGGTTTGTTTGCTGCCTTTCCGAGAGGGCTGACAGTACCTATCTATTCTGCTCAGAGCTGGCTCTCCAGCAAGCTGTTTACATTTGATTGTTGGAGAAAATGTCAGGAATTGTTTAAGGAGGAGGGCTATATAAACCTCAAAGCAAGGAGTCCTTGCATGCAGCACCCGGCTCACAGCTTTCAAAAGACTAACCATCCTTTGTGATCAAAACCGGGTTCTCCCCAGCTCTGTGATTCAGATTTAGGACGCATCAGTCAAAGAAAGGAACCAGTTGGAATAAAGAATCGCTGCTGTCACTCCATTTTATGATCAAGTTCTTTCACCTTAAAGCTATGCTGTAAGGTTACGCTGTCAAGATGTTAGAAGTTGTTTCTGAATGTAAGCAAACTGTTCTACGCTGTTTTGGTCTGTCGTGGTTTCCTGGAAGCTTCTTTTGTTTTGAGCAGTCCGACCCAAATGGGCAGTAACTGAAAGGCTCTTTATTGCAAAGCCTCTCATCAGCTGCCATGATGGCTCTGAGACAAACGCACAATACCACTGCATGGGAGAGACCAGTTTTTGGATGGATTTCAAACTCTGATGTATCACAGAGAGCAATTCCCTGCCTTCCTCCAAATGTACTGCTGTGGGAGCCCATCCTCCCTGCTGGAAGATCAAAACAGAAGCCTATTTCTGAAGCTATGGAAAGGCAAATACCATGTTAAGGGCAGCAGCTGGAATGCTAGACCACAGTATTCCTCATCTGTGTTGCATGTGGTACTGTATTACTTTCCTCAGACAAAAGGGCACCCCGCTACCACTGGCCTGGGGAAACAGGTATGAAGCCTGAGACATGAGCTCAACTAAAACTTGTTTTCCCTTTTGAGATAATAAATGCTGCACTGGATTGAGACTTTGCAGCAAAGCAAGCCCTTCTGTTTACCCAGTCTAACCCTCCGGACAGCATGAAACTTTGCCTGAGCGCCTGCCTTAAGCCACTACCTTCAGGAGAAGCTATAGCACATCTTCTGGAAAAATCAGTTAGTTCATATATAAGATTTTGAGTGGCAGAGAATCCACAGACCCTTGGCAATATTTAGCCCAGCTGGAAACATGGAGTGTTTTTTTCTTGCATAGTGACCAGGAATGTTTTGCCACTGTACAAGTGATGATGGAGGATGTAAAAGAAGCAGAAATGCTCAGGACTTATAAAGCCTATCGCAATTTTAAGCTGCTTTGTGGTAAAGGAGACCTTATATTCAACATTGGGAAAAAATAGCTACATGGAGGAGAAAGCACTGGAACAAGTTTCAAGGGAAGTTAGGAAATCCTTGTCACTGGAAGCTTTAACAAATGAAGAACATCAAGTGATGAGACTAACCAGGGTCAAGCGCAGTCCACATTAATTTTGTAAAACCAAGGCAGTGAACCACAACAAAAAACACACCCCCCAGAAAAACTCAAGCACAGAAAGGATTAGAATCATCTTCGCTAGGAAACTGTTACCTGGAGTAACTCAAGGTCTGAGGAATCCTCTTGTCCAGGTACCATTTCTGTCAGCATTTCAGACATCACTTTTGTATTCCCACGAACAATATCCAGTTCACTGCGGAGCCGGGCAATCTAAATTGGGGTAAAAAGACAGCAAAATACTGCATAATCTTTTGGTTTAAGCAGATAATTTTCAAGAACTGACTCTGTGATATCTCTGGTTCTGTCTGACTTGATATCTGAGGCTCCAGACATTCTAGCAGGGAAAAAAAAATGTAAAGATAAAAAGTTTACCCAGGAGAGAATTTTAGAAAAGCAACAGAAAAAGGAAAGAACTTTGAGGAACCACTCACTGCCATCACAAACCCAGATGTGCTAGGCTTGTATGGAAGGGAAACAATTGAAAACAGCAGCTAAACACAGACCTTGGCTGCAGTACACCTTGCGTGCCTCACTCAAATGTGGGGAAAGATGTACAACTTTTGAGCAGGATCTTTGGCTCTCAAGTTATTACCTTTGCAGAGAGAAAAGAAGATCCTATATTAGGGCATTTGCGAGGGTCTTACAGATGCAGACTGAACTCCCTGTTAGAAAGACTTCCTGCATCTGCAAGACATTCTGTGCCTTTAAAGGAGGGGGACTAATGAGAATAACTGCTAACCTACTGCACAACCGCTGAGTGGACTGGTATATCAGATTGTGAGGTTTCATAACGGCCACCATTAGGAGGCCATACGTACGAATCGAAAGCCTAGATTTTATGGTGTAATAGGAGGAAAGATTACTAAGTAGAACCAGGCCTGGGAGGCAATCAAAGTCAAAAGAGTTAAAATGAAAGTTCCTCTGTAAATTGGTTTCTAATTTGATCTGCTGAAAGAGCCTCACTCAAAAGAATCATCATCCCAATACCTGTTCAGAATTAGCAGTGATGGGACCAGACACATTCAGAGCTGGGGCCTGAGGAGCAGAATACGCCGTTGGAGATGAAGAAGAATAAGAACTGGTGCTCATCCTTTGCTGAGACTGTGAATTGTGCATATTTGCTGCAGGATCAACTTCAGGAACACTCTGTCACATCAGAAAGACAGGAGTTCAAAAGCTGAATTGTGACAGCACTTGCTTTGTCAGCAACCTCAGGCCAAATATGCTCAAATATAGAACATAATTGCACCTTGTGGAAAAGGTCAGTGTAGTTACGAGAACAGACTGGCGGGCCAGCCCATAAATAGACGGCTGCAACAAAAATGCATGCCCGTATCTTTTGACCCAACCCACATGCATTTAAGTCAATTTACCTTTACGAGAAAAGTGAGAAGCAAAATAAAAACAAGAGCCAAAGACCAACAATTTTGAATTATTTTAAACTAGGAATTAAGTTGCAGGCTTACAAAAAATGATATGATACATAGATACCGAATTTAATTAATCTTGACACAAGAATTGTAATCTTTCAGTCCTTGATCACTTGCATTTACCACTTCAAAGATTCATTAACTTCAGTTTTCAGAGTGAATAATCAGAACACCTGTGATCATTAAGTTACTTCCTAGCAGTAGTTCTGTCAACTTTCCAGACCTAACTTTTCAGAGGCGTGAAGACCTCACGTTACCATGGATCAGCGAGAGATTCAGACTCTGTACACCTTTAAAAGACAAGGCAGGCCTTGCTTCAGGGTTATCACCAACAGAAACAACCATACTTTTGAGCAAAAGAAGTAAATCTCAATCATATATCCTGCTGGACTCTCTCTGAACAAATTTATGCCTGGTGGTTTTGTGGTACAAGACAAGTGTACAAACCTCCTCCAAATGCTTTTCTCTTCTCAGGCTGATGTTTGACCCAAGGGAGGAGATACCACTAGGTTATCAGCCTGTCAAATGCAGCTGTATTATGCTTCTCCTGCGTGCCCTTTCACTATTAAAAAAGTCCTTCCAGGAGTGAGAAAATGAGCCAAATTCAGAGAAACAGGAGGGGAAAGAAGAGTAGTTATTCAACTACTTAGACATCTTGGGAAAATACCCCCGGAATTGCAATGCTGCAGCTTACCCTTTGTGGTGTGTGTATTGGAGACAGAGCATCAAGATCTGCCATGGGAAACTCTATGCCTTTCCTCTTGAGTTCTTCATAAATATGCACTACTCCAGTTAAATCAGGGCTACTTCGAAAGGCATCAGCCCAAGCCTGGAAAACATGAGGGATTATCCATAAACCTTCCAAACGAAGTTCCAGCTCCACCCTGACCTCAGATACTCACTACAAAAGCTTTCATATATTTCAGCTTCAAAGGGAAGCTGTAATCATTAGACCTGGTCTAAAAGATCCTGCAAATATTATTAAAACAGTCACGTACACATTTCATTCAAATATAAAATAGACAGGAACCCAGTGCACAGTAGCTATGTCTAGCCCCTGACATCATCAAAATCTGTAAATGTGAATGAAAGCCTCTTCCAATCTCCTCTGCTTAGCAGTGATTGCATGCTGATCTTTTCTTGCATATTCTATGGCCAATGACCCACCAGAAAAAGTCTGTGTGAAGATTAAATTGATCTAAGCAAAATTCATAAAGTCATACAGTAATCTTCAGTAACGTCAATTTACTTTGTGAAACACCCTCCTTTGTTGCCAAAGGAAAAAACACAGCTCTCAAGTTTTCTTCAGTATTTTATTTGGACCAAACTGAAATAAAAAGGGTAGTTTCTGAGGTTCTTCTGTTGTGAAACATGCAGTCCCATGAGCAGCAGAACTAATGAAGCCCGGGTTCTTACAGACCACATCCAACACTTAGACGCCGCGGTGTGTCAGAAAGAACAAGTTTAAGAGAGAATTTCCCACAGCCAGAACACTCATAATATCTCTCCCGCAAGAATTCTCCGGTGTCTAAAAAGACTTCAATTCACATTTGAGCTCTTCCTTCAGTGGGAGTACTAAGTGTTTCTCTTCGCTAGCCAGCCTCCCGTACTCAGGAAGCTGCTAGGAGCG
Source organism: Pygoscelis adeliae (assembly GCF_000699105.1). Classification (NCBI taxonomy): domain Eukaryota; kingdom Metazoa; phylum Chordata; class Aves; order Sphenisciformes; family Spheniscidae; genus Pygoscelis; species Pygoscelis adeliae. The sequence continues at coordinate 42,645 of NW_008824476.1, forward strand.
TAATATCTTGAAAGCCTCTACCCCCTTTCACTTTTGCTGGAAATTAGCCAAGCATTAAAAATTTAGGGGAAGGAAAAATTGAAGTATTATGACTCAATTAAAAAGGAAGCATTCCCCAAACCCCCACGTATGTGAGGTAGAGTATCAGTGTGCTGGATCCAGAACTACTGTGAGACGTATGTGTGGGCTCTGAACTTAATTCATTTAGTCATCACTTTTACACTAGTTCTTTGACTGTTTTTACTTTAAAAGCTGTTTTTAACCACTTTTTATATTTGAGAGGAGAGAAATCGAAGATAGCAAAACAAGATAAGAAATAATATTAATATTTAACTTACATTCCTATTCTGTTCAATTCTAAGAAAAAGCATTTCCTACCCTATGTGCCCAGGAGACAATCCATTATCAGTTGCAAGCTAAAAATTCTGGGTTTGCTTCTCAGCTTTGTTAAGAGTAAATTAACTGCATCAACTGCTCTGATACAGTGCAAGTCCAAACAGCCCTATCTGAGCCAGAGAAAACAGCTCTGACTGCAAAGAGCCATTCTGTTTCCTTGGAACTGACCTTCCAAACCATCCCTAATTCTGACGGAGATGTTGACTGTACTAGTAACTCTACTCTTGCACTTTCTCTGCATTTTCAATTTACATAAGAGGTCATCTGAATGATGCTTCTACATAATGGTGCTCCCCACTTCAACTCTATTTGCAAGTAAGAGTGAAAAATGTTAGGCAAGGCACGCTCTAGTTAATAATCACTCAAAAGAAACTTAGAGGCAAAAGTATGCTGCGTCGCTGCCCCCAACTTTTAATGAGGCTTGTTTGCCCAGGAGGATGTACTAATGCATCCCCTCTTTCACTGGCTTCCTACAGATTTTGTTGTAGTGAACTCGCTTCATTTGCACTCTACCTTTTTAATATATTCTCTCTTCCCTGGAGAAAGGAGACACTTTCATTTGTATTCTTCTTCACCTGAGCTGGGAGCATTATCTACATTAGCGTGTCTCTCAGAGGCCACAAGCAGGACTGGGCTCTATTGTCCTAAGTGCTGTCTACACACATTGTAAGACAATCCCTGTCCTAGACAGCTTACAATTCAACTAGGCAACAGTAATATTAGCTCTACTTTACAGATAAGAAGCTACACACAGAGCTTAGGAGACTTGCCCATTGTCCAAACAGGTGTATGACAGAGGTGAGACTGAATTCAGATCTTCTAAGACTTTGGGCAAGATTATCAAAGGTAGATACTTAAGGATGCTGCTGTATAAATCCCACTTGGCACCTCAGCATGCCCGAACAGGTTAATGAAATACCATTGCAAATCTGGCCCCTAAATCAGTGACCATCACAAGACAATTTTTCCAGTGTCGGACACTTTTTAACGTATGTACCTTCAAAAGAATTTGCCGTGTCACTAAAAGTCTCCTCATGATTCATCTTTGATGACAGTGCTCAGCTACTGGGCAGCAAGGTGGTATGAACTCTGAGGTGATATGCAAGCTCTTACCCAAGGCACAGCAATAATATTTCCAAGGCCTTTTAGCAAGGTGAAGAAGGAAGGATAAGCAATGTATACGCTAATTCATGTACACTGGGAAATAGGTTAAGAAAGGGAGACACAAGATGTCCAACATCTCAAAACAGTCAAGTCTCTAGATAAGAAATTGGATGGCAGCTTTATCTACCCTTGCTACGGAAAGGCCCAGGAGTACAAGAGCTGTATGGTTGAAGACATATGCTGTTTGTACAGCTTTTTTCCATGCTTCCAATTGCTATTAATCCTCTCGTTTCCGTTCTTATTAATTCCCTGATACCAAACAGTAAAAAGCCTTCAGAAGGGGATAAACGTGATGTTAGTGGAGCAGAGCTGAGAAGAGATCAGCCCCCTGGAATGGAGTTAACTCCAACTGCAGGGGAGCTCTAAAGAGCAAAGTCTAAGCTGAGCAAAGTGGCCATGACGTACGGGATATTTTGGGTGTGTGTGTCAATAGGGCAGCTGAGATGAGTGACTGCAGTCGCTTTTCCAAACTTGTCAGGCAATCTGGAAAACAAAGTCCCATACCACCTCCAGCTAAAGAGACGCTAACAGAACCCACCCACAGGCAACTTTCGTAATTCTCAGGCTTTTTATATCAAAAGGCATTTAGTACCCAGAGTGAGGCTTTTAGCTCTACTGCACGAAGTCTACTCAGATAAAGCTCCATTTAATACACTGAAGCAATGACTGCAGCTTTTTTTGGTTATGTTACAAACACTTCCATCTTAGTTGCATTGATGACTGCGAATCCACTTAAATCCGGGATGCAGCGTAACCAACATCCTCTAAAACACTGTAGCAGAGCAAATGGTACAGAAACACGCACAGTTTCTCTTTATGGGTCAGTATTTAACCTCATCTCCCAGTCACCGCATGCATCAGTCTCCCACCAAAGCAGGCAGACACCCAAGGGCTCAGTCAGATGCACAAGAATTGCTTTTAATAATTTCATTAATTTTGTGCCATTTCCTTAGAAAGCCTTGAGATCACAGACCAGAAATAAAGGGACCCCACAGACCCCAATGCAACGCCCACCTAATTCCCCCACCCAGCCTATTTCCTGTTCAGAAATCACTTATTTACATTGTCACGCTCTAACGATGTCCTGTCTGTGTATCCAAATAACAAATAAACCAGCAGAAAATCAACTGCATGCTGCGCCACAAAAATCAGAAGTATATTTGGAAAACTATGCTGCGCATTTGTAAATACCTTCCCACAAGAAACACTGCAGCAGGTTTCTATCATTTTAAGTACGCAGTGTCTTTTAGTCTCTGGTGTATGCAATAGCCTGTAGGAGCTTAGTGATAAAGCTTCCTATAATTGTCAGATTTCCTCCAGGCAGGCACCAATGTTTCCTCATGTGTTGCTAATGGTTTGTGGAATTAACATGGCTGTTTATTGTTATGCTGCACAGAAGGAGAAGTGGCAGACAGGCCTGTGTCTGAGCTTCCCCACTGCAGACAAGGACCTGACAGTGCACTTTTACTGCACAATAACCAGAGAAAAGACACCAAAACCATTTTAACTCCTATACGGTCATTTACTTTTCTATAACCATCTTTAAGAGGAATTCAGAATGCTTTCTAATGGAGGGAAACAGCTCCATTTTACAGTCAGGGAAACAGACACAGAAAGGTAAGTATACTACAACTGACAGCAAAAGCGTGATCCTCTAAAATTTCCTGGCCTCAGATGACAAGCCCATCACAGAAGCAGGTCTCCAGCTCCTAGATTTGACTGTTAATAAAAGATAAATGGATGGCTTTGCAATTTAAGTCCTCTTCTTTAGAGTAGAGTGGTATCTCTCTAAATAGAATCCAGACATTTCTCCCTGGATAAAATATCTATTGCTGTGCATGTCTGCTCTTCCCTGCCAATCTGGATATACTGTTTGTTTTTACATATAAAAAACTTGCCACATTTTTAATGATGACAGCATGTTTAGCAATGCGTAGCATTGAAGCAAACAGTCCTTATTTCAGGCAGCAACATATGGAAGCAGAGACAAGTTGTGTACCTGAATCAGTGCTAGTACTTTATCCTGTACAATAGTGGGGGGATTATTCTTGGGTGAGATGATTTTCACCAGAACACCATCTATGAAGTCACGGTTTGCCACTAAGACATGAAAACGATGGCCACAGTTCTTCACACAGGTCTCCAACACCTACACACACACAAAAAAACATTCATTGTTGGAGCAAAGCTTGATCACACACACAGCACCTATGTGGTTGGTTTCCAATTTTGCTTTTTTATTTAAAACTTTCAATGGGAGGAAGAAAACTTTCGAAGTCAGAGGAGAAAATACACTTATACTCTTAATTCTTCTTTTCTTTTCCAATTTTACCAAAAAGCTTCCTTCTCTACACACACATTTAGACGTATCTCACCCACTTAACATATTGAGCACTTTTGCAATCTACCTTTGCCTGTTTTCAAGGTAAAGAAATATAAAGTTTCTTCTTTTTCAAAGCAGAACTTTCCAACCTGCACAGCTGAACAGCTAAGTATACAGCATCACATCAGGAGCAGGTAAGACAGAGGACATCCTGTCACAGTGAGATATTATCGTGCTGTGGCACGCCACCATTTTCTATGTACCTGGAACACAGCTGGACCCGCTTGCTCTGAGCTGTAAGCCATGTTTTAGAGTTGGGAATTCAGGTGAATGATCTCCACTCATTCAAAACACTCCCTTGTGAATGCTCTGACAGGTTATACTTTGACACATTTTCCCCCTGCAGCCTAGCTAGAGGCACCTTCCACTTGCCATTCAACTGCCATGGAAGAACAGCTGTTGATTTTTCTCTGAAGAACATGATTAGCATGGAGATAAATCCAATGCGTCACTTCTCCTTACAGCCATGCCTAATAACCACTGCGACTCTGTATCTGAGGAGTCTGTAATTACTCTCCTACTTCAGCTACTTTCATCAGCCCTGATGACATGGACTCATTCCTGATGAATTTCGGCTCTTTCCTGCACAATGGATAATCTTATGGTTTGGTCTTTGGTAATCTGTCAAAATGACAATCCAGGATAGGAAATGGCAAGAAGACAGAAAGTACAGTCACGCTTCATCAGGGAGATGCAACAAGAGCTGTGTGAAAGAATCATACAGATCACCTACCCACAGCAGTATAACTCGATCTAGTTACTGCTGCTCATTCCTCAGACTGCTCCGGCGCAGAGCCTGCCCAGCACCGCGCGTTCAGGAGTGCTGCATTACCCAGGAAACCCCTA
>NW_008824476.1:47468-53666 GCF_000699105.1 Pygoscelis adeliae
CACCTTAGCAGTGCTGCCTAAATGCACAGAATATAATTTACACTTTATTGAGTGAAATTAGATCAGCATAAATTAATTTGAGTCTCCTACAGAGATCCATTCACAAGGGAAATTGCACATCAGCTACTTATGAAGCTGAAAATATGGCAAGTTCATCATCCTCACTTGCAGATATGCCCACAGCTGTTGTCTTGGAGTGGAGAAACAGTAGGACACAGGGAGATGAAAATAGAAGGGAAAGCCCCAAAGGGTACACAGACCCATTTGGGCTACTTTAACTTTCCTCAGTCAGTACTTGGGATGAATAAGGGCCCAGAAAAAAGCAGAAGTCAATTGAGTCAGAAAAACGCTATGCAAAGCTTCCAGCAACTTTCCCCAAGGAAGTGAGGAGGCAATTGGAGAGAAGAAAAGGGCAGAGCAGTGGCTGTTAAAGCAAATAGTGTCTACATTCAAGAGAGTGCCAGGAAAAGGAAAAGGACAAAAGAAGAGGGTTCTGCCCTTTTGAGGCATTCCAGCCTGCCCCCACTCACCGTCAGCGCCAGCATGACCTCTCTGTAATTTTTGTTTCCATTCAGCCTCTTCTTCAGTGCTCGAATGGCATCCTTTGGACTGAAGGAGAAACACACCATTTTAAAAGACAGCTCAGACATGCTTTTCACATGCCATATACCGTGGGAAAAGGAATCCTTTAGCATTTACAGCCGGACATAAGCATGTGTGTTAACTTCAGATTACTTGACTACAACCAAACTAGGGTCATGTAGAATTACGTGAGGAGACAAGTGTTGTGGTTTAACCTCAGTCGGCAACTAAGCACCACGCAGCCGCTCGCTCACTCCCCCCCCCCCCGGGGGGGGGGGGGGGAGATTAGTGAGCGAGCGGCTGCGTGGTGCTTAGTTGCCGACTGAGGTTAAACCACAACACTTGTCTCCTCACGTAATTCTACATGACCCTAGTTTGGTTGTAGTCAAGTAATCTGAAGTTAACACACATGCTTATGTCCGGCTAGTACAGTTGCTCACCACCCGCCGACCGATGCCCAGCCAGTCCCCGAGCAGCGGCCCCCCCCGGCCAGCTTTCCCCCAGTTTATGTACTGAGCATGACGTCCCATGGTATGGAATGTCCCTCTGGCCAGTTTGGCTGTGCCCCCTCCCAGCTTCTTGTGCACCTGCAGCCTTCTCAGTCGGTAGAGCATGGAAAACTAGAAAGTCCTTGGCTAGTGTAAGCATTACCTAGCAACAACTAAAACATCGGTGCCTTATCAGTTCCGTTCCCATCCTAAATCCAAAACACAGCACTGTACCAGCTACTAGGAAGGAAATTAACTCTATCCCTGCTGAAACCAGGACGACAAGATATCACAGAAGTCAAGACCAGAGCAATGCCTGAGGCCTCCAAAAAGGCAGGATGTTGATCAAGCACGAAAGATTGACAGCCACACGGAAAAAGGCCCAGGGCATAAGACCAGTGATCAGTTCTCCTGCAAACCGCAAGCAGCACAGCTTTTCTGATGCTGAAGGAGATGCATCAGAGCAGGTCTCCATTCAAATGGCTGAAATTAATAGCATTGCAGCACTGCCGAGAGATACACCTGCTGAAAACAAGAACCCCAGAAGTACAAACTCAGTACCCTCTCCAGCAATACGTTTTTCATGCCAGCCCTCCCAAGCAGAGACCGACCACAGAAAGTGCTGCATCATACAGTAGTTTTCTGAAATGTCTAAGGAGCAGGAAAACGAAGCAACTCATATGCAAACCGCATTGAAACTATGAGCATCTGCTGCCAGACTCACTGCACCTCCTCACATGCTGAGTATGACTGGATGAAGACTGTGTTCATGAACCTTCCAGAGTTTGCTGAAGTAGCACATACCCTTCTTCTGTCTCGTTGATAATGTCACAGATCTCCATGTTAAGTGTCCAGTCTTCACTCTGCAGAGAGCCATCTGTGGCCTTTTCTGTAAAGTAAAGAAAAATAAGCCTTTTCACATCTTCCTGATTAGGTACTATACTTCAATCCATCTTCAGTTACTCTGAGCTGAAACTATCCAGTAAAAGAAAGATAGGAGAAAAAAAAAGTCCCCACTGACTGTAAGCAATGTCAAACCTTCCCTCCTGGTTTTATGGATCAGCATAGAGGTTTCCAGACAGAGTCAATTATCCCTCAAGCTCACTACCTTCAGCCCACATAGATGGGCTGTTCTTCAAAGACTCCTGAATTCCTGGGAGAGTAGGAAAATGTCAGCTAATTCCAATTTAAACTTCTCAGATGCGGCATTGCTGGCAAGTTATGAGGTAGGAAAATCCCCCAAAATCAACATGACCTCCTCCCTGTTCTAGTAGATAATAGCTCCACATGAGTCGAGGGAGGAAAGATAGCAACTTGGGAGACAGAATTCAAGGAAGTCCAGAATTTCAGAATGGAAAGACCCACCAGCACATGAAAACATTTAGCACGTGACAATTCAGGTCACAATATCATTCATGGGCACCCCTTTTTGCCTGGGACTCTTTTACTCCCGTACGGCGGTCCCTCAATATCTGCTTGCCAGGGGGCTGGGCACCGCTTCCCTCTGTCCCACGCTATGTCCCCCGTCTCCTCTCCACGCTGGGGTTACGTACACATCTCCCAAGCACAATCCACCTTCCTCCCGACTCCCAAATGCTCCCTCACTATTTGCGTGGCAGGTAAGTAAGTCACTCCGGCATCAGACTAATTCTACGGGAAGGATGACCTATAGCACTGTGACAGCGGCAGATGCCAACTGTTGGCAGTTTAATTTATAGACGTCTGCAAGAGTAGCATAACCATAACTTCAAGTAATCAGTTGACAAGAACTATTTCCTCCTTGGGATTTCCTCCTAAATCAATACAGTTCTGTCTAGTGGTGCCTAGAACATCCCCTGAATTTTTCACGCTTCTCACTTGCAGCATTCAAACCCTGTCTGCGTTACACTACCCACATTCAGAGATGCTATCGAGTTGAATGTAAAGCCTGTCGCCAGAGACACCTAAAAAGGGGACCTTCAAGCCAAACGTGACCTTCTCCGTTAAATTGGTCTAGATTTTTCTACAGATCCCTGGCATCCAATGTTGGAAGGTAAATAGGGTAAACAAAAGCATTTTTAAAATGTAAAATAAACAACAAAAAAAACCCCTTCTAAACGTTTTAAAGCAGAAACAAAAACACAGGTACCATCTTCTCCAACTACCCTTCTGTCTTTACATCAGACCCCAATCTGTCCCCCAGAACAAGGCAGATTTTGTTTGAGAACACCAGGCTCCAAGGGCTTCACACATCTCTTCTTCTGTTCACCAACGATGTTTCTCCCGTTAACATTTCTATCGCTGTGACCGAGGATATAGATGCCCACAGGCCATAATTACGGGACATTATTTGGAGAAAGACCATGCGTCTGGGTAATTCAAGTTTCAGTGACTTGTCTACACCAGAATAGTGGCTAAAGCAGCTCCACCAAGGACAGTAATTGCGTAAGTCTGAGACAAACCAGCCAGCCATGCAAAATCCAAGCAGAGAGTGCTGAAAAGAAGCCATCTATCTCCAGAATGGAGAGGACCCCGTGGAAAAGGAGATTATGGAACAGGAGATCATTCTCTTCAGGCCTTGCTTCCCGTTCAGAGAGGCAGTGCTGCAAGGCATGGAGATCGCTGCACAGGGTCTCACCCACCGGGGAGGAAGCGGAGGCTGCAAAATTCCCAGCTGTGGTGTCTTCACCTCTGGGTCTTTTTCAGCCATCACCATCTCATGGTACAGTTCATTTTGGCAACGAAAACTCTTTCTGCTTAAGGAGGAGCCTCAGAGAAATGCATGGCTTCCAAAATGTCGAATAAATACTGGACAGGTTGTTGAGTGTTTTTAATTTACTGCATTCAGGCTATGTTAGGCAGGGAGTCTCTTAAGGAAGAGTGCAGGCAAAGCTCTTTAATGTTTTCTGGGATACAGGAGTTCATCTTTGTGCAAAGCTACTTGTAACAATCATTTTTTTAGTTGCATTTTGTTCTTATACTGTACATAAGGCTTTATTGCTATAGAATGTGATCTGCCTTCACCTTCATATAGCCCTTGTTGCTTAGGAAAACATTTTATTTAACGTTAGAGAAAAACCCTTAATATTCAGAGATATAAAAAAATCACTACATCTGCTCTGCTGGAGAAGGTGATCTCCAAAGCTGCAAAGGATTTATAAGCACAGTGCTGCAAAATGAGAGATTACGCCTTAAATAGAGGGTATTCCTTAATCTGGGTGTATGATTTGTTGTCTTAATCTAAAACTATAGTAACAAATTTGTGTGTTACTGACAGCATTTGGCATCAGGCAGCGACTTAGCAATATTCCTACTCTCTGGTTCTGCTATCCCTTTTTATAAATGCTTGTGGAAAATGCTGATCCTGCACAAAGTTGCGCTAGCAGCCAATTCACTCATTGGTCTTGGAAGACCCATTTAGTTAAGGTTTCTTTTGACAAAACGTGTGTATGGCACTACTCCACAGCTAATAACTGTGATATTTTGGAGACGGTAGAGTGAAGAGATGCTGCCGCAGCACTGTATGGAGGGTGGCACGGAACACCCGTCTGGGGTCCCCAATAACCTCATTCGTATTTCCCTTCTGAGACACACTAGGGAAAACGAAATCCCCTTTCTCCCAGAAAGTTTGGTTACCGCCTTTTTATTTTTGCATTTCTGTTCTTTAGTTGGAGTAATACGTGGTTGAGACTGTGTGGGTTTAAGACATAACAGTTGTCTTTTTAAGAATTAGTTCTTTTCCCCTTGGGTAATTTTTAATTTGAATAAGAGTCGGAAGCTAATTTTAGTCTCTTCTTCAGCGACAGAGAGCACACAAGCTCTTGTCATCTGTAGTCGTTTGTCCTTTGTAGGGTGTGTGACCCAGATTTGCTGCTGCAGTGCTCTCTCAACTGTTACAAAGGAGTTAACTGACTGCAGAGAAGGCATACGGGCTTGTGTGTGATTTGTTTGAAGAACAGTATTACGCTGCAATGAATTAAAAGCCTGTAGATCTCTTCCAGAACCAAAATGCAGCAGGTCGTAGTTCTGGATTTCTGGTGAAATAGCTCTGCCTGCACTCACGCGCAAGAGCATCCCCGCCCAACATATCCAAAATGCAGTAAATTAAAAATACTGAGTAACCAGTCCAGTATTTATTGAACATTTTGGAAGCCATGCATCTCTCTGAGGCTCCTCCTCAAACAGCAAATAGATGCCACTGACAAGATTAAACAGATTTTGGAAGCTATCACAGAACTGTGAAGGAATGGCATGCAAATCATGCAAATACCCTTTAAAAAAAGTCACCAGTTCGTCAATCTCTTTCAGCCTCATTAGAAGGCATCTAAATGGCACTAGTTCACACAAGGACTCTGGAACATGACCAAAGGATTCCAGGGTGACATAGATGTAAATGTTAAATTAGACAAGGAAAAAGGCAATGAGTAGGAGTCCTTCCTGCCCCTCCCCTCACTGAACTGAGGAGTTTATGGTACAGTTTAATTGCCTCACAAAAGGGCTGGCAACTCCCAGCCTGGGTGCCAAGGGTGCCTTGCACAGCTTCTGCCCCGAGAGCAACTCTGAGTGCTGTGTTATTGCCGCCTTCGTCAGCGCAGCAGGGGCCAGGAGTTAGTGTCTCACACGGAGACACGACACCACCAGTGAGATTATCAGAAAGTCCCTCTCAGAAACAAGATGCTATCGGTTCCCACCACGTTTCCCGAATTAAAGCATGTTCTGGTAGGAAGAAAGACAATCTGGCACTCCACGCCTGACACGCTGCAGCCCTTGGACACTGCATATGCACATGCAAGCATTAGCTTATCTCTAGTCTGCAAATGAAAGGAGAAAAAAATTGTGCTATTTTTTCATTCACACCTTCCCTCTGAGATCGAACTCCTGTGGCCGCGTTTCCACACTCTGCCAAACGGCAATATCAGTATTTCCCTGCTCATACTGAAATCGTGTACATTTTATGGCATTCAGAAGGCGCTGCTCAGCAGCGTAAAGTTCACAGTGTAAACAGCCTCTGTGCACACCCCCCCAGCCAAGCCTCTTCCCAAGCAACCTGCTCCGACCTGAGAGATGTCACCACAAGGAAATCAAGTCAGAAATGCATGTGAAACCACCACGTAATAAACAGGCTGTGCAGGGCAGGGCAGGGATGGTC
>NW_008824476.1:53715-69438 GCF_000699105.1 Pygoscelis adeliae
CCACCCATCTTGAACCCAGCTCAAAAGTCACCTAACAAAGAAATGCTAACATTGGTTGTCCTCGAGAAGCTGCTCTCACAGCTCTTTTCAGTCCATACTACTTTTGCTTCAAAGTTACAGTTCAATGTTAATGACACTCTTAAAATTTGACTTTGTTCACGTACGGATGAGATAAAGCAGAACTCCTCGCTCTTCCCTGCCTCCCCCTTCCAATGCTCGTCTCTGACCGTTCTACTGAACCTGCCAATGGAGACAGCCTGAAGGTTTTCGTTAGGGTTGCAACTGCACAAGTTGAAGTCTGGATGCTATTTAACTCACATACCATATGCATGCTTACACAGCCGAGGCTGAAAAACTGACTGCTGGAAGCACTGAGAACACCTACTCTAGCTGAATGATGACAGCAGGCACGACCAGGGTAAAAATCTCCCCAAAAGGTCTATCTATAAGCACCAATAAGTGACTGTGGTGCTGCATAATGTTCTTGGAAGAAAAGGGAAAAGTGAAAGTTAAACATTTTACTAGCTACAAATCACATTAAATGAAAATGGGAGAACTGCGCTGTTTTCTGTCTGAATACCAGAATCTCGTGAATGAACAGATCTTTGTGTTCAGAGAAATCACAGTTTTCTCTCTTGGGACTTCTCCAGATGTTGCTTCAGAGACTCGATTCATACATTTGGGAAGAATTCTGCATGAAAAATCACCTTCTCTTTATGCAAGAAGCATGCACACCTATGCAGCGTATTAGAGAGATCCAAAAGCAAGTTCCAATTCCAAATTTCTCCCCTTCCCTCCAACAGCGTTTGGTGTTCAAGCAGCATAAAACATCTTTTTTTTTTTTTTTTTGGCTTGGAAGTTCAGAAGATCGCAGATCTTAGATCTTTGTCTTGCCTCTTCACAGTCCACCTGCCTACCAGCTGTGCTCCAAGACTGAAATTAGCAAATCAAACAGTCAGATGTGTTATATTTCACTCTGCATAATATGTGACAGAGAACAGAAGAAGCCACAGTATTAGCAGGCTTTTACTTCCATCCTGCTGGTCCCCCTCCCTTCAGCTCAGCGGAGCTCTCTCAGAAGCAAGGGCTATCAGCTCAGGTCAAATGCAAAATGCTTTTATAGAATGGACAAAGGTCTTTCAGGGGAAAAAAAAAAAGTTTTGCAAGGCAATGCAAAACACACAAGATAGCTCACAAGGGAAGATAAACTATTGAATGAGGCGATAACATCTCTCCTCTGAGCTGTAGCTTATAGAATTGGTTTGCTTTAAAGCATCATTACGTTTTGTGACTGCAGTTGTCTCTCTTGGATTCAAGAAATCAGCAATGACCTGCACGGCACCGTCAATAAGACCTGGGGAAAGACCATACAGAAGCCACGGAAACATATTTCAGCTGTCCAAGCAAAATGAAGATAAGACTAAAGATCCTCAGCACTCGCATGGCTGCTGAGTTCAAGACATCTCACTTGGAAGACAGAGAGACACTAGAATAACACACTTGGATACTCCTGGACTTAACAGTCTATTCTTGCTTTCTCTACATTTGCTGTTAGAAAGACAGTCACGGACACTTAGACATTATGGTAACCGACAGGAGTTTTTTTCCTTTTTATCAAAACGCTGCTATTAAAAAATAAATGCGACTCATTCAAAATTCAAGATCAAAACTCAACTCTGAAGTGACCTACTCACAAAAACCTGCCAGTTTCTTTGTTAGAAAGCACAGCTCCAATAGCATTTTTCAATTAGCCACCTCACTGCTCCAAGTCCTTTTTCTACATTCCTTATTTCACACTGCTCTGAAAATGCTGAGCTTCACACTTCCAAAGAAAAAGCCAGTCAGCTAGAACAAACGGGCTCAATCTGAACTGCAAGGCATTACAGAAAAACGTGATTTGGGTTGTACTGCTGCAGCACTGGTCATCCACTTTGACCATTGTGATTTTTCAATTGATTTTAGCTACGCTTACATCGAAACTCTTTGGGATGAAGTCGTCTATCCTCCACTCATTGTTTTGCCAAAGTTTCCGGGGCTGAATAAATGAATAATCATAGTTTATAACGACTGCGGGGTCTACGTTAAAATAAAATAACAAGAGAAGCTGTGGGCATGCACATGTGCAATCATAATGAGTATTTAGCTTGAATGTTGTCTGAAGGCACAGCGGTAAACTGGGAACTGTCATTTTCTCCAATTAACTTTCAGGTTTTCTTCTTTTTGAAGCTGCCGCCCAATTGCCAAACTTCTTCAAACCTGCCTTCCAAATCACGCTTACCTCCAATCGTGAATATGTAATATGCAATTACTGTGCCTTTTTAAAGACCACATGGTATTCAAGTTATGCTACAACATTCCTGAGATTTAGATACGCTACAGGAAAGACATCACCCAACACCTCCCACAAATTCAGCCTCTCGGGAGTAGGAAACTGCAGCTGATTAACTGAGCATAGCTGCGCAGCAGTTTCAGAAACAGAGCAAGGTGAATGGATTAATACATATTAAACAAATATTAACAGCTGTATAACAAAGAAGATTTTTCTTTCAGACTCAGATCAGAGCTTCACCTGAACAAGAAGAAAAACAAACCAGAAATCCTTATAATAATATTAGAGTAGGCAAGGGAGTGTATCGGCCTGACTCGCTTACTTTATCGCATCTCATAGTTCTCGATGCATTTGCAGGTTGTAAAACCAGACGGACCTTCCAGCACTATGCCATTGTATTGTACAGAAATGGCCCGACGGGGCAAACTAGTCCAGGCAGTCTCTGTACTCAGGTATCATTCATCTCAGGCACAAATGATGGTTTAGTCATAGTCCTTAAAAGCATTTGGAATCTGGGTCCCCAGCAGAACGGTGTGTTTCTATACAATAAAGACTTTTGTTATGAATCCTCGCACTGAATTTCCCCCATCAGCAGAAATTGCTGCTGCTGACAGCATGCTCCACTGAATGACATCTGTATGTAAGTTGCTCTCTTTCAAAACAGATGGCAGAAAGAGACTACTGCTTCTTTAAAACAAAGTGAAATCCCTCTGACTTCCTCATTCTACACAGCTTTAAAAACAAAACACAAAAAAACGCCTTCCTCCTACGTACAGTACACTCATTAAAGCTAACGAGTTGACCCAATAGCTGTCCTTCAGAGCTAGGTCATATGGCGGCAGCTCCCAGCTCATCAAGCCATTTGCATGATTCGGAGGCACTTTTCCGTAAAACTCAGCCTGCACCACACGTTTCTTCACCTCTTTCAGCAGTGACCTTGGCCAGATTCCCATCTCACTGCAAACCCACGATATTCAAAGTGTGGTGCTACCTTACGATTGACAAACACGGACCTGCTCACGGCAGAAATCAATACACTAACACCTTCAATCAGAAATGTCAAAGCAGTTTTAAAATATACGTCCTGTATTAATAGATTTTAATGGATTCAAATGGAGATGTTTACCGTGTGATTTACTGTAGGGGAGCGACAAATCAACGCTCCTTTATGACATGTCACATCTCATGACTGTCCCCCCGTACTGTTCTATCGGTGGAGATGATGGCTCGCCAGTTCGCAAACATCTGTGATCTATTAGGCAACACTTCCAGTAGTCTAATATTATCACACCCTGAGTGTCCATCTTTCTTCTCTAGATGAGAGGCACGAAAGCATAAATTAAAGCCTTCCGGGTGACAAAATGTTCCCTCTTGGATTTGCCTTTTCTGAATTTGACTGCGACCGCTATGACTTGTCCATACGACTCTGTATGGGAGTATTTACCAGCACAGCGTTGTTTAAACAGGCCACTGCACTGGGATGGTTATCCAAATCTCCTCCTCCTTTGACCACAGTAAGGCAGCCGGTGCTGTATACCAAATCGCACCGACATTTAGTCATTTCCATAGGCAGAACTTGGATTGTAGCCTACCACTTGCCAAAGGGTTTTTATATTGTTTTAATTTCTCCAAGGAATTTGGATGATTGGGGAGGGGGGCTACCTTGTTCCTTAATTAGGGCTACCAGTTCCTTAACTGAGAATCTCAGGTATTAAAACACTGACATACTGGATGAATAACGCCTGTTCACCAACACTAGAAATACAAAATTTCTTTATAGCTGAGCCTTTGGCTCTCCCCCATCAAAAAACCAAACACGCCAGACAAAGAAACTAGCCAAAGAAGCTGAAAAAATAGTCTTCTTCCAAACACCCCTTAGTAGCTGAGAAGCTTATCTCAGCTGAAAGACAACTCACTACAGACAACCCCAATATTCCAAAAAAGCTCTTAAACAACTGTCTAATACATATACATTAATTTGTCCTAATGCCAAAAACCAACTGCTAAAAAAACGCAGACTCCATTCATTTTATCAGCCTTAACTTACAAATCTGAGAGAAGGGGCAGCTGAAAGCAGTGATTTATTTCTCAACTTCTTTGTTAGCAAGTATGCCTAAAGGCTCTGTTACAGTGGGTTTGTTATTTATAAGAACACCGATATGACAGTTCCTTAAATAAACTGTTGCAAACTGCTTTTTAAAACATTCTCCCCAAACTGCAGAAAACCAATACCACACATACAAAGCAGAAGAATGTATTTGACCAGTAAGATACTACCAGGAGGTAAGAGAGAGAAAGAGGAATATTCTACACATCCGGGTGCAGTTTTACCACCCAGAACTGCAGGCGGAACGCTATTACAATTTGATATCCCAGCTGCACAAAATCTTGCAAGCACTAGCAAGAGCAAGAAGGTGTCCTGATCTGTGACTAGCTGCCCCGTTCAGGACTTCAATGGCATCCAGTAATTACAGGTGAGACCGAAAAAATGTCTTTATGAAAAGTTATGGATGATCAGAGTGTCAGTGAGCTGTATTTGAAATCTATCAGCTCTTGATGGCTAATTTTGTACTACATGAGTAAAGCAAGTTCTAATAACTCACTTGGGACTTCACTCCAGTACTTACAAGCTACGTGCTTTTCATATTCATAAAACAAAACTAATTGCCTTTCATGGATGAAATGTTCTAAGAATTTTTAATCCATGTCAGCTGCAAACTCTAAAAATCCATCCCCATATATTTAAAACTCCCCCTCCCACCCACTCACTTGTAACAAGTTGTTTGCTGCAAACAAACCATAAGGCAAAGAGAATCCATCAGGCTCCTACATTAGTATTATTTATATTTATTTTTTTACAGGTTACTCCTAAAGTCAATTGCCCACACTCTCACATGCTTAAAATAAACTGAAAACACTAATTACATTTAGTGAGGGGAAAAAAGGCAAAATCTTTCATTCCTACAAAGAAAGCAGTTACAAGAACACATTTACTCCTTAGCTGCCGCATGCTACAGCAGGTTTTAAAGTAAATGTTCATACATGATAATTAAAATGTGTTACGAATGAAAAGAAATAAATCTTGCAGTAGAGTATTTCATGTGCATGTTCCCACACCCAGCTCTCCTACATATCTACAACTACGAAGGTGAGAGCTGTGTCCTCTGGAAAACCACAGTTATCCCGCATGTAGAAGCAAACTAGGCAGTGAGGAGTCTGCAGCTTTTGAGGGCTGACAGCTCACGTTTTCTAGCGTGAAATGCTTCAGTTCGCGTTTCAATTTTGCAGCCTTCCCTCACACCGCTCTACAAGATGACAGGAGGCCTGTGCAAGAGGCAGCTAGCTCCGATCCCATTCAAATTCTCCAATACCTCCACGGCTTGAAGATCAGCGTCTGGAATACACTAAGCGTTTTCACCGCGGGAAGAGGGGAGAGCTGGCTCCTGTTCCACTAGGTAACAGGAATCACTTTTGCCAGTGCTGCTGTCATTGAAGGGCTCTGTTGCCAGCTGCCCTTTCCAACAAGCCAAGCTTGCTATGCCTGCAAAAGCTTAGCGGCTAAACACTTCCAAACGATCTTCTCAGGAAACCTGACTGCAAATCAGGCAACAATAATAACAAGATACACATGTGCAATTCCATCTTGTACAGGCTGAGAAATGCGTATTTCTTGGTCTCTAATAACCCTATTAAAAATTCTGCTCCATTTCTACAGCCCTGTTTCTCATGTGTCACTGCCATAGATAAGCTTGAAAAAGACTGATAAATAGAAAATGTAAATACCGTAAGTTTAGATCAAGTATGGAAATGCTTATTCCTGAGACTGTCATTTTAATGTTCCCCTAAGTCCCCATTCACCAGCTTGTGTTATATAGTCACACACCTTTGTAAATTCTTCAGGTCACGAACTGTCCCAATACATTTCACATTCCACTGCAATCGCCTATATTACATGATACTATTAGTGTGGTAATTTTAAAAACAATGTAAATGTATCAGGAGATCGCAGCATACTTTTGGAAAATAACTATATTCGTCCTTGGACAGTTAAAATTCTAACTAGAACACAGAATTTGAGCACGGCTTACAAACAGTTTGGCTTATTTACCATATGGAGCGGGGAAGCAAATCCTAGCAAATGAAAAGGGCTGATCTAGTGCATTCTGAAAACTGCAGATTATGGATGGGAAGGTAACTTTCCCAGTGTGAACATATACGATCTTCTGGAATCTACAGAGAACCAGCTCTCCGGTCTTTGCTGCTTACAGCTTGTTAATCAACAACACCGAAGTCACAGGGTACCGAGTAACAAATACAAAACCTACCGAAGCCTTTTTGGCAGTGTGACACTGATAGATGTTGGTGTCACTGTTCCCGCTTGGGAAAGCAGTGAGTCCCAGCAAAGGCGCTAGCTGAACGACTGAGCTTCACCAGCTCCGGCTGAGGTTAGCCTCTCCTGGGCATTCCCTTATGTTTCTGGGTGAATCAAGACTTTCTCAACTTCTTTTGGGTTTTATATTCATGTACACTGTGCACACCCTTCCCCTGAGCCCAGCAGCAACTTCCTAAGCAACCAACAACAGTACAATGATGCCTTTTGTGAAAGAGTGCCCTTTAGAGGTGTAAAGCTTGCCTGAGCGAGGCTGCACGGTTTCAGCTCTCTCCTGGTGATCATCAACGGCCTGGAGACGATGCTGCAAGCCAGCATGCAAACTGAGGTTTGCTTTACGGGATGCTACAGGTGGAATACCTCATTAGCTGCAGCAAGACTCAAGGCCAATACCCTTTAAGGAACCTGGTTGGAAGAGGGATTTTTCCTTACTCACTGGCTACGCCAAGTCATTGGCATAGATGGGGATTTTAAAGGCAGTTTTAATTATAGTAGGTAAAACCTGCACACGATCAAGCTGCAGTGTCAGAAAACCACCAGAAGTGAACACTGACCCATTCGGGCTGTTTGCTGAACTTTAATCACTTTCCAAGTCTGACAGCTGCTCAAACTTAATTGCTCATTACGCTGGTAAATAAAAACTGATCTCACTCTCTGATTAGCCAACCATCTTATAGTTGCCATAACAACTTCTTGTCTAATAAGTGATTTCAGATTTACCATTATTTGTACTAGCAGAAAATTTCACAAAGGTCTGAGATCGCTCTTTTCACTAAAATACCCTTCTAATTAGAAGGACCGAAAATCAGCAGAGAAAGGGCAGCTCAAAGATAATGAAAAAACAAGCTATTTACTACAACAGCTTAAACATGAGATAAGGGTACCCCGAAACCAAATACATGCCGGATCCTGCTTAACCCCTACCTTTCACTATCAATCATCTTATTACCATACCTATGTCCCATAACAACTGCTCAGGAAAATACTAGACAGCATTCAGGTAACAACTGGTCACAACGCGGAGACCGATTTCAAGATTCACTCCAGATGAAATATTCCAGTAAAGTTTGCATATTTTCTGCCCTAATCTTAAATTAGGAACCAATTAACTGGTTATGTTCCTTAATACTCTGTTAACTGATAGGAGCGCTTTTTGGTGAACACTGAGGAGTTCAGATTCTCAACAGCATCATATAGAAGAGGGAAGACCGTTTGTATTGAGCCCAACAGATTCCCACTGCATCAACTGCAAAGAAAGAGGTTTTGGAAGGAAGAGCTACAATATAGTATCTCATCTCTGGATCACCTCAGTCAAAAACTTACTTCAGGCTTGACTTTTTGGACAGAATTACTAATTAAAGCCTTGCAGATGTCTGGAAAAAAAAATACCTGTATTTCAGTAAATATTTGGTCATCACAGCTTAAGTAAAATGCCTCTATTAAAACATACAGATGCATCTGTTAGTCTGAGAAGACAAAGTGATTGGAAGCCATCAAATATCACTAGCCTGTAGGCCTAGTACAGCATAAAGACCTTCCAAAATTTGCTGGCAAAGCTGCTGAAGCTTGCAATTTATTTAATCTGCTCAAGGTTGCTTTTTGTGTGCACAGGCAAGGGAGGACGCCCTTTTCCTTCCAAAAGGAAAATAAATGTAGAAAGCTATAACTGAGACAAAACTAAAGTTAAAAAAAAAAAAAAAGTCAGGAAATACCAGATTTTACAAAAGGAGTTCTTCTGCATCTACTCGGCTATGCAAGAAATGTGAATTTTTTGTTATTTGTGTCAAATACAAAGCTGGTCTCGCTTCTTGCAGTGGATCCATCCACGAAAATACAGAGGATGCAACATGTCCGAGTTAACTATATCCTCAACATTCCTCACCACATTTGGGATGTTACAAAGTCTTTCTTGCCTTCAGAATAAGAAACCAACACTCTGCAAAGTTCTTGGGGTTCAAACACAGTTTATAACATCAATCTGTGCCTTCACTTTGTGTACGTTTTCTTTGATCTGAATTTGAACAAAGAACTTCTTCCCAAAGTAATCTAACCCAGAAGGCTTCTGAGGACCAGCTGGGGAACAGACTGGCTTACTCTCAAAGAACAAGCAGGCTTACGAACTAACCAAACTCTTCAACAGGTTTCTCCTGAATATCTTCTCATTTTTGAGTCTCCTGATGCTCTCTGAGACTACGTTGCAAACACTGAGCTGCCAAAGGGTTTCTGTGAACCGAGAGATACAGAAGCACGGGTAAATAGTCTGTGCGTAGCCGTGCCAGGAATTGCCCAAACACGGACAGAGTATATACATACATGGACTTTTTTCCTTCCCTAATCCTTGATTTTGAAATGAGTTACTACATTATGGGGCCTACCTCACAATTCTGGCAGGTACAGAATAATCCTAGAGTGTGTATTTAAATTTAAAGACGGTGCTGCCAATAACAGACTGGTTGAATTTATTTGCATCTCCCCTTCTTGAGCAACGGGAAGAGTACCTACAGATTGGAAGATCTGGCTCCATGAGTTATGTAAAGACATGTTTACCTGTAGCGAAGGACCTGCTCCTAAGGGAGGAGAGACCAGGCTCTAGCAAAGCCTTTAGACCAGCGTGTTTTGTGCTCAAGAATCATAATTTTGAAAGAGCCCTTTACCACTGATGATAACTGAAACGAATGAGCAAAATAATCGTGGAGAACTGTCAACAGAATGACTAAGCAAACATGGAAGATAAGGCTTATCTATCCTAGACAGGATTTTTATACTCGGCAACAAGTTTCTTTTACGTAGAAAACTAGTCATTCCCCAGGTGGATGCAAATGAGCAAATGGAAAACTAGTTCTGGATGATCTGTGCAGGCTCATCATATGGGGGAAAAACTGTGTTGCGCAGGCTGGCCTTTCGGGTCACCTCCTAACTTCTCAGGGCTCTTTCTCTCCTGTGTTCTCCAAACGTTTATGCTTGTTATCGCCTATACATTGCACAGATTTTGAAACCAAACCACAGAGTGTGAAATGATTTATCCAGAGTCAAATATGAAATACCAGATGGGGAAGGAGATTGCTAGGCCAACTCTGAAGAGCACCTGGTCTGCAGGTACTATACAGCGTCCTTCCCCATGAAGGATCGCCTCACCAAAATTTCTGCAACGACTGCTGATGTTCCTCCACTGACCGTTACCACCGAGGATACTACCAGATGCCTTGATCACCTTCAAAGAATGCTTAATTATAAACCCAACATAGTTTATGAAATCAAAGGAAAGTCTGATTAATTTAAAATTGTTCTTAATCCAACTAAGGAAAACACACAGTACTACTTTTTTGGTGAAAATTGTTTTGGATGAAATACGAAATCGGTTGGAAGGGTCTGTGGGGATTTTCTAACTGTGTGTCTTTAGTCAAGCATATTTTAAATATGCAGTTTAAAAAATCTGCCGAGTACGTGAACAGAGCAGTATCAAACTGGGAACGAGCTGTCCTCACACTGCAGCCTCTCATGTATAGATTTATATTAGAAGCATATGGAATATACATTTAAGCGTACTGTGCTGGAAGAGATAAAAATGCATTACTCAAAATTACATGCTATAATACCTTCATGAACTACGATCTGCTTTTGTGCCTATAAAATAAATCCAGTCTCAGAAACCTAGTATTAAATGGTATTATACCAATTATCCAGCTTCACACATGTATGTAGTTTCTCCAAGTTGCCAGATTCATGACTCAGTATTTATTTGCTCCTTTAAAGGCAAAGATATCCATTTTCATATTTCATGGAGATTTTCCTTACAACATAATCCATTGTCATGAAGTGAAAGCAGATCCAAATAATCTTATAAAACTAAAAGCATTTTATCAGACTCCCTTTTCCCCTGAGTAGCACAATTCTATATGAACAGTGGGGGGCTGGATTTTAAATGACTGACCAGCTACAGGAGTACCTATAAATGTACTTAAACTCTGAGGAGAGCACTTTTTGCGCGCTCTTCACTGTGGGAAAAGACAAAATACATCTTTTTGATGCTGTGGCCATCTGACAGCAAGAAAAGTTATTGCTACCTTGTACTGAGAAAAGCTTCCCTTAGAACAGGGCACAATGCTTCAGTGGTTATGGGTAAATGCAAAGGACTTTTTATTTTATTATAATGCAATTAATGAAAAGAGAGATGATTCAGACCCCAACAGCATGCTGCAACCACGTAATTTTATTGGTACCAGATCCTAAGATTACGGTGTGCACTTTAAACACTGACTTCTGGCATTGAGAAAAGGTTTGTCTTTAAAAAAAAAAGTTTTACTTACAGCACAGCAAAGTAGTAAGTTTACTCTGAAGGGAACTTAGGCAAATTGTGTATGTGGACAAGAAAGCCTGGGTTAACTCCTCCTGCAGGATTACCATGGGCTGCTCGCTGTAATACCTCCCTCTATTCCTGCATGTAACCATCAACTCATTTGTTTAGGAACCATTTTATTCAAAGACTCATAAAAATTTTAAGATATAAGAAACCTGAAGAAAGGTCTTACGTGCTTCTTATGGAAAGGAAAATAAGAAGGTGTTTATACACCCCCCCAGGCTGAGGCATTTTCTCATTTTAAAAAAAGAGAGGGGAACAAAACGGCAGCTCTGGAAACAGACTCTGTCCACCATATTTATTATCAGTTTAACAGCCTTGAATGGAAACTGCAAGTGCTTTGATAAAAATCAATTGAAAAGCTGTCTGCCTCACTGTTGCTTCCATAAAGTGCCTCCGTATCTTTTGCTGAAACCTTGTTTTTGTAGCCTCCTTAAACAATACTCTGTATTAAATCACTGCGCTGTGCCTCCTCCGAAAACAGACTCCAAGGCAAGTGTCCAGACCAGCACCCCTCCTCCAAACCTCCCTTCATCAACAGGGACCAGGGATGTAAAACAGCATTGCCTGATCAACACCCCCACCCCCAGTTACGCAGGACACCTTAATTTCTACTGTGCATTTAACTCAGGTGCTGGACCTCTCTCCCTGGAGGTCTTTGGCTTCGAGTCAAGCAGACTTGAAGCTGCGGCAAGAACGGCTGACTTCAGCAGCACACACAGCCCTGAGCAGAGCCCTTACCAAAACGGACCTCGATGCTCCCGTCCAACACCCCGGGAGGAGTCCATTTCACACATCGCTGCCCCAACTCAGCCCTTCGCACCTGAGGGAGCCAGGGGGGGCCAGCAGCAAGACTTGGTTTGGATTCAAACAAATAAACACTCTCCTGAAGCCTTTGCAAAGTCTCCAGAGTAAAAAAAAAAATTACTAGAAAATGTAACTGGTTTTACTGTGTCCTCATGTGTAAGCCATATGGCCTATATCAAATAAGCAGAATGAGCAGAAACAGTCACCGGTACTCCACATTCTTGTAATTCAATCAGCTTTAATCATCTAAGATGTTTTCGCTAACCTACGGTAAGGGTATTTGTTCTAATAACCTTGAATAGAGTGGTAACACTTTAAAGATGGCTCCCTTGAACAAAGAAAGATAAAAACGCAATTTACGGCAGGATGTTGAATCTCAAGGCAAATTCCCGCTACTGTAAATTGCAGCTTTTTCCCCAGGCCAGCCCCTCTCCAGATAGCAAGCAGTCTGTCTTTGCCGTTTTACGACACGTCTTCCTGTACTTCTCCTCCTCACTGGTCAGGAGTATTCTTCAGCACAGTCCTCCTCTAAGGATCTAGTCTATCGTATTTACAGTATTAGCTGGAAAAAATAAACAGTTCGGTCGTAAGAACCGGGCCAACACTCAATGCCACAAAGGATCTTGTCAGCCCCTACATACTCGGCAGCCTATGAAACCCCTGGCACCCAATCCCACCCTCTAGACTCTTGCCAGCGTTCACAAAGACCTTCTCCAGGGCTGGTGGCACGACCACCCCTCAGCTGGCCGGAGCCGCGCAGCACAAGCTGTCAGTGAAAGCTCCAGTGCCCCCCCAGGCTCCACGTCCAGCACTGCCGACGGCTGCTGGATTCACCGGGCACCAAGCACCGGTTAAAAGCACCAGCAGCGCATCAGCCTCCACACCCAACCCCTGCCCAGGGACCTTCTTGAGGAGGCCTGCTAGGAAGCACTGACCACCAACAAAACCGACGTTGTGAAGGGGCGAAGGGACCACGAAGACTTCTTATAAGTCCTGCGGGATGCTGAAAAGCACCGTTTGCCCACAGAGCCTTTGAGAAGTAACGGATTCTGCCACATAATCCTGGATGAGACTTTTAGTTTATATGGAAAATGGCGCTGTTACCTACCCCCCTTCACTGCAAGCTCCAGGTGAAAAGCAATATGGGTTGGGCAAAATGGATTTTAATTTCAGGAATCTCCTAGGCACACCGCAGCAGCTGACTGCCTTCCACACACCAGCCCTGTCAAAAACCACCCCCTCCGCTCAGGAGAGGACCTCGCTAGAGACATAAGGACAGTTCAGTGTCCATGGGTCAGTCGAAGTATTGACGAAAAATTAAGTGAGGTTTGGAATTAGTAGCCATGGTGGTCTTTTATACAGTTTCTGTTACTCGACCGCTGGAAACCAAGAAGAGGCTACCATATAAGCCCATTGCCAAAAATCAGGTAGCTTTCAGCGATGAGGAACCTGGCTGCCATTGAAACCGGCGCTTTAGATGCAGGAGACTCTATCCATCTCCATTACAAATCCTCTGAGCTCATCCTAGCATTACTTTCCCACATTAAGCAAGAGTTAACATAAAAAGCCTGTCTAGCTTCAGACACTGTCCAGATAAAGCGAAGGAGAAAAGAGAAAATCCCTTGTATTACCTCTCTCAGCTCTCCCCAAACCTTCTCTGACATCTTTGTTCTTTCAGACCTGGCATTTATCTGAAGACATTGTCTAGCCCTAATTAAATCTTCATGTGAACCACTGCTACTTCCTGGCAGAGAACATGCATTCTTGGTGTGCTGATGGACCTACATAATTTTCTGCACTTCTCCCTTATGGTGAGTGTTAGGCTTTGCTTGAAAACATCACAACTGTGTTCAACACAATATGTTTAAACAGAAATACAAAATTATTCAGTTTCTTTTAAAGAATGAAGAGAAACATAAGTGAAAATTATATTCCACAAGCTCATTGAAAAAAAACCTGTGGAAACACTGGGCAAATAGCACCGTCTGAGAACAAGGCATGCTTTTGTTTTACTGTTGTCTCAGAAAGGGATAACTGACAGTGATATGAGAAGCAGAAAAAATTTTCTTCCAAAACAAAATCTGCATCTCTCTCTTCCCCCCAGGGATGAAAAAACACTCTTAAAGTGCAGCTGAATTTTGCATTAAGGGAAGTTGCATTATAAACCCCTCACACACACCTAACCTTATCTGATGAAAGCAGCTCCTTCAGAGCTTTGTGTTCGAAGCCTCTCAGTTGGCAGCGACTGCTCGTTCAAAGAGAGCAGGGGGATGTAAGAGCTATGAAAATCTTTGCACGCCAGAGTTAGAAAGGCAGAAGGCTAGAAAAGCAGATTTTACTGCTAGGCCCCCCCCCGACAATTCTTCAGCCTTAAGGAAGGCCCTTTAAACCACGTACTGATGCTAAAGGAAACTGACAATAAATAGATGAGAAATTATTGCCTTCCCTTAACAACGCTCATTGTAGAAGGCTTGTCCCAGCAGCAAAGCAGCCAGCTGCCCTGGCAGATGTGGTCAGATGGCCAAACACAACAAAGCAAATTCACTTTAAAATAATGTTTAACTTTCACTGTTCCCATTATTACCCTCCAACTCTCGGCACTTCTCTCCCTAAGCAGAAGAAATAAACACCCCAGATGGCTAAAGAAAAACAGCAAGCTATACATATGCTCCATATAGTCTGACAAAGCAAGAGTCCAGCCATCTTCAAAGCACAGTGCGAGACTTACCCGTTTAAGGGCCTTTTAGCTCTACGAGGGGGTGTCTCTGCACGTGTGGGTGAGGCGACTACTATAAAAGAACTTCTGGATTTTGCAGCCGCGACCAGGTACTCTGCAAAATTTTTCCACTTGAATTTCCAAAGACACAAGTCTTCCATCATTCCATGAATTAATATAGAATAGCTATAGACTAGACTATACATAGATATACATTATACTATATATAACTCCTAAATAAGGCATTAGAATTACTGTTGCTTGTGAAACAAATCAAGGAAACTGTGAGCATGGTTGCACTGGAGAGGGATGCTAGCGCAAGTGCATTCAACTGAACATCGCCTTGGCTTCTGGGACTGTACGCCACGGTCCCCGCACTGCAGGAACCTGAGCCAGTCTGTTGTTCTTTCCCACCGCAATGTGAGAGATCTTGTATTTCTTCAGGGCCTAAGAGAAGAAAGCGGGAGGCAACGACAGCCCGCCCAGCCGCGGGCAAGTTATCAAACTCTGCAGAAGTGGCGCCCAGGCTTTCTCCTGTGGCCCTGGCCGTGGCAACCCAGACCGAAACCACGCTTGCCACAGGTGAGAGTGAACACGTCTGTGGGAGGCAGTAGCCACAGCAGCACAGGAAGGACTTGGCTAGCTGCACAGTCAAAGCACACGCAGAATAACCTGCCTAATGTCACCAAAGCATTAGCAAAACCACAATTCAAGCTCTGGGCTGAAAACGGAGCACGTACTTGCATCTCTAAACCACGTCACCCTCCCTGCACATCCACAGGTCCAGGGAGGTTTCAACATTTTGGGAGAAAGGTGGCTGAATGACAGGGCTGCTCTGTAACAAGGTGCTCACATGCACGAAAAGGAGCTGGGGGATGCAACAACTTTCCTTCCTCCATCAACCATCTTGAAGTGGAGTCGCTCCTTCCTCATGGCAAACAGCCTGCCCGAAGCTACCGCTACCCCCACGGGCCTCTGCTGCCCACAGAGCCCTCCACGACGCACACTAACCCCCAGAGACCCCAGTAAGGCCTACAGCACCCACCAACCCCGAAAGCCACCCACCACCTCCAGAGTCCCCACCAACCCCGAGATCCCCACTACCCCCAGAGGCCCCTCCATAC
>NW_008824476.1:70547-74367 GCF_000699105.1 Pygoscelis adeliae
CAGCACACCTGGGTCAGAGCCACCCTGACAGGCAGAGTCGGGGTCCCCGTCCCGGGCCCTGCAGGGCCTGGGGGGGTCGGGGACGTGGCGCTGCTTCCCAGGCCTGGGCTCCGGCTGGCTGTGAGCAGTCGGGTGGCCGACCCGCTGCTCGCACCGACACCCGCGGTGTTCCCACTGGATGCAGCGAGGTGCTGACCTCGCGGTGTGATTAGCTCTGCGGAACCGGCGTTGGCTAAAGAGACGATGGACAAGTACAAGGAAAGCGGAAAGTCCGGCAGATCAAGGACGAATAAACCCAGAGCCTGCTACTCCTCGGCCTGTACTGAGCGCAGCCATAGAGAGGTTTGGTTTGTTAATTAAAAGCCATGATGAGGAGAGAACTTTCTAAACCCAGACGTTGATCGTTCCTGTCCTCCTATGCGAAAAAGCAGCAGAACTTCTTCCATAATTAGAGACTTCTTACGCAAGCGAAAGTTTGAAGATCCAAGCCCTTCACACAGATTCATTAACTGTGCACAGTTCTAGAAAGATAAGTAGTCTCGTTGCCTCCAGGGCAACGTCAGGGCTATTTAAATGACAAAGCCAGGTCAGAAAGTTTTGACTGGCAGAATTGTCCATTTCCCAAAGCGAAGGTGTTTGTGTGCAGCGCTATACACTGACTGAACTTGGTAGCCTTTACTATGGACCTGCATTAAGGGCCTTCTTCAGAAAATCGCTGTTATTGTTTATAAATTTTCCGCCTTCCTCAAATTTGTTTTCACTTTTATTATGATGTTGGTGTTTAAAATTTAGTGAACTGCTGTTGTTAGTTTTCCTATGCGAGCAACACATGCCTCTTACTCTATAAATCAAACTTGCCTATAATGAGAAGCGTACTTTTTAAAACTAGATTAAACGGTGCACGGAGCCTTGAATGTGCCCTCTTCATGAAGATGGGTTTCAGCAGCAGGTGACTGCCATGTGATGGACCATCGCTGTTCAGAGGTGCTGCACAGGGCCTCCTTTCCTGGCCTGTTTTTCTGGCCAAAGTCTGGCATTCTTCATGGAAAACACTCAGGCGCGGTGGGAAGCTTGCACGTGATCGTGCCCGGCCGTTTTACAGTGCTCGGGCCGTAAGGCTGCGCTTAGAGTCGCATCAGTGACTTTGTGATACAAGTCAAGTCTGTACTTGATGTCAGCTGTGAGGTATTAGATCTGCTAAATGCTCAGCTGCGCTCTTAATTCCTTGGAATTGTCATGCCCGTTCAATGAAAGTTGGAAATAGTAGCCAGGCGGTGATTTAATTTATGTTTCTTTTCTGTCCTTTAAGGCTGATACCGTCTAAAAATGAGTCAGTTATACAATAGCATTGAGCCAAACGTTATTGATGACGAAATGGTTCAGAAAGCCGTTGAAGAGCAGTGTCCAGAGGACGTAGGAAAGCTTGCCAAAAGGGAAGGTGTTAACTTTAAGGATGTGATGGAGCTACAGCTTAGTTTTAGAAGTGAGTATCAGAATATATACTTTTTTTTCTTCTTCTTTTGTTAGAGGGTAATAGAATTAAGCATGAAGTGGCTAACTGGCAATTAAACAATCATGATTAGCTTGGATTTGTTATGTGAAAAGTAACATCTGGACTTACATTTTTAGTCATACCTGTATGAAGTCATTTCACTGGAGAGAGCTGGGTGCTTTCGCTGGTAACTTTAAACCTGCTTAACTTCACGCTATTATTGTCACTGCTATTCTTATTTAACATTTATATTGTGGTGACACCTACAGGCCACAGGCCTATCGGGCCCTTCTGTACGTGGACAACTCAAACCCTGGGCAGGCTCCGCCATCGCTGGCGATTATGTGAGAGCTATTTGGTAGATTATGGTGATTACAGTCCAATTCGGTGGCTTCCTCCAGCCATCCATAGCATTATCGCAGCTTGCCTCTTGCTGCCAAACCGGTCATAAACTTGCATTCAAAAAATGAAAAGGAAGAACATTTGGCTCAGTATTCGAGTATTTTGGCGGTATGTAATTTCATGGGCAAAAATCTGCTTTTGATTATTCATTGCGTGCTCCAGTAAAATAATGCGTGTATTAGTTGAGTTCCTTAGAACAGACTCCCTGTTACCTGATCCCGCATGTATTTGTTTGCAAATACAAAATGTAGAACTGTGTGAGTATTTCGTGCATGCGATTCCTTGCTTTGCTCTGCACTCACTAAACGGTGATAGCAGCTAACGGAATCCTCTGGGAAGCCATTGCGGGGGGAAAGAGAATGGGGAGTGAGGGTGTTCTGTATTTTCTGTCACCTTGGTCCTAACGTTTTGCTGTAGTGCCTAACGACCTGCCCTTGTGATTCTGTTTTTGGAGAAAGCTAAATGCAGGGATATTGATTAGTTCCAAACTGCAGCCTTCACACAAAGGCTAGACCCCAACTTGCTCTCCTGTGATGAGAAACCCAGGAGCAGGAGAGTAATTTACAAAAGCAGTAGCTGGCCACCGCTAGCCTGCAAAGGCGGAGAAAAGCAGAGTCTCATCCCAAACCTCCCTCTTGGAGCTGGAAAGGAAAATGAAGGTCAAGGCCTCCTAGTAGTGGATTCATAAAGCCACTCCTGACTGCAGGGCCGTAGTCAGCATCCCCTCAGTGACTCGTTGGCGTCGCTGATGAGCTGTATGCGCTGGTGCAGGACACGGAGGTTAACTGGGCTGTTTCATTGAAATCTCATCCAGCCAGTGGACCTCTCAGCTCTCTAGGGCAGTCATCACACGCCATCGTAATCTGCTGAAAATCATTTTGGAGGTAAGGCTGGACATGTTTTCCATGTGCAAGATAGCATGTCCGCCAAGCTGAAAGCTGTCTCACATGAAAAACAGTTTTGTTTTAGTTTTTTTCCTTGTGGCTTTAGATATCCTGCAGATTGATAATCTGTGGCAGTTTGAGAATCTGACTAAACTGCAGCTGGACAACAACATCATTGAGAAGATAGAAGCTCTGGAGACTCTGGTTCACCTTGAATGGCTGGGTAAGATACAGGCATATGAGGTTGGATGCCTTCACAGGTGCGACGCAATCTGCGATAAAGCCAGCATGTCGCATTCCTTCTCAAACACGACTGATAGGAGCTTTTCCCAGGGCAGGCTGTCAGCTGTCTGTGTGTTTCCTCGTTTGACTGTCAAATGTCAAAATGCCTGAATATCAGAGCTGCAAAACGATCCTTCAAATGCTTAAAAACTGGTTTTAATACATTTGGTGTGGCAGGAACAGGAAGCTGAGATTTCAAGGCTGTTTCCAGGGTTTGTACTCGTATTTGGAGGTGACTTGCAGAAATATCTATGGAAACACCTCTGTGATTTAGAAGCCTGTATTCGGTTTTCAAAGCTAATGCAGGCATTTCGCAGACTAGAACCCACCATCTTTATCCCTATATGCTTAAGGCCTTGTCGTCACTGTTGTCCCAAGAAGTGCCCATCCTTGTAGTCTTAGGTGACTACTTACAACTAAAAACTCAGGATGCCGATAGCAGCATGACACAGCAGTGCAGGTTTTGATGCTAGGCAGATCGGTGAGCTTGCTGCTGCAGATTCATAGCTTAGAGCATTCTCTGGGAACTGCAGCTACACTGCTGGTTGGCAGTGGAAATATATCCTCAGCCGCCTTTGAAAATAGCATGCGGGGCTTCGGTTCATAAGCACATCTTAAAACATCTGATGGGTTCTTCCGCCCAGTTGTCTGCACTGTTCTGATGCGCTTGCGAATCAACAGCTGGTCACCACAACGTAAGCAGAGCGTTTTGAAGCACACTCATGGGTTTCGTTTGCCCAAAGGCTGCAGTGGTTCAGCA
>NW_008824476.1:74409-94255 GCF_000699105.1 Pygoscelis adeliae
GTGTCTTAGCCGTCCAGGGGCTGGGCTGACGCAGACAGCTGGTAACCTCATCAACCGTCTTTGGACTCCTGAATCGCTCGGTACTGGCCTGAGGGCAAACACTGCCCTTAGTCATGATGACTGTAGGTGTTAGGATAGATGTTCTAGCAGGATAAGAGGAAATTTCAATGAGTGAAATAGCTGAAGTGAGTATATGCCTTTGCATACCTCCACTGACAACAGGGCGATTGTGAGCGTGGAACTGGCATATGTTGGTCCTATGGGAATGACCGTGACAGTGGGCATTATTGTGGCAGGCAAGAGCCTGCAAGAAACAAGGCAGGGAGTGTCAAAAGTATCACAGCAACACCCCCCTTTTAGGGCATTTCCCTACCTCTTTTCTTGTATTTTGGGTTTCCCCATAAGGTAGAAATCACTTTCAGGTTGTGTAAGTGGACTCTGCATGGAATACCTTCAATTGTTGCTCTCATTTAAAAGTTGCATGGACAGTTGCAAGGAGGAGTTGTGAATGAATGATGATTTAATGCCGAGCCTTTCCTGTGGGACACTGAACGCCCCCGAGGAAAATACTGCACATAAACTCCTAAATCAAGAACCAGGCTAAATGCAAGGTCTGAATCAGGGCGTTCTGCTAGAAACATTTCAACTTCTGCTTGTAAAACTTTTGATTTCTAAACTCTTCCCCAGATTTGTCCTTCAACAATATTGAGGTAATTGAGGGCCTGGATACCCTTGTCAAACTGCAGGACCTCAGTCTCTACAATAACAGAATATCTAAAATTGAGCACATGGACACATTGCAAGAGCTGCAGATTTTCTCCATTGGAAAGAATAACCTGACCACTCTGGAAGACGTGAGTGCTCCCTGTCTTTGCAAATGTTCCCTGTCAAAGGATCAAATATTCTAAAACTGACATTTGCCACTGTGTCCGAGCCCCTCCTTAGAGGAGAAAATTCTCCTTAGGATTTCACTGCTTCTGTAGTCTAGGTTGTGGTTTTGGTAAGCTGTCCCGGTGTTAAGTGCTTACTACAACTATCTCTCTTTTAGATTATTGGCTCCTGGGGGCCCGGTGCTGTTACTGCTATCAGCTATGGCAAAATTCCTATTGGTTCCCGTGAAAGCTAGAAAAGGAATAAGTAGCTACATACGAGAAAAGGAGGGAGTGGAGACTAGGATTTATTTGGGGTTCTTCTGAGGGCAGCTTACCAGTCTAAGACCTGTGATTTGTCCGCCCCATCTGCCTTCTCTCTGCACCCATCGTTTATATATTCACAATGTGAATTTAAGTATTTCCTTTCCCGAAAGCATTAGAAACTCATAATTTAATGTCGCCTGTGTTTGGCAGCAGAGCAGGATACGTATTGCAACGTAATCGTAATAAGAGCAATGAATTTCAAGGCTGTGTGTTTCCCCAGCGCTGGGAAGTACAGCATCTCTTTCCCCTCGGCACAGGTGATCTATCTCAGGAGGTTTAAAAACTTACGCACGCTGAATCTCGCGGGGAACCCTCTCTGCGACGATGAGCAGTATACGCTGTTTGTTGTTGCTCATCTTCCAGACCTGGTATACTTGGACTTCAAGCTCGTGCGTGACACCACGGTAAGCATTTCTGCATTCCCTGCTTGTGAAATCGGGCACCAGCATCTTACAGATCATTTGCTTCGTTGGTATGCTAGCAATATTCAGGGCAGGTTCCCTGCAGAAATTAGGCTTACAGAAACAGGGAGTGTTTATTCTGCCTCCGCCTGACAGCTGTGAACCTGTAGGCCAAATTCTATCAAATCTGACAGAGAGGTAGAGGTGTCAGAGGCACGATGTCTTCACAGATTTTGTGAAAGTCAGCAGCTGTGTGTGGGAGAGGGGCCACAGAGAGGCTGCAGTGTGAGTGCAAGCCGCCTTAGAGATCGGAGAATCTCAGAGGAGATCAGTCTTGAGACATGGATCCAGGGGAAAGGATGGTGGTGGTCCTGCTGCTCACTGAGCAGTTTGTTTCGGTAGCAGACTGATGGACTATCCAGGCAAGCAGGTGCCGTTGAATGCACTTCCCGCTCTTGATTTCTGCGAACTGGACAGTGCATCCACACCGGTAACCCGTGGGACTGCTTGTTGATCCCAGGGCTCAAAGGAACAAAGAAGGTTTTTTTTGTTTGGGTTTTTTTTAGTAACCAAAGAACATGATTAATTGAAAATTTTCTTGGCACAGAGCAGGAGCTGTACTTGGAATACACTCTTACCATAGGACTGGAAGGGCTTTCCAGGCCATCGAGTCCAGTCCCTGCTCAGACAGACAGTACGTCATAGAATTGCATACTTAAATTTGTCAAGCTTCAGTTTCAAGCTAATTAGGTTCTTGCCTTTGCTCCTACCTTGCCATCTACTCCTCCAAAGGGCCTTCTCCTCCCTAGTAAATGTATTAAACTCGCTGGCTGATCAAATCAGAGCTCAAATTCTAGGAGTCAAAACAGGGCCTCCTGCTAAAAAAGAAAAAACAACCCTAAAGAGGAGGAAATGGGGAGAGAAAAGTTTCCTGGGACTGAATCGGCTCAGATGCATTGAATGCAGAGTCAGAGTAATATACCAACAAAAAAATGGGATGAGGAATGGATTAGAAACTTCATAAGTAGTTTAATAAAAAGCCCATAAAGAAATGGAGTTGCAGAAGTCACTCAGGTGCATGTTCTAGAAAGATCAAATGCTTCTGCCAAGATTTGTTGAGCAATGCTGGATAATCTAATAGAGACATTTTCTTTGTTTGCATTTCTCAGCGAGAAGTTGCAGCTTTAAAGTATCAAGATCTTACTGAGCCATTGGAATGTGAGGAGGCTCGGGCCCTGGCTCAGCTGGAGGAGAAACAGGCAAAGCAGAAGGAGCTGGAGTACCACAAGGTATGTTTTCTTTGGCTGGTTGTATATTGTCTCAGGAGAAAGAAGCGCAACACGTACTGGCTCCTCTTTTACCTGCTTGAAGATTTAATAAGAGGTTAACATTGACTGTGCTAAAACTAAGGCTAGGATTAATCTCTGTGATCTCTGAATCTCATCTTTTGAATGAAAACAGGAGCTGCTGTGGAATACGCATGACGTGGGGGAGCATAATTCTTTTGGCTGAACAATGAAACTACAGATACAGACCCTGCGAAGCTAAATAGTAAATCATACCCGGGAATCTTATCAGCCTGACATGAGATTAAGAAAATTACAGGTCTGAGGGAACTGTTAGTGTTTTCATGATGCAGTGACTTTTTTTGTCTCCTTCAAACTAAGTTAATGCTTTTCATTAGTTTTATGGTTAAACTCTTCAGGGCTTTGAGAGGTCACTGTAGTCCTGTGAACAGGCTGAAACCAAGACCAAGCAGAACGGTGCTTTCAATTGTGGTCTGCCTCTGTGTTCCAGCCCCCTAGAAGATCAGACTGGCTGAAGAGCAGGCGGCGGTTAAGTGACAGGGAGGACATCTGCAGCTCTTCCCTCCATCCCTCCCCGAAGTCCACTGACTCCTTATCTGAAAGGCTTAATAGCTTTGCCATATCTGTTCGTATGTGGTAATGTCTTATATAAGATTAAACAGTGTTTTCTATCCTTAGGCTAGAGAGTTCTAGCAGCAAAACCACGTGTGAAGCGGGATGGTTTTCACCCCAGTTGCAGGGTGCTTTCATGCCTTGGTTGGTATATCTATTCTGTTGGTATCACTGCACCAGTGTTCCTCTGCTGGTAAAGTGCTTATAGGAGAGACGCATCTTGAGGACTGGCAGCAGGTTGGCACTTTTTATTTTACTTACATTGCTCTGATTCTCTTCAAAGACAGCCTTTGTTGAGTACCTGAATGGATCATTCCTGTTTGACAGTATGTATGCAGGGGATACAGAAGCTGCCAAACTGGCTTACCTCCCCGGAGCGGGTGACCTGCTGCAGGCATATCCTTCCTGGATTTAGGATACCTAGAGCTAAAACGTAATGCCTTGAGTTAAGGAGGAGGCGCACCCACAGGGACTCTTCATCCGTTGCTTTTGTCCAGGGCTGAAAGCTACACTGGTCTAAGATCCGAGATGGTCTGTGTTCAATTTTGGAATGGCACCAGAAAACCCCACCGCAAGACCGTGAGACCAGTGACAGCTTTAAGGCTTGATATCTCGTGAAATATGAGGGCTACAAACAAATGGTTTCTATTACCGGCAAGCTGGCCAACCCAGCTTGAAACATCCCATTTGTAAAACCATTCGCTTCTATCACCAACAGGTCATGAGATTCCAGCGTTTTAAATTCTCACCATTGTAATTACCATATTCCTTTTCCTTCACTTGAATCAAACACAGTTTTGGTAGCCTGCTTTTCTGACCCTTCAAGAATCAAGGCTTTGTACTTTCTTTAAGTCTGGAATCCACTTAAAGTTTAAAATGAGCTATAAGATAAATCTCTGTCAGTTAGATTGTAAGAGCGCAGTCGCTAAAATCATGTTGAAATTGAAGTGGTAGGAGATAGGAACAGACTAATCAGAATGATATGAGTCGCATATCTCGCTACCTGCCAGAGCCGGCAACATGAAGTTTTCAGGCCAGCACTTTTTTCTGATCATTGCTCCTACACGGGAGATCAGAAAGCAGACACTTTTTTTTCTTTTTTCTTTTCTCATTCAGATTAATAGAGCATTGTCAAGGCCAGTAACTTGACCTTCCTTAAAATTGCATTACACTGTTGGGGAAAAATGCATCACGGCTTAACTACAATAGACTCTCGAAACAATTCCATTGCCAAGATAATAGCAGAAGAAAAATTGACGTTATTTTTGTGATGCTACCAAGTCAGTAGTTTACTCTGTGCTCTGGCTGTAGGCTCCAGAGCTGTATTTATTAACTACGCAGGCACTGTATTCACACTTGTGAAGACAGATAGGGTTATATGCTTCATTCCGCTGCTGTGTCAGAAAAGAGTCAGAGAAGTATATGTTTTCCCTTTTTTTTCCCCCCAAGGCCTTTTTCCCATCAAGTTGCCACAGCTTTCTCCATACCCTTCAGGTAGCAAAATCCTATGCATAAAATGTGAATGGGTGACCCAGTCCTGCCACAGAGAGAACACTTGGCAGCCCGCTCCCAGCAAGAACCACGGAGTTTACATCACAGTAGCTTGTAACTCTTGTTGCTCAAATTTGCAGAGCTAGAAGGAACATAGCATGTTGCTCCACTGAACAAGCGAAATACCTTGACTCTGGTGTCACGTACAGGAAGGAGTTTGTCTCAGTTTGTGAGAACCTGTTTAACTACGGTCTGAAAGAGTATGAAAAACGAGAAGCTGAAGTCTCTGATTTCTACGAAAGCCTTCATGAAGCGTTAACAGCCAACCAGCAAGAAGGCAGGAAAATAATCCTAGACTTTGAAAATCGGAACAAAAGGGTAACGTTGTTATACTTTAGTTTGTTTGATACATGATTTCTCTACACCCTATGCCAGTTTTTAATTTCACTGAGAACGAGGGTAGCTCCATTAAAATTAGGATAATGATACTGGATTTACACTGTTGTAATAGGAATCGGTTCTTGATCCCTAATGGCAGAGTCACAGAGTGGTTGAGGTTGGAAGGGTCCTCTGGAGGGCGTCTGCTCCAACCCCCCTGCTCAAGCAGGGCCACCGACAGCAGGTTCCCCGGGGACCGTCTCCAGACGGCCTTTGAATATCTCCGAGGATGGCGACTCCACAGCCTCTCTGGGCAACCTCTTCCAGCACTCAGTCACTGATCTTTCTTTACATGTTTCTTACAGTATAAATCTATACCAAGGAAAGTTGTGTTAGCTAATATAGTGTCATTAACTAACATAATGTTAGAAGTTTTTTAGTACTTTATGTAGGAAAAGAATTTGGGGATCGAAGTTTCAACCCTTTGGGCAAACCACAACCAGCTAACACTGACAGCCTTTATCTATACTGGAAATTCAGCGTAGGACAAAATTAACATGTCATAGTGTTATCTTATTGTCCACAAAGGTAAAGGTCCTTGAAGGCTTTACAGAAAAAAAGTGGCTAAACTTGGTGGGGTTTTTTTACTTTTTTTTTGCCATCCAGAAAAGTTACTGGTCTTTAAGAAAATGGAAATGCTCAACCTTTCTTTTAGTTTAAATATTTTTGATGAAGTTGATTTAAAAAAAAAAAAAATTATCAGATTTAATGCCACTCCCCTTCTCTTTGAGGCCTCCAACAGCTCTTCCTTCATTGAAAAAGGGGGAAGAAAAGGAAGGAGATTGCAGGGTATTCAGCCTGTTTTCAAGTAATTTTCTGCTTCAGTTCATTTTGTCAACAGCTCAAAGAGCTTTAACAAAAAATTAGATAAAGTTATTGTAATGTATTTCTAGTCTTTTTAAAGCAGAAACGATCTTTTTTTTCATTCTGCTCAACCACAGCCACCCATTGTGGCTGCTAAGGGTGTAGCTTCTAGCTGGATCCCTTTCTAACCATGTATAATAGATGGATCATTATTTTGTTTCCACAGAAAAAATGAAGGGGGGGAAGCCTGGTAACACTGTCAGCTGAGCAGAGCAAGTCCCTGACAACTGACACCAGGCAGAGTCACGAGCGCTGGCTCCCTTTGAAAACCAGCTCACTTTTATTTAGGTGCCTTGACACCCGCTGGCGGCCTGCTGAGTCACTCTGCGCCCGGGTCCTTCAGCCGTGCTGACTCACGCTGGCAAACATCAGCTCTAGTCGGGGCACGAGTTTGCAGCCTTACCGGAGGGCAACGTAAAAAGATTGAGACGCGTATTCAGCTAACTTGCACTTGAATTCCCAATATATCTTCCGTTTAAAAAACCCCCACAACAACAACCAACCAAACAAACAAAAACCAACAAAAAACCCCACCCCAAAATCAAACCCCAAGGAACATGGGTGAGACCAGATTTTGGCCCTTTGTCTTTGTCCGATGACCTGCAGACTCAGCTATGGATTGAGCTGCAAGAAGAGGACGCTACAGTCAGCGTGACAGTTTTCATATAAATACCGGAGGAGTCGGTGTCAAAACCGAACACTGTATTTTAACAGCACTTCCCCATTAATCTAAAATTGCTGGAGGAGTTCAAAAGGTGCAGAGGTCCCAGCAGACTGAAATCTGTAAGCCATTCTTAGGGGCTGTTTGTCTCGCTGTAATTCTTTCATGTAAGCTTGGGTAACCTGTAAAATAACTCTGCTCTCTGAAGTTGGTTAAGGAGCAAAGGAGCATCAAAGGCCTTGAACTTTGAAGTTATTGCTCCCGGAGGTGCGGCTTGAATGGCTGGGGAGCTTTTTGAGCCTCCTAACTTGTTTACATTAGAAAAGAAGATACTTTGCTCTCCCCTTTCCCCCTTTTAACACTGCAAAGTTTGGGTAATCTAGTCCATTTTCAGACACAAGTCTTGGCAATGATTTTCATCAGAATTCTCTATTTTAGCCTGTTCCGTTGCCTCTCAGGAGAAATGGATTAGACATCTTAAAACGTCTATTTTTTCCTCCTATTAACATTCGTTTGTTAACTTATTTTGAACAGACTTGAAAATAATACATTGCTCAGCACAAGAGGATTTTTTTTGAGCCAAGAAATCATAAAACTTGTCTGATACAAAAGTGACGTCAATATTTAATTCTGAAGGGCAATAAATCCTTGTTGTAGGAGGAAGGCAGGCAATGATAGGTATTCCATATTCAGAATACTAAATCCTGACCCTACGGAAGTCAATCAAGATTCTCCTTGACATGAAGGGGATCGGGATTTAGGCCTGCATTTCTTTCTACGAAGTAATTGTTAATCTCTTCTTCATGGCCAGCAGTGTCAAGAATCTTTTTTTTTTTTTTTTTTTAATTTGATATGTATCAGAAGGGGAACCACAGTTAGAAGCATAGAAGGGGCAAAGTCTTCTGCTGACTGGAGGATGAGGAAGCGTCTTCACCGATTTCACAGCATTGCCCCTGGATCGTTAGCGCAGTAGCATACCTCAGCACTGTTGACTAGCCAGTATGTAAATCTGGAGACTTCCTGAATCATCACATTTCATTTCAAAGGAACTTTTCTGACATATGTAACAAGTTAATTAAATTGCAATGGAGTGCTGATCACAAACTATAAGTAATTTATTTATCTCTGTGTTTAGAGGCTGGACGAGATTCATAATGCCAGGAGTTATGATATTGCTGAGTCAAAACGAGCCAAGTACAAGGAGGACATACTTCAGCTCTCAGAAGCACTCATGACCTTGGAAATGCTGATAGCTGACCAGCTGGAGGTAAGGGTCAAGCACATACCTGTGAGCCCTCACATCCAGAACGCAGCGGGGGTGTCATTTTTCTGTTGCTGCACCCCTCTGTTTAGTAGCCCGTTGCACAAAGAGGGGGGCGTAGGTCTTCCAGTCAGGCTAATGTTTTGTCTCCATCTTATTCTTTCT
Source organism: Pygoscelis adeliae (assembly GCF_000699105.1). Classification (NCBI taxonomy): domain Eukaryota; kingdom Metazoa; phylum Chordata; class Aves; order Sphenisciformes; family Spheniscidae; genus Pygoscelis; species Pygoscelis adeliae. Next base: position 82,806 of record NW_008824476.1, read on the forward strand.
CTGCTCAGAGATGGTCTGGGTGAGATCAGGCCCTGGACATTGATCCATTGCAACAGATTTCTGTTGCTCAGAGCAAAGCGCAGTATGATCTTCGCATCTATCCAAGCTGATTTCCTAGACTTTAGAGAAAGGGACTTGAGGTCGTTCAGTCATTTTATAGGTCTGCGTACAGAAGTCACTGCATAGCATGGGGTATGCATTTGGGATTCTAGAGGTGTAATTCTTTGAAGCTGATCTTTGTTTTTAATAAGATTACACACATTCTTACTGCATTTGCTTGCATAATAGCTGCCTTTTTCCTCCCCAGACTTTTCCTCGAAAACTAGGGCAGGGCTGCTAATGTACATCTTCATTTGGAAAAAAAAAAAAAAGTAATCTTTTTAAAAATTAGCAGGCAGGAGCTGCGGCCTGTGTGCAAGCAGATGCAGCAGTTTACTTTTGTGAATGTGCCTGACAGAAAGCAGCAGCTCAAAATGGATTCCTCACTGCATCAGGACTGTGCCTTTTAGTGTTTTCTGAATTGGTCCTCATGTATCTGCAGTCACTGCTGGAATGAGCAGAAACATTCCTCCCCGTATGCCCTTCTGGATCTGCAGGATTCGGGTGACTAACTGTTGTATCAAGACATTAAGTGCAACACTTCACAGATTCCCCATCAGCCGTTTTTGAGAGAGGTAACAGGCAGCAGCAATTTTAGTTTCTGAGGACTAAAACAAAAGCTGCGGTAAGCCCAGGCATTGGTTATGCTTCCGACAAGAGGCTCTTCAAACATACAAAGAGACTGCAGCATGGCAGTATACAGGAATACAGCACTCTGTGCGTTACTTAGGTGAGGGTAAAAAAGGATCAGCTGGCTTGCTCCAGACAACGGGCAAAGGTACCATTCAGTCAGCTTCCCTCCAATAAACCGATTCTGATTTGCTGTCCCTGAACGAGGAAAGAAAATCTTGCAGCACTTCCAAAACACTTTAAGTGCTTGAGGCAGTGCAGTTTCTGACTGTGCTAATAACAGCAGTGAGTCCGAATTATAATCAGTTGTAGATTCTTCCTAGACTCCCTGACTCCCTTTTATGTTTATGCAAGTCTTCATTGTAATATTTCCTTTTTCCCTCTGTTAAGGAGCTAATAAAGGATTTTAAAAGAAACATTGCTGTCATAGCATCAACATTCATTGAAAACGTTAAAGGGATATATCCTTTTGACAGTACGTTGGCCTGGACCTCCCAGTGATGTACGTATATCTCACTTCTAAATCCAGAAATGAGCCATCAGAATAGAATTTGATTTTTTTTTTTTTTAAATCAACAGAAAAGGTCTTTTCCCAGCTTTGCAGGAATGGTCATTTAAAGTGCCCAGCTTGTTTCTGTGGAGACTCTGGAGAGCACAAAAGGTTCTAAGTTCTGTGCTGAAAGTCTGCATGACTTACGCAGCTTTCTCCTCCCTGGGAATCTTCCTTTCTTCTCCACACAGCCATGACAAAACCCTGGGAAGGTCTGGTTAGACTGTTTTCTATGTACATTCTTGCCATAGCAGCCAATGAAATACCTACAATTCGTGTTGAAGTTTCTTTAAATGGCCTTCATTTTTGTGTTGTTGACGTCTTCTGAAACAAAGTGAGATGAGAATACCAAAGTGCTTCAGTGACAGGTTACACTAAATATATAAATCTCTTGGCCTGGTGCAAATAATTGCACCATATTCAGAGCTTAGCTTATATCCTGGGAGGCCTCCCTCAATTTCCGTTGCAAACCTAGGCCCACTCTCAGTTCTGCGTGCTATATGGCAGTGAGGATGAGACCCAGTGCGCGATTAAGAGCAGAAAGTGTATATCCCGACATCAGAGCAGCCTGGCTGCTGCCAGGCTCTTTCCTGCAGAGGCCCACTGTGCGGATGCTCAGTCTCTAGTTACAGGAGGTCATTTAATCTCTACAAGTGAGTGGTGTCGTCAGCTTTTTCCTTAACCATCTTCTCTACGATGACCCAGTGCCGGGACCTGGAAAACCGTTACCATGAAAAGCTGCTAGAGATCGCCATCACCACACTGGAGAAATCAGTCAAGAATGAGCTTGACGAGGATTTGCCAGCTGACGTTCGAATGGTGAGGGCACCAAAAAAATTCATCTCTGCTAGGGAGTCGGCAAGAAGAGGAGGCCACAGCCTCCTCTCAGAAGGGACAGGGTTTCCAGGAGGCTCGATACAGCTAAAGCCATGACTAAACCAGAGCATAACCTGCTCCTAAGAGGCCCCGGCCGCTTGGCTGAACTGCAGCGCCGCCGGACATCTCCGCTGACAAGGACAGAGGATAACTGCACTGCAGGTTTCCCTGGGCGCTGCCAGAGCTGGTGGCAGCAGCCCAGGAGAGGTGCTGAGGAAGTCTCTCTCCTGCCTCCAGCGCAACTCACTTCTCTGGCTGATTTCCAGACAGTCCCAACCCAGCAGGTAACTTAGGCAGCGTCTTCGCTGCACTCGCAACTGGTTTTGTTCAGATTCTCCCTGCTCCCCCAGGAGAATCCGAACACCGCTCTGACTTCCTTGCACCGGGACTCTCGTTTGCCTCAGTGATTTCAAAAGCCCTCCCTAGAGCTCCCCAGCCCGTGAGCTGATCTGGAGGCAGGACATGACATTTCAAACGCCCTCAGTCTTGCTGTGATATCAAAGATCCCAGGAGCCTTTCAGAAAGCACCAAGATATTTGCAGTGCTCCAGTCAGCAACGCCGCTGATCTTTTTGCCTCCGTTATTCCTTCATTTAGTGGCTAAATGACTCGAGTTTTGGATTCGCTATGGTTTTGCTCTGTCCAGATTATCCCAGCCCCCCCATTACTCCAGGTAATCAAGAGCTGACAAACACAAAACAGACCCCTTGGCACCCCCGGGGGAGCTCCCTGCTTTATGGCCTGTGCAGATGGCTGCAGTTACGCACTGTTGCTGTGCACCCATTTTGCCTCGCTGCCATCCATTTCCATGGAGAAGCAATCTTCATTTGTTCAACAGCTGCACTTGGCTGCAGGAGGAGAGTCATTACGGTTTAGCAAAGCCACCCTCTATTTAGAGCCACAGGGGAAGTCACTGCTTCGATTAGAAGCTGGGACTCTCCAAAAATGAAGATTTACAGCCAGTGCCACTAACGCAAGAGACCCTTCCAAGTGTGATTTTCCACTTCCCGCACCTGCTGGGCCAGGCGTGCTGGAGCATATGCAGCCTTGCTTCAACACCAGCTGCCCGCCGAGGCCTGCCATGCGCTGCAAGCCAGCCCTGCCTGCGGCAGAGCACTCAGCAGCAGGCATTTGTTCCCTGCTCCAGCAGGTGAGGCCGAGGGTGCTGCCTCAGTTTCCCCACCCGTACCAGGGATAATACTCCATTACACCGTAGCGAGGCCCGGACACATCCTTGCGAAGGGTAAAGCACTGGATTCCTCCCGAAGACTAGGGCTTTGTCAGCCTGAAACAGAGGTCTGATTTTCTTCCCCTAAGCACTGCAGTTCCTGTGCTGCTAGTTCCGAGCTCTGCTGCTTTCGCTGCGTGCCCACCCCCCCTCCCCTCATCCGGTCACGTTACCTCCTAGCTTCTCGTGGACAAAAACACCATTGTGAACGCAGTCAACGTGTCCCATGGCATCCGCCTGCTGAAGATTGATAAGCGAGAGAGCGACATCCTCAGCAACACCTACCGCTGGCAGGCCTCCGTGACAGAGAAGGTAAGAGACCCTCGTGCTCAGGGGGACGGGGCACAGACGGGTCTGGCCCAAGCGGTGGGGACACTGCTAGGAAAGACGCTCCCTAACCTTTGCTGGAGCCCTCTGTGCTACAGCAAGGGACCCTGCCACGCCTGCGGATTCACTGCTTGGTTTCCATCTGTTCAGGCTTTCCAAAACGAGATCGACAGAAACCGCGACCGTGTCAAAGAGATTGTTCAGTACATCGACAACCTCCAGGAGGAGCTGGATAACACAGAGATCCTGGAGCCGACGGAGTAGGTCTGCCACGGGCTGGGCAGCTGCCTTAGCTGGGGGCACACAGGACGGCCCCCAGCGGCAGCACACCCAGCAGGGACGGCTGCCTCTCTACGCCTGAGCAGGCTGGGACATTTCAGGCCAAAGGCATACTTCTTCCATCCCACCATAAACTGCAAATAAAGGTACTTACTGACTCTGGAAAAGCATATGAAGCTCTGTCTCTTCCATCATGTTGGCATGAAAGCCTGTGCAGACAGAGCTCAGACCTGGTCACAATGGGTTACGGATCAGCTGTGAGCTGGTTGAACCAAATCATCGTAGCGTATCATGCCTGAAAGCTTTGGTACCTGCCAGCACAGTGGCAGGAACCTGGGAGCCACAGGCATGCGGCAGCAGCCTGGGAGAGGAGCGCTCGCCATCAAGCCACCCCCAAGATAACGGCAGGTTTCCAGCTCGGCAAGCACAAGGCTGGCGGGGGCTCTGCGTGTCTGGGAGCCTTGTCTTCTCACAAAAGCAGCTTTCTGCAGTGCAAACAGAGCAGCCCCCAGCTAGCAGGAAGGGAAATCAATGGTTCCACAGGAGCTCACACACCGCCGCTCGCAACAGCCAAGCGAGGAGTCATTAATTCCCCTCCTTGCCCGGTGACAGCAGCTGCTGCGCTCACTTGCGGGCAGCTTCTGACGAATGATGCTGGCCGGGGGCTCGAGGCAAGCAGCGAGGAGAAAGGTGGGAAGGTTAAGTGAGAGGGTGGCCGCATACGCACTCTGGGGAGAGACCAGGTCTTTCCGAAAGCCCCGTGGCTGGCGCTGCCTGTCATACAAAGATTTAGCTCAGAGTACCCTGTGCTTTTGAAGATGGCAGGAGTCCAGGTTCCCCCCCCCCACTTGCTCCAGGACTGCACAGTCGGCTCCCTGCTACTCCTTGGCTGCAAGGACAGGGCACCTAGCATGGAGAGGCTCACACGGAGACGCGGAGGGAGCAGATCTGTTTGATAGTTAGTGTCTGCTCAGCTCTGCTCCGTGTTTTTTTTCTGCCTGCAGCCATCCCAGCACCTGCCTGGAACCTAGTAACTCAGGACCTCCACCACGGTTTGGTGATGAAAACAAAGAAATACTCCGCAGCATTGGCTTTCGGTATCTAGCAGGGGCAGGCCTTTAATCAAACAGAGAGACCCTGGTGTTACGTACAGGCACGCCGAGGGATGAAGAACAGATGCAATGGAGTCTGTTTTCAGATTTCCACAACAAGTGTGTATCAGGAGCTGGCAGCTATGAAGACATGTGGCATATGCCGGGTATGTCTGTGCCGCGCCCCGCCCAGGAAGCTGTTTCTTTCGTGGGAGCTCCTCTGATGAGTTACAGACACCAGTAACGGACAGAGCTGCCGTCTTGGGGATGCAGAGGGAGCTCACCTTGACCTTTCCTCCCTGCGGGCTCAAAACTCCTGGCGCTGCACTGCGGCAGGCAGTCCAAGCGAGGAGTTGCCCACAAAGTCGCAGTTCCTCAGCGCGAGGCTGATCCCAGGAAAGGTGTGGTGGCAGGAGGGGGGTTACCGGCCACTGGGTCACGCCAGCGATTCACAGCTGGGCATTTTGGCTCCTGCGCCCAGCCCAGCAGCCTCAGTCCTGCAACAGCTTGTGTTTTACAGTCGAGCTCTCCGAACAGAGGTGAACAAAGAGAGTCCCAGCTGCCGTGCGAGCACACAGCTCGCACAGATCATAGTCATGGGCCCACTCCACGCTGCCCCACCGCTGAATCTGAAGGAGAGGAGGAACACGAGTCAGTTCAGAACTGGACTATACATAGAGCTGCTCAGCAACTCTCAGCCTCCCTTTTCATGTTTGAGAAACACGGGTAACCCCCCAGGAGCTGTGCTGATCACTGACTACGGGGGTAGGGAGCTCTCCAGATGAGTTCGGGGGAAGGCCATGCTTCGTCTGGGTCTGAGGCAAAGCCCCTTAAAGGGACGATGAAAAGATTCCCGTCAACTTCAGCCGCTTTTGGGTCAGGGAGAGCTTCACGCCAGGCCAGTTTGCAGTAAGCAAGTTATTAGCTTGGTGTCTACCGAGGCCTCCAGGCTGGATAACCCACAGCAAGAGAAGCCAGCCACGACTTTGCACTTCAGATTCGAGAGGGAGAAAAGCAGCCATCTGGGTTCTGCAAAAAGAAACTGGCAGTGCCGGGAGCACTCTGGGCTGTTGCACCCATGATGTTGCTCTACAGCAGCGCACGCCAAACTCTCTCAAACGGGGAGACTGGTGGAATGGAACCTCTCCTGCAAAAGCAGGCACTTCCCTTGCCAGTTATTTGTGGTGGGAGACACATTTGTCATGCTGAGATTATTGCTATTTGAATTATAGGGCTGTTCTGTAACATCATTTACCTGGTATTCTTCCTCCAGGCGAGACAGAAGCACGGCTTTCTCTACTGTAATGTGCCTGTCAATCAGACCCATGGACAGAATCAGAGATTTCAGCTGGGTGATTACATATTCTATACCTGGAAGGGAATAACCCAAAACAAACAAGGTTCATGGTTGTTTTCTGCAGCGTTACAGCGGCATCTCCACGTGCTCTGAAGAGACAGTCAGGGTGTGGTACCTCCTCAGGGATAGTGATACTTCCCACTTGCATCTGGGCACTTAAGCGTCAGATCTGCAGTTAACAGCAGACACAAAGCGCTGTTCTGGCCGCTGTCGCTGCAGTGACAAAGGCTACGCCTTGGAAATGGCCTCCGTTTATTCTGCCACAAACCTGCCCCGTGCGAAGGGAAGGGATACCCATCCAGGCTGCAGTATTCTGGAGCTCAGGGGAAAGTCCAGGGTGAGAGGGACTCGTATGCTGTTTGGTGATAGAAGAGCTGTCCACATCTATAACCACTCCTAGAAAAACACTGTGCAAATGCGTGTGGTGGGCCGTCCCCTGGGAGAACTGTGTTGGCAAAGGACACAGCTGCTGGGCTCGGCTGATAAAACAGCAGAGCTCTTTCCTGCCACACCACCAGCTACCAGCTTGCAAGACACCCCTCTTCAGGGGAGGAGAGCGAGTGCCTGATGGCTGAGGGACCTGAGCAAATCCCACAGACACGCACAGCCAGGAGGAGGAGGAAAGAGGGGCTCGAAACTCTGAGCTGCTGAGCGCTCACGGTTCAGCTCAAGCTGATAGGAAATGTAGGTGCCTGCGCGTGCACAGGGTCTAAGGAAGGAACTGAAGTCAGACTCGTCCTGTGTTACCAGTCTAGGCCAGACCTTGAATTTCAGGTCTAAAGTCGACCAGCTGCCCAGAGCCTCCCCTTCCCCAGGGAAGGCACATGCTTTTCCCTTCCACCCTGCCTACCCGTATTACAAACTGTGAGGAGAAGAAATGATTCATCAAAAAACAATCTTTACAGGGGTAACAGAAAGGCTTTGCAAGCCCTGTCCCTGTTAACTTCCCTTAGCAGCTCAGCTAGTGTCTTCTGTAGACATCACTGTCTGCTGCTTATTCAAGTCTTGCATTTGAGGACTTGAGCAAAGCAAACATTACTCCATTTCTTTATCTTTAGGTGTCATTCAGCAGTATAAAGTAAGATCAAGTGGGCTGTAAGGGTGAAAGAGTGAGGACAGTGCACAGAACCACGGATGCTTGGAGCACTAAACCCCATTTCTCTTCCTGGTAACAAAGCTGGGGACTAAATCACTAGAAAGTTTGGCGTTAAATTTGTGCTAGGGTAGAGCAGACAGCTCGCAGGCCAGCACAGTCAGACCCTGAACACTAGTGGCACTACGAGGGGAGTCCCCACCAGTAACAAATTACAGCTAAGGGACTGGCCTGCAGATTTAAAACATAAACCTCAACACTCCGACTATCCCAGCGTATCAGCAGGAGAGAGAAAACATTACAGTCACTTTTCTGCCCCGTGGAGAGGAACCGCCTCCTCCACTGGCACAGCCCGAGCGGAGGGCTCCCCGGCACAGCCTCTCTCACCTTGCAGGGCCCACATGTTGTAGGACGCCAGATGGCTGACGAAGGTCTCCTTGGTGCTGGCTGGGATGTTTGGTCCCAGGATGCTGGTCGAGGAGCCAATTGCCACGTTGTACCTGGAACGATCACCCGGCCCCTTAGAAAAGCACAGGGCTTGTGGACCTTGCAGCTCCGACAGTCACAAGCACTAGAGCTCCTGGCCTCAGGAGGGCAGGGCATAAGCAGACAGAAACATCTTCGACCTCTTACCTTTTCTCAGCCCAGGCGACAACGGGATCCCATTCATTCTTCTGCAGCTCTGCCAAGGCGGCTGGCTCCTCCACACGATAGCTGGGACATTGCAGAACAAAACCACACTGGACGTTCACTCCCAGGCTGCCAGACTGCTCCCTGCCAGGCTGGAGCACACCTCTGGGAAGGAAGCTGCCCCCCACCAGACCACGGCAAGGGGAACAAGGGCCTACTGTCCACCCAGGCAGCGGCAGCAGTGACTGGGGACAATCCCCCCACTCTTCCCCAAATTCAGAGCGTTTTGTTGTTCCAGGAAGGACAATTCTACCTTACTACAAAACAGCAGCAAACCGGCCAACAGAAAATTGCAGGTAGCCCCAAGCAAGCCACAGGATGCAGGGGGTACCTGCAGGTACGTATCCCTCTTAGAGCAGGGGACGTATCCCACTGGGACTCTTTATACGGGGCCACTCCTCCTGCCTCACTTTGCCCAGTGGCTCAGCTCGGCGCTCCCCGCTGCCAGCCTGACCAAAGCCACAAAGGCTTTGGGGGATGTCCTGTTCCCCTCTCCACACAGGAGCTGTGCAGCTGCCAGTGGACACCTCGGAGGCTGGGACTGTGAGACGGGAGCTTGGGCATGAATAGGCTTGATCCTGCAGCCCACGGGGGCTTTAAGGAACGAAGGGCATTTTGCTACTGGTACAAGTAATCTGAGCTGCCTGTACTGGCACAGGAGTACCAGGGACTGGGCTGACAGATTCCCCCAGGCCTTTCAAAGATGTTTTCTTTTCCCCAAGGAGATCTTCATTTCCTGCTGCTCCTGCCCTTGCCCAGCATGGAGGTGTCCAAAACAGAGTTCAGCAGAGGACCAGATCCCCGTTCTCCCTCATACCTATGCCCTTTGCGTGCACGGACTTCCACTAGGTTTGCAGACGTAGGACTGGCCCAAACTAATTCAAACCCTCGGGCCAAAACCAGGACAGATCAGAGCCCTGCCACGACTGGGTTACGGTAGACATTTTTCCTCACTTCCTCCCCCAACCGCCCTTCCAAAAACCACACTGCGACAAGACAACCTCGCCTCCGTGACAGCGGGGCCCCCATCTCGTACCAGACAGTGTCAGTCTCCAGGAACTTCACAGCCGCACGGATCAGCTGCATTTTGTTTCGCTGCGTGGGGTTGTCCAGCGCCGTGTTGCACAGTGTGGTCTGCGGGATAAAGGCAGTTTAAATCGCTGTTATTCAAGGCTTGGGGAAGCAGCAGCTTCCATTGCCCAAGGCCAAGAAGAAGCAGCGGAATTTGGGGCAGACAGAGAACCGAGGAATGCAGCTAAAAGGGGTGCAGGGCCAGAACACAGCTCACATAATAGGAATCTTCTCACTGATTTCGGAAGCCTCGGGAGCGGGCCCCCCAAGCACCAGAGGAGAGGGCTCACGGACTGCTCCAGAGCTCATCCCATTTCCTCCTGTCCCTTGCTATCCCCAATAACACTGTCCAGCCCCTTCTCAAGTCCCCCAGTGACACAGACTCCCCCCTCAGACAGTCACCCAGCCAGCATCTAACTGCCCTCACAACCACAAGGTTCTCCCCAGTGCCCAAAGTCCCGACCTCTTGTCCCCGATTCCATGGGCGTTAGGACAACCTGCTCTCTCCAAGTTCTGCGTTTGGAGACCGTTCTCATGTCTACGCAGTCACCCCAGTTTTAGACCAAGCCATGCAAATTCTACTGCAAGTACTCAGGAGAGCTGGCGGAGGCAGGACGCAGAAGGAAGCGTTCTCAGAAGATGCCCCCATCTCGCACACCCCGGCGCAAGACTTACACCCCAAAGCAGGTCTCCACCCCAAAGCGGTTCTCAACCCTTGCTCTGGAATCCATTCTGCCAGCTGGCAAAGCCCTCGCCAGGTGGCAGTGGCCTGGCAAACCCATCTTTAGCCCCTGGCATTTCGATTCCCTGTCCTTAATCCTGATTTCCTTGACCTGACTGCTCACAACACACGGCGTTCTGCCCCGCCGGGGTCTGGGAGCCCCGACCTGCCGTGCTCACCAGATGCATAGTGTAGAACTTGATGGTGTCTTTCTGGGAGTCCCACTCTGTTGCCACTGCAATGGCCAAGGCCTCACTGGGGACAGTGAAGAGCTTGGCCTGGGGCGTTTTCAGCTTCCGGTGGTCCAGGTTTATTTCAAAGCCTCCTGGGGAATCAGAGTATAAATCCTGGGGAATCAAAGAGGAGCAGGCACTAAGGAACAACAGACAACCCCACAGTGGGAGCAGATTCAGAGCCGGAGGTGACGGGAGCAAGGGACCAGGGATACTCGAGTTTCCCACCATCACCATCATTTTGACATACTTTTCCCCCAAATGGTCTTGGAAGGTGTTTCCCACCACGCAGCTTCGCTATAGGTGAGGAAAGGGCACAGCAGGCTGGTGACAAATACTCCACTCGCACATTGCGGGTGTGCCACGCTCTCGCTGAAGAAGCGTGGGGTGATAACACCCCTCCCAGGGACCAGCCCCTCTGTCCTGTCCCGGCGGCCGTACTCACCTTCTCCTTGCGAGATGCTCACGTTCTGGTAAAACCGCTTCCTCTCTGGGGGCAAAAACAGAGCCCATTCAGAGGGCAGTTAGAGGAGGTTCGGCCTCTTCCCCTGCTCCCCATCACAGCCCAGAACAGACGGAGCCCTCGGTGCTGTCGAGGTGGCCTGGCCGCAAAAATCCTGCCCGGTCATCGACAGCTTCCAAGCACCACACCATTTCTGCGGGCTCCACCCAGCTGGTGAAGCGCCACGAAACTGGTGAAAAACCACAGCGTTGCTGTGCGCAACCGGCAAGCGAACGGGACCAGCTTGACTTTGCTTCCACCAGCCCAGGCTGGGCTCTCAGCTCCCTTCGAACTGGCCTGCACCGAGTTCCTACAGAGTCTGGCAGGGCTGGTTTCCAAAGCAGACCTGTCCCAGCACTCCTTCCCAGCCTGTTAGAGGAGTTTCACTCTGGGCTCAATCTTCCAAGATTTTCCCGCTGCAATCACGTTTGACAAATAGTCCCTGAGCCGCCTTGGCTAACTCTCTCTCCCTGCTTGCTCTCAGAGCGAGGAGAAACCCAGCAGAGCTGGGTTAGAGGCAGGGCAGGCCACAGTGACCTCCCTGTCCCCTCCCTGCCGTCGGCAAACTCCCCTCCCACCCCCCGGTGCCAGCCCACCCGCTCTCCCTCAGCGCGTCTGGCTCATTCTCTGCTTTGACCTGCGGCCAATGCACCCGCTGGAAGAACCACAGCTACCGGCAGGCTCAGAGCATGCAGGGGGCAGGA
>NW_008824476.1:94282-95300 GCF_000699105.1 Pygoscelis adeliae
GCGCGCCCAAGCCACCCGCGGAAAGACCCACAGCTCCCGGCAGGCTCAGAGCATGCAGGGGCAAAGGGCCCCCGCCCCGCCACTGCGACTGCCCACGGGGGCGGGTTTATTGCAGGCGCCCGGGGTAACAGCTGGAGGGTGTTGGGGACACCCCCCACATGCGGCGGCGTGCCACCGAGTCACCAGGGGAAGCAACCGCCTCCCCCAGCCGCCTCCAGCCCACACATCCCGCTCCGGCTCGGGAGTACGCCTGCTCCACCAGCAAGGTGAGCCTGGGGGAACTGCAGGTCTCTGTTTTAAGAGCAGCCTCCTTTCCTACCAGCACTGTTTCAACGCACTCCCAACACCTGAGAGCCGGATTACACGCGTTGCAAAAGCTTGTCTCTCTCACACAAGGCAGGAAGGATCTGCAAGCCGTTCCCCTGAGGACAGCGACCAGACCGTAAATCCCCGACCCATAAATCTACCTCGTGAAGGGTGAAGTGAGCAGGCCAGGCCGCAGGTCTGCTATTCTAGGCTGGAAAAAAAAAGAAAAAGCACATTCCCTCTGGGGAAACGGAACAGGATTTGCTCGGGCTCAACGACCCGCAAGCTTGGGGGCCTCAGAAAATGCCGCACTGTCGAGGCACGGTTCTGAAAAGATTAACCTGTGTCTACCCTGGAAGAGTCCTGAGTCACATCCGTGGGCTCCCGACACCCCGCGATGAGTCACTGCGACTCTGCAGCCTCCCCTCAGACAGAACGAGACTGATTTTACTGTCCTCAAACCCACACGTTTCCAGCAAAATCTGTGGAGGGGACACACGGCCCAGAACGTGCCCGAACCACCCCGGCTAGGTCCCATCCCCCCAGAATCCCTAAAAAAACCACCAAAACACAAAAGCAAACTGGTGCGCTGAGGACTTGGCCCTGCTGCCAAACGAATCCCCCCCTCCGAACCCCCACTAATGCCAGGAGAAGGGTGCGGGGGGGGGAGGCCCAACACCCGGCCACGTCACGAAAAGGCCTTGGGGAGCCC
>NW_008824476.1:96995-97660 GCF_000699105.1 Pygoscelis adeliae
AGGGCCCGTGGTCCCCCCTGCCCCTGCCCCCCTCTGACTTGGCGGTGCCTCCCTGTGATTCCCCTGGTTCCATCAAGCCTGGTAATGGCTGTGAGTCCTCAGGCTCTGGAGAGATCTCCATCCCCCAGTGCGCTTTCCCTTCTTTTCAGGATCAGGGGAGAAGACCCTGTCCTGTTCCCCTCAGGCCCCAGGAGGGACCCCGGTCCCTCAGGCCCGGTGAGGCCCAGGGCCACATCCATGCTCCCTTGCCTTCAAACCCTGAGGAGAGGCCACTGCGCTTAAGCCTTTCCCCCCACCACCACCTCTTTGCCCCGTTCCCCTCAGGCCTGGCAAGGTTCATAACCTGGGATCCCTCCCCCGTTCCCTTCAGGCTCTGGAGTGGCCGTGCACCTCTGTGCCACAGGGCGGAAGGGTAAGAGCCCGGCTTAGAGTGGGTGCTGTCCTGGGAAGTCCCTACCAGCGGGACAGCCTGTATTTCAGGCCTGGCTGGAAATCAGCAGGGATCCAGGTCCCGGTCCCTGGCTGGCAGAGCATGGCCTGCTTGGACCTGGGACCCAGGGTTCCCCCTCCCTGGGGTGTCAGAGCCTCCCCCGGGCTGAGCAGGGAGCCTGGGGCGAAGCGCGGTGGTTTGTCTGTGGCAGGGATGGCGACACACAGCGGTACGG
>NW_008824476.1:97675-98913 GCF_000699105.1 Pygoscelis adeliae
GCTGGCTCGCGTGGCTTTCCCATTCCTCCCTGCAGTCATTGTCACCCTGCGTCCTTTATTTTTAGTCCTAGGCATTGGCACGATGGCTTTGGGCAGAGCTGGCGAGGTGTGGAGTCATTAGTAGGCGGGCGAGCCAGACATCTGATACACGCTTTCCTATAGAGCACCCTGCGAGTCACAGCTTTGTTCCCAGTTTGGTGGCACGGGATCTGGGGGACCGTGATTGAGCGTGTAGCAAGCGCAGTGACGGAGCTCGACGCGCGTGCCGGCCTTGTGGAGTAGTGTCAGAGCCCCGGGGTCAGCAGATGGGGTAGCGTTTGAACCGGACCGTCTGTTTTCACGTACGGTCCTCCACTTGTCAACAGCACAGGCGTACCTGGTACGGTTTGCTGTGGTGGGGACATCCTATGGCTGATCAGCTTCACTGCACGCTGCCTTCTCGCAGGGGCTGGCTGTGGCTTTGTGCTAAAAATGCTGCTGGTTTGCGCGTGTCAGCTGAGAAGAGGTGGCTGCCTGCTCTCCCTGTGCTGAGCGCAGAGAAACGTCGCTTTTCTTTGATCACAGGTGGGGAAGATCCATCTTCTCACAGTTGATGTTTGCACTTCCCCAAATAACTTGCTTCTTGCTTTGAAAACTGATCTGGAGATCTCGGGGGGGGGGGAAAGCTTGGAAAATCCCCGGGTTTTAAAGGTGCTTGGAACAGATGCGCTAGCTTCTGCACAGCAGAAGCAGCGAGATGCAGCCCCGTAACTCAAAAGAAGGGTGGCGTAAAAGCATTAGGTCTGGGAGAAAGGCCTCTTTCGAAATGCACGAGACGTCGTCCGGCTTCTGAGCAGGCTTTGGCGTGCACCGCGCCGCCAGGCCGGGTGCTAGGCAGAGTGCAGGGAGCCTGTTAGAGAGGCGTGGGTCAGGCCTGTTAAATAAGCAGACGGCGAAGCTCAGGGCCATGCTTTCTTCCTCTAGCCTGAATTACCTCCGGTAAAGAGACGGTTTTTACTCTTCCCTCACCTGAATGCCAGTTTGTGACTGGGAAATGTGGGGGCTGGGAGCGTGGGTGATTCTGCCAGTCGTGTTCTCACTTGGAGAAAACTGTGAGCCTGCTTCCTTCTGGGTGGAGAGGGGGGAGTTTGCTTCCCGTTAGAGGCATCCGGGCAGAGGGCGCTGCCTGAGTGTGATGGAGCTGGAAGCAGAGGGGGGGGGTGTCCGGCCTGGGCCGGGGGGGGGCTGTCGGATCTGAG
>NW_008824476.1:99002-102034 GCF_000699105.1 Pygoscelis adeliae
AGAAACTGAAATTAGCCTTGGAGGGGTTAGAAACTGCTTTGGATCAACTGGGTGCCTTCATGCCTATGCTTATGGTTGGACTTTGCACTCTTTTCTAGCATGTGGATATGGAAAACTCCTATCTCTGTGGATACTTGAAGATTAAAGGCCTTACAGAGGTAAGTGTTAACTGCAAAACAACAAGAAAAGGTGCTGTGTAAAGGGTTTTCTTTTTCCTGGTGGGGTGGGAGAAACTGCCACCAGAAATAGGAAGTGAAGGGCTTGAGCATACAGTGAATTTGACCGCGAAGTAGTTTAATAGCTTCAGTTTGTTGTTCTTGGCATGTTGAGCAAGTACGATGGGCCGCGATGGGAGTCCTGAACGAGGGAAGCTTATCTGGCATCCCTTAAGGTCTGAGCAGAACGGAGTCTGACCCTGCAGTCAGCTTTAGGCCCTCTACCAGTGGTGGTGCGTTGCTGAAAGAAAATAAACCAGGACCCGAACAGTCAGATCTTTACGTATTTCCTTCCCTACGTATCCTCTGAGATCTGCTCGTGGTGTCAGACGGCCGGTGAGAACTCTCTCCCGGGGGCGGTGGCGCTTTCGGCTGCGGTGCACCGCGTGTCTGTCGTTACACGGGAGCGCTTGGAGAAGCTCGCTCACCCCAGCTGAGCCTGCTATTCCCTGCCTGCGTTCTCCTAATTCGGTGCCAATGCAAAGCTGAAGAGGAGCACCTTCTCCCCCGGTGGGGTGGCTTAATCCAGCCCTTGGGCTTTGTAGCAGTCGTGCAGCAACCGCCGGGTATCTGCCGGGGAGCGGTGCTGGCTGTAAATGGTCACCTGCGATCGTCCAGCTGGGAGCTTCCCCACAGTCCAGCTCTGACATGGCTCCTTCTGGTTTCATGAAGTGAACAGAGAGGCAGAGAGAGGCTGGAAGAAGAGGGCGGAGGCTGTGCGTGCCTACGAGTCAGACTTTAAGAGGTGTGGGGCAGGACGAGGCAGCGTGCTGCTCGGAGGGATGGGAGCACCGGCCTCGGATTGCTCGGAGCTCTTGCTGCGAGATGCCATTTTTTGCTGAGCGCGTGCACCTTTATCTGCGTTCGAGTTTCTGTCTCTAGATGACAAATCTCCTGACCTCTCTTTCGTCTGTCTTCTCTCCTAGGAGTACCCAACCCTCACCACTTTCTTTGAAGGAGAAATAATCAGTAAAAAGCACCCTTTCTTAACACGCAAGTGGGACGCTGATGAAGATGTGGATCGTAAACACTGGGTAAATAAATCAGGGGGGCAGATGCGGTCCTGGCTGAGCAGCTGGTTTGGAGATGAAGTGCAACGTGTGCCCGTGCAAGAGCTGTCAGAAGGGCCTGGAAACCTCTCCTTTTTGGGTGTCTTCCTCCTTTTCCCGTTGGGATCTTTGCAACTAGAGGTCCCTTCAGCAGACTGTTGGCTGTGATCCACGAGAAGGGAGGGGGTGTCTTGCTTTCCACTTGCTGGCCCTGGGGTTGGAAAGGGAGCAGGAGCAATCCCCGTCTCTCGACCCGCTAGGAGAACACGCTCCTTCTTTTGAAGACTCATTGCAAAATGGAGTGGAGAAGGGGAGAGGTGCCCCTCTGGCGCAGGCAGGGCGCTTGGTACCTGCGTCTCAGCCACCTCAGCCCTCTGCTCAGGACAGGGTGTGTCTGCCACTGTGCTCTGGATCAGGGCCACAGCAGCCAGCTGATTGCATCCCCGCCTTGACCTTTGCTGTTGTTTGCCAGACTTCGATGTTTATTATGTTTCTGTCAAAATATCTTCCTCTGGAAGTGTAGGAGCTTCTCCAGCCGGGCTGGATATGGCTGGGGGTGTCCGGCAATCCTCTGTGTTCCCCGGTGCTGGTCCTGGGGTGTGCGTTTAGCGCTGCTCCGGGGAAAGAGCAGCCCCTTTGGTGAGGAGGTCCTGTTCCGTAGCACTTCTTCCCTCCTAAATAGCAGCTGGCACTAGTGAGCTCTACTCCTGGAATAAGCATCCTGGGTTTTTTTCTTTTTTGTTTCAGGGGAAGTTCCAGGCTTTTTACCAGTATGCAAAAACATTTAACTCTGATGACTTTGATTACGAGGATCTGAAAAATGGGGACTATGTCTTCATGAGATGGAAGGTAAACTCCGCATGTCTCCTTCTCTGATGAGCTGCTTACAAGCGACTGACAGAGGCTTGTGGTGCCTGAAAGCTTTCTCAGCTACGCTGGTTTAATGAAAGGTCTGACCCTACCAACCTCGTAACCCACCATACTTGCAAATTCCAGTGTGACTCCTGTCTAGCCGGCTAATTGCGTCCTTAAGGGCTGCAGTCACGGCTAAAAACGCAACAGGAAAATCTTGCTTGGTGATGCTCCAGAGGGTGAGAGAATTGGTGTCTTCGGTCCCTGTGCGGGGCCTGTGTGTTTGATGCAGACTGGCCAGTCTGCACCTCTCTGCTCTTCCGCTGGATCGATTCCTCCCTCTTTACACAAGCTTTGTGCAGCTGTGATGGGAGGAAATCGTAGAATCACAGAAAGGTTTGGGTTAGAAGGGACCTTTAAAGATCGTCTAGTACACGCCCCCTCCCCTGCCACGGGCAGGGACATCTTCCAGTTGCTTAAAGCCCCGACCAGCCTGACCTTGAACACTTCCAGGGATGGGGCATCCACAACTTCTCCGAGCAACCTGTTCCAGGGTCTCGCCACCCTCATAGTAAAGAATTTCTTTCTTGTAGCTGATCTAAAGCTACCCTCTTTTAGTTTAAAACCATTACCCCTTGTCCTATCGCTACAGGCCCTGCTAAAAAGTCTCCCTCCATCTTCCTTATAGCCCCCTGTAAGTATCGAAAGGCTGCAATAAGGTCTCGGAGCCTTCTTTTTGCCATCAGGCAGCTCTGATTCCTGATTTTGCAATTGGCTTCTGGTTTGCAGTGGGCAGGTGTTGAACTGAAACTGATCTCGTGCACTCAAAACTGGTTCTGTTCTCGGTTGTCTGCTTCCCTGTAAGATGCCTACGGTGGCAGGTGGTGAAAGAACAGTTTGGTTTCTGTGGTCTGGG
>NW_008824476.1:102074-106428 GCF_000699105.1 Pygoscelis adeliae
GGTGCCAATATTCAGTTTGGGAGGGCAGACTGAGGGTGGGGGGGATAGTATTTGACCGGCATCTTAAAATACGGTCTGTGTTTTGTGTGCAGGAACAGTTCCTAGTCCCAGATCACACTATCAAAGACATCAGCGGTGCTTCCTTTGCTGGTTTCTATTACATCTGCTTCCAGAAGTCAGCAGCATCTATAGAGGGCTATTACTACCATAGGAGTTCAGAATGGTAAGGAAGCTTCCTTCCTCCTGCGGACTGAAGGGTGGCTCCTCAAACCAAGCAGTGACTCCTCTTCCGCTCGTCTGCGGCCTTGGGAGCGTCCAGGCGGTGCTCCTCTGGGCTGGGAAGGAGGTTCAGTCTGGCAGCTGGACCTCGGGGCAGAAGGGAGGAGGGCGTGCGTGCCGTGCTTGGCCAGAGCAGGCTAGTGCAGCCCCTTCGTGTGGTATAAAGCGCTGCCCTTTTTGCGCGGCTGGGGATAATCGGGCTGGCAACGTGGCGCAGGGGAGACACGGGGTCTGGAGATGTGCCGCGGCCCGGTGAAGCAATGGTCTGGTGCGTCGGTGAGGTACGTTGGGAGGCAGACAGCGGCTGTGGTTCACTAAAAGCATCCCTCCAGAAGTCCGGTCTCCAGTCCAAACGCTCGCAGGGCTTGCCTGCTCCTGCCCTCCCGCGGGGACAGGCGAGCGTAAGGCAGCCTGGCCTCGTGTGCAGGGTTGTGCTCCCTCAGTTTGTGCTTTGCTCAGTGATTGAAGCTTTGAGCTACTCCGTGCCTTGGCCCTTCAGAGGATGACGGAGGGGCCTTCGAGAAGGAGCTCGGTGCTTTCTCGCATATAACAGCTTGGCTGTTGCTCCCTTCACGCAGAAACCTTGTTAGGCCAGCGCTTTGCAGTCCATGGTCCTTGGGGTGTTGCTGTAAGACACAGGGAACTGTCAAAGGCAATTGGTTGGTTTCATGTTAAAGCCATGTGACACGTAGCTGTGGAGAGCTCTTTTCCCTCTGACAGCCTTGGATATTCGTCACGTGCAGCAAGTGAATCTGTAGGGTGGCTGGAAGCTCTCGGGGGTGGGAAGGTACTGGGAGGCTTTCAGACGAATCCCCTCGAGCTGAGCTTTGAAAGACCTGCGTGTAATTTGCAGTTGTAGCAAACGCTGTTTGAACATGAAAGTTGCTGAACTTCAAAAGGTGTTCAAAAACCGCAGGCGGCCCACCTCGAACGCAGCCTGGCTGCAGGTAGCTCAAAGGCACGGGAATGGAAGTGAGGAATGATGCCGAGTCCTCACGGGGTTTTGGCACCACGGGTAAGTGGGCGTTGGGTGCCCGAACACCTCTGAGACGGTAACGGGGAAGAGAAGAGCCAGCCACCATGTCTGCTCTGTGACCTGCCAAGCGGGAGCCGTTAGTGCTAGGGGAGCTCTGTTGCCCTACGTAATCCTCTCGTCTGTCTTTTCCCTCTCTCCCAGGTATCAGTCATTGAATTTAACTCACGTTCCTGAGCACAGCGCTCCTATCTACGAATTCCGATGACAGCTGTCCAGAACTGATACCGCACAGAAGCAAACCGGGCAGGAGAGCATGGCCTGCCAGGAGAACTGTGTCCCTGTCGGAGCACGGGAATGCACGCTTCTCTCCTGCCCCTCGGACTCGCGAGAGAGAGCCTGAATGTTAACCCACCCAGCCCAAGGAGCGTGGCTGTTGGAGCTTGATTCTCCCTCCTGTCGAGTGGCGATTTGATCTTTAATCTGGTTTTAAGCTACCTTTAAATGCACTTTCTTATTGCACAGCTAGTTTCTCTATCACTGAAATTCCTCCCGGCTCTCCTCTGGAAGCTGTTTCTCAGTAGCTGGAATCAGTGGTCTGTCCTCTGAGTAATAAGAAAATATAAGCTCCGTGCTTATATTTTCATTGTTACAGCCTGATATGGGTTGAAATCGCCAGGACTCGGGTTTGTTGCCCAGATTGCCAGCTCTGGTGCTCCCAGAGCCGGGTCCTGCGTGCGAGGCTCTGCTTGGCAGAGAGCTGCTCAGCTGCAGAGTCTCTTGGGGGGAGCGTTGGCTTGAGACGGATGAGGCTTGAAGGAGTCTTTGCTTCGCGCCGGCTAGCGAGGTTAGCCGGAGCTGCAGATCTTTCGGGAACACCGGCCCTTCGGAGCTGGGAGCTGTTCCGGTGTCTGGATACGCCACTGGGAATTAATTTGATGTACGGACTTCCAGGCTCTCAGTAAAGTGGATCTGAACTCTGCTTATAGGTGTATATTTGCTCTTTACTTAAGTTAAGGGTAAAAAAGACAAAAAAACAAAAAAAGGCAAAAAAAAAAAAGACTTTTATTAAAAAAAAAATATTTTTATGGCTCCTTTTCTGAAGGACCCTATGGCAAATGCACAAGTACCCGATTACATTGTACCGTTTTCACATTGAAAACCGGGAACGTCTGCGTTAGTTTTTATATCCGTGTATGTAATCAGCTAGCCGCTTTGGGAAAGTAATCGGGGTGCAGGCCTTGAGCGGCGTCGCAGGGACAGCTCTGGGACCGTTCAGCCTTCGTACTCGCACTTCATGCTTCACCAACACCACTGCTTGAGACCTTTTTACAAGGCAAAAAAAAAAAAAGAAAAGGCAAAAAAAAAAGAAAACCAACTCCTGACAACCCCCCCCCCAGTAGCTCTCCTCTGACTTTGAAATGTTTCAAGTGATATAACTTAAGGCTTGTGTGCCAAAGTGTGTGTGTGTGTGTATGCGCGTGTGGGTTTGTTTTTTTTTTAAAGACATTTTAAAAGTTGGCCTCGGTTGTATATTTAATGTGACGGTCCCAGCCGCGGGGCTTCTGTGAGAGCTTGGTTTGCGTTTTTCTGGCCGTTTTAAAAACGACCCCCCCTTTAAAGCAGGCTTGTGTCGCGCGTTAACCGGGCGGGTGTTGAGGACGGGTTTGCCGCCTGGGAGAGGGAAAGCGAAGCCCTCCGCGGGCCTAGCGCCAAGGTGGTTTGGGTTTTCTTCTTTTTAACTAACTTTCTTCCTGTCGGCAGCGCGTCTGGCTTATCGCAGCAGCTGAATCGCTAAGTTTAAGCCTTAACGAGAAAGTATTCAGGTCTCGGTGAGCCCGTTTCCTCTATTCCAAGTCGGGATCTTGCGTGATCGGAGAAGCGGCCGGGCTGGTCTCAGGAGATGATGCGGAAAGCACTCGCCTCGTCGCGTGCTGTTCGCCGCGGATGAGTCCTTTTCCCCCAGCACAAAGGGAGAGAGACCTGGCGCTTCGGTGGGGCGGAAGCCTGCCCGCTGTGCCGGCGGGGAAGGAAGCGCGTGCCGTTGTCTTGGCCCTTGCGGGTAGGTTCGTAGAGCAGCGGGAGGGCGATGCCGGGCTGCGAGCAGAGCAGCTGGGAAGCGGATTCCCGTTTTATTCTGCTCCTCTCGGGAGAAACTCGTCCCCTTTGGCGGTGGGGAGAGGGGCTTCCCTCACAGGCGGCGCTGGGCGATGTCCTGGTTTTAGAGGCGAAAGCCGGCGGTGCCGCTCCCCCGTGACCCAGCGCGGGGGCGAAGCCTCCCCCCAGGCGCTGGGTGGGCACGGGGAGCTGGCCCCGCCCGCTGGCAGCCAGCCTCCAGAGGCCTGCAGCCCTCCGGAGCTGTCCGCGTGCAATATTGGTGGTGGCGGCGGCGGGCTCCTCGCGCTCCCCCGGGGCTGTCGGTGCCAGCGTGACGCTTGGGGTTCTGACGTGCTTTAGTTGAATTAACACTGTGGTCGTTGGCAGAAGCTGGGTTAGGAAGGGTCCCGGGGTTGTTTAATATGTATAACTACCCCAAAATTGCTCTTGAGGTTTTTCTCTGAGACTCGATATGTTGCGAGAAGGGAGGGGAAGGAGCGTCCCGCTCTCTGCCTGTATCCTTCCGACCGTCCTGAAGCCAATTTCGGCTGAAATCCAAAACTGCCGGGGTGATGCCGCCCCGCGGGACGCGTGTGGCGGGTGCAGAGCGGGTCCTGGAGCCGAGAGGTTTGCAGGGGCTGTCGGTGTTCAGAGCTTCCCTCCTCTAAAGCCTTCGTTTTGGTTTTCTTTTTCTTTGACTCGTTTGATGAGCTAAAGGAGAGATGTTACGTACGTCGCGGTGTGGTGAGAGAACTGACCGGGGGAGGATCTTGGGGTGCGGAGGTAAGAAATGGGGTGTTTGGTCCTGGAAGAGGTTGCGATGTCTCTTTTTAACCGTGCTGGCTGCAGAAGGAGGGCACTTGTGGGCAGAGGGAGCAGGGCCCGAGGCGGCATTTTGCGGAGCGATCAATGTCCAAATTAAACACGAAATGTATTTAAGGGGTCTGTGTCCGTGTGTGTTTGTCGACCAAAGCGTTTCTCGGGTCCGGGGGAGAGCTGTGCTTC
>NW_008824476.1:107661-120365 GCF_000699105.1 Pygoscelis adeliae
CCAGAGCTGGGCCAAGGGCCCCAAGTGCTGCTGGCGCGGGGGGGAGGGGGGGGGTGTCCAGGGCTCTCTGCTGTGGGGTCCCCGAGCTGGTGTTTAAATGCCTTAACTCGAAGAGGGGACTGGGGAGCAGAGCTCCCGCGGGCGCTGCTGGAGCGGGTGCCCAGCGCCTTGCTGCTTCTGGAGGCTTTAGGCTGTGGTAGATAATGGAAAGGAAAAATAGTAAATCCTGTAATCTCCTGGGTTTCTTGCCCTTCCCTGTTACAAAGGGAACTTCTACAGGAACAGCTATCTTCTTTTTTTTTTTTTTCCTTCTGTATCAGGTGTAAATTCAAGTGTTCTGCTAAGAATAAGTCAATAAAGTACTTTCACGCACGTGAGCTCCGAGTTAAACACGTCTTTAAAAGTTGACAAGAGCAGGGGAGAAAAATCCTGAGGTTTTGGCGTGCTGAATGTGAGCGGGTGTAAGGAGGGGCCTTTGCCCGGGAGCGGCTGTTCCCCCCGTCACCTCTCCCTCCTTAGCTGCCTCCCTTCACCCGCTCGTTCCTGCGCCTGCTCTCCCTTCTGACTCGCTCCTTTTGCTCGGGATTTTTTTGGCTGCTTATTTACCTCGAGTCTGACTTTCTGTGCGGGTTACTGGAAGGTTTGCCCAGTATTTCAAAAGGTTACGGAACAGCTTGGGGGGTAGCTTGTGTGGCGGCGGTCAAGACGTTGACCGAGATCCACAGTGTTTCTTTTTAGGAAGGTTCTTATTTCTAGAAGTGAATTATCAGCAACTTTCTGTCAACTGGTTGTTGCGTTTGTTTTATTCCAGCCACTGAGTACCACCTCGGCCTGCTGAAGGCAAAGCTTGCAAAATACAGAGCTCAGTTGCTAGAACCCTCCAAATCCTCGGCCGCTAAAGGAGAAGGCTTCGATGTGATGAAATCCGGAGATGCCCGGGTGGCGCTGATCGGTTTTCCTTCTGTGGGTAAGGTCAGTGAGTGTCTACGTTAACCACGTGGCGCGTGTGTTTCCTGGTTTGTGGTTAGCAGTGGCTGTAAAGCAGGTAGCCATCTTCTCTTCGTCTTCCACCATCTTGCCATGACTTGACAGAAAATTATTGCACGCCGAGAGCTGAAAGTTAGAGCTAGGGGAAACACTCCTTCGTCTCGTGTGCGGTGCCCTGTGGTGACGGCCTGAAACTTGGTCTTGCCCAGCCACAGCACTGCTGAGAAAATAGCTGAGAGCGCAGGATTTACCTTCGTTCAGCGAAGGCGCTGGCTGTCCCATCACCGCTCCAGTCCCCGTGCCTGGAACAGCCGCAACACGACTTCTAAAAGCGGAGGGACGCTCTGGTGTTGCTTGTTTTGCGGAACGTTTACCGGCTCTTTCGTTTGCGTATCTCTAGTGATGCTGATCTCTTGCATTTCAGTCCACGTTTTTGAGTTTAATGACCTCAACTGCCAGCGAAGCTGCGTCTTACGAGTTCACAACCCTGACGTGTATCCCAGGAGTCATAGAAGTAAGTAGGATTCTCCTCCCTTCAGCACAGCGGCGGTGGTAAGAAACCCAGACGTGTAAATGTGTCTGTTTACACCAGTTACACTTGTGCTACCGCTAAGAAGCAGCGATATCCAAAGATCTCTGCTGACTTCTGCTTTAAACTTTAGGGCGTCTCGAGTGCTTGCGGTATCAGGTCTTCTGCAACCTGCAGTGCTGCTTTAGCACTTCCCTAGGCTGCGTAACTCTGCAGGACTGACTGCCCGAACGGGGTTTCACGTGCTGCCCTTTGACTGACCAGAGCAATACGACGATTCTCAACTGAATTTTTTATAACCGCTGTTGGCGCCATTGACCAGATGGCTGGAAACCTTGACAGATTTGTTTTTAATGAAGCTTTAAAAGAGGCAATCTGCACTCTGATCAATTTGGAAAGAGAATACAACTACTCCTGTCCTTGAGGAGTTTTATTAGTGGTGGCCTAAGCATCCGTCAGTAAAGCAAATGGTAAAGGGCATCAAACTGAAAAGTGTCCAAGAGTAATGAGAAAATTTGGGTCAGAATTGAAAGCGGACTTAAGTAGTGAAAGTAACCCTATTGGTGTTAAAACGAGCGCAGATATCGTAACGCATCCAAACGCAGCCGTGAGCTGCAGTCAGTCGGTAAAGCCGTTACCGAGCACTCCGCTGCGACAATAGCTTGAAAGCTAATGCCCCTGCAGATCTGGTGAATGAAAGTCTCCCGTTATTTCCCGGTACGCAACACGGCAACCTGCAGCGCCTCTGAATCGTTCTGATCCGTCTCGGTAAGAGGCGGCGGCTCTTGCTTGTTAGAGTGCTTTCTCGTTAAACCAAGAAAGCGAGGTTTTGGGTTGGTTTTTTCCTTTCCTTTCCGTTTCACCAACTCGGGATACTGCTACTCTTGTACTGTGCTGTTTTCCTGGTGCTTTGTCAAACTGGGATCGTGTATTGCTCTAGGAGGTCAGGACCTGACGTACCGCAGTTAGGTGGTGGGTGAACGCAGCTTCATGGGAAACGCTCCGGAGGTTCCCTCAACAAAACAGCCGTCAGCTTTGTGCAAAGCTCTCCTGCTCCGTCGGGTTCATTCGGTTCCGCTCTCCGCAGGCTTCGGACTCCAGCGCGTGCTTGGGGCTTTCGAGGCAGGTCGGGTGCCCTGCCCAAAGCTTTCAGCTTTCCTTCCTTCTGTTTTCTTTTCAGTACAAAGGAGCCAATATTCAGCTGCTGGATCTGCCTGGAATCATCGAAGGAGCAGCGCAAGGTTGGCTGATCTCTGTGTTCGTGTAAAGTAGGGGTTTGCCCTCAGTAGCGTACCTGGGCGTCTCAGACGTTAGCAGGTTTCCCGGGCCAATAGTTCCCACGTTGGCTTTCCAAATTTTAGAGTCCTTGATCTTATGTGAGGCACGATTCTTATCCCTGAGCCCACGTAAGGCTCTATATGTAGCAGAAAGATGCTTTTCTGGAGGTGGGAGCCAAAGCAAGCCAGTCACTTCTCACCTTCTTGAGTGAGTGTTATCTTGCTCATCTGTTTTCTGGTACAGAGGAAATCTAAAGAAAGATGCTAGAGAGGCGGAGGGGGAAATTACAGCTAAACAGTAACCTCTTTTGACTAATTTCCTGAGTTCCTGCCAGTCCTCCCATGACTCCTGATTCTGGGAAGAGGTGTTGGCTTTGTCCCTCTGCTTTGTCATTGTCCAGATTGGCTGGTTGTGTCAGAAGATGCCCCAGGAAACTTTGGAAAATCTCCTAATGGCCTTTTTTTTTTTCTTTCTTTTTTTTTTTTTTTTTTTCCTGGAGGATCATGGCCTAATTAATAAGGCCTCTCTCCTTTTTGACCAGAAAGCGTACGTAACCTCTGTGCGTGGGGGCCCTGGGCCCACATCACTGTTCTGGGTAAGCTGTCTCTGCTGCCTGGAGCTGCTGCCGTTGCACGTGTCTGGGGATGTCCGTCCTGCTGACAGAGGGTGTAATTTCCACCCGTGCAGCCGTACTCGGATAGCTTTACACACGCTAGTTCAGGTAACCTGTGGTGGAGGAGCAGCAGCAAAGAGTATTTGTTAGGGCTTGTGCTGGACATAAGACAGTACGGACGGACCAGATGCGCTCGCTCAGGCCCCCCAGCAGCTGATTACAGCCAGTACAGCACCGCAGGGTCTTTTTCCTTGCTTCCAAGCAGCTGTGCAGGGCAGGAGTCCCCGTCTGCCGCAGAGCTCGTAGCTGGTTTCTCTCGCTGATGTATGGCCATCTCCTCTCTTCTCAGGGAAGGGCAGAGGTCGGCAGGTGATAGCTGTGGCCAGGACAGCAGACGTCGTTATTATGATGCTGGATGCCACGAAGGGTGAAGTACAGAGGTGAGCGTGTGCTTCTGGGCACGTGGAGCTGTGGGGCGGTGGGCCAGGTTCAGGGCTTCCCGCATGCCCAGAAAACATGCCAGCTCCCTGAAGTGTTGTGTCCCGTGCGCGTTGGGGAACCAGTACTTCAGCTATTGAGTATGAGGTGGAGGTTGTACTCCATTAGAAGCGTGCTAGCTAACTGGCCTGGGCTTCTCAGCTGAAGGATCGTTCCCACAGGATGGCACTTCAGAGGTGGGGATGTCAACCTGGACTTCCACCGCTGACTCTGTCCTGCATTAGCTGTGGTTTTTAGGTTGTAGTGAAAGCTGATGGCAAGGCTGTGTCAATACGATAGTCAAAAAGGAAAGTCTCACAGGTACTAACGTGCGGTGTCCCTGCAGGGCCTTGCTGGAGAAAGAACTGGAATCTGTCGGAATCCGGCTGAACAAAAGCAAACCAAATATCTACTTCAAGGTGAGGTTTCCTGGGCTGCTGCAAGCACAGCTTGTGTCGGGCTGCCTACTCGAAGCCGAGGTCACTGTGTGCTGCCCCTCGAGTTGGACAAACTGAAGGGGGGTCGCGGATTTTGCAGACTGTTCTTAAGTTCCTTTATTGCCTCCCTGCAGCCGAAGAAGGGTGGAGGTATCTCCTTCAACTCAACTGTCACGCTGACTCAGTGCTCCGAGAAGTTGGTGCAGCTCATCCTCCATGAATATAGTATCCTTTCCTGAAACGGGAGACCTCCGAGCCATCTGCAGCTCATGAGTCAAGTGGTGCCTGCTGCGGGACAACCTTGCTGGGTCTTCGGTGCTTGCTGGGTTGAGAACAGGCTTTCACAAGCAAGCTCAGCCCATTGGCTCACCGCAGTGTTTAGACATGCTGGCGTTTGGGCCTTGACAACGTTCACCTCAGAAATCTTCAACGCTGAGGTCCTCTTCAGAGAGGATTGTTCCCCTGATGAGTTCATTGACGTGATCGTAGGCAACAGGGTCTACATGCCGTGCCTCTACGTGAGTATCTCAGAAACAGCCTGCCGTCTGCAGCACCGAGCATCTCCGCTCTTTGCTGAAGGAAACACTGGCTCTTCCGGGTTCCTTAAAGCAGTAACGATTTAGGGTTTAAGAGGTGGAAAGCACAGCTCAACAGGGAGCTCTTTATAAGCTTTACATATGCGGCTGTACTCTCTGTGTGTTCCCGGTGCCCTCTTGTGGCTGGCTGCCGTGGAGCAGCACGAGCTGCGTGTCCTGATGGCGTGGGGTTTGCTCCCACGGTGCGAAGCCTTCGGTTCCCGTGCTGCGAGCTCTTCGCTTGAGTTTCCACTGCTGGTCCCTTGTGCCAGAGGTCGCTTAACGGCTCTGTTTGAGCGTGACTGGGTCTATAGTGAAATCCAAGATACCCCAAAGGGAGACCTTTAAAAGGCCCAAACTTACATTTAGGCTTCTGAATTTCAACAGTTTATTTTACTAAGAGCCTTGGCCTGCCCTCTGGCTGCCAGAATCTGTGTTTCTGTTTCAGAGGCTCGAACGACCTTGTTATACCTACATGTACATGTCTTACTTCCTTGCAGTGCTGCTGAATTGGCTTCCTAAAGGGTGTGTTGTTTTTCCTTTGAGTTAGGTTTATAACAAGATTGACCAGATATCTATGGAGGAAGTGGATCGTCTTGCTCGGAGACCCCACAGTGTTGTAATCAGGTAGGAGCTTGTCACGCTGCCTGATGTGCTGGCCCAGATGGTGCGGTGGTTTCTTTCATACTCCTTTCTCCACCCTCTCCCAAGAAGGGGCTTCTCCCAGGGCTGCCTGCAGCTGCTGGGGTGAGAAGCAGAGCCGCCGTGCAGCTTTTTCCAGGCTTCTTTCCCCTGGAGAGGCAGGCTGCTCGGCTTCTCCGCGCTGTCTGCCGGAGTAAGCCAGTCTAGCTTGTTTCCTTAGAAGTGCTGATATATCTGACCGGGGCTTTGCTGCTTCAAAGCTGCTTGCCCTTCTGAAAGCCCTATTTATTTCACCTTGTGTTTTTTCCTTTACTGGCCTCGTTAAAGACTTTTCCCCTTGTTCCCTAGCACTTTCATAAGACATTTCACCTTGTTCTCTGGATCTCTAAATCACAACAGCAGTAAACATGGAGATGTTCTGGGTGTTTTGCAGCTGTGGCATGAAACTGAACCTGGACTACTTGCTGGAGAAGCTCTGGGAATACCTGGCACTTACCTGCATCTACACCAAGAAACGAGGACGTAAGTGACCGTTAGCTGAACAGAAGTTTTGAAAGGCAGACAGGGCTGCCGCTCGTCAAAGGCAGACAGGCTGCCGGCGGGTCTTGGATGCCTGGCTGTCAGCGATCTCTTGTGCCTTGGAAATGCTGCAGCTGCGCTTTCCCTAACCAGCTTTCAGCTCTCGGGAAATGCTTTCTGTTCCATCTGACCCAGCCACGCGTGTATCCCACCACAGCCCTCCTATTCTCGCTGCACTAGAAGAGCTGAATTTTCATAAGACTTTGCAGGATGATCTAAGGAAATAACGTTTGCAGGTTTGCAGCTTTCTTCCTTATTATGCACGCTCTGTGATGAGCTGTTCGGCCCATCGCTACCCGGAAGAGGTCTCCTGTGAGGTTTGGCGATTCCCGTGCCAGGCTCCTGAGGCTCAGGAGTGCCTTTGATCCTCCTTTTGCTTTACAATTCACTTGCAGCTTCTCCCGGTGGTGAAGGCACGTCTGTAACTTGCTCCTGTTTGGTTGTGAACAGCTGTGACGCTGAACTTGGGTGGATGTGAGGAGATTGAGGAACTTTCTGTGAGCTTGTTAAGCTGTGAAATCTTGGGGATTTTACAGAGAACTGCAGAGTGATTTTTGTCTTACTCGAGCAGGTGTGTTTTGACTTGGGTGGGTTTGTTTGTCCTAAGTCAAGTGTTTGGAATGGAGTTGGAGCAGGTAAATTGTGAGGAAGCTGTCGACTGTGACGTGGGTAACCGTACCTGTGGGTGCTGGAGCGGCCACAGAACTCATCCGATGCCTCCACGTACCCGGATGCCTGTTCTGTCTGGGAGCTGGCAAGTGTAACGGGAGGAGGAATTTGGGAGTAGTAAGCACAAGGCAATGTGAGATGGTGTCAGCATGTTAGAACATGCTTGATGGAAATCTAATGCTTTTTTTTCTCCCCCTCTCCTGCTTCTCCACAGAGAGACCAGACTTCACAGATGCCATTATTCTACGGAAGGGGGCCTCTGTGGAGCATGTGGTAATTTCTCTGCATCTTTTACGTTTCCTTGTCTGTAGAAGGCAGGTTCCTCCTGGAGCCTGCTATGATTTATGCTTCATAAAGCTTGGGATATGTCAGTGTTTAGCTGGGCTTCTCCTTTTGTTACCTTTTACTGATTCCATCTGCCTCAGGTTTCTTTCCTAGCTGGTATGAAAGGTTAAAAAAAAATTACTTAATGCAGTCCAGTTGAAAAAGCACATAGAAGCGGTGGCATGGGGCTTTATGTGGACTGGTGATTCCTGTGTGTCTGTTCTGTATTCTTTCGAGTGCTGTTAACTGGCTCCTAAAGGCACTATTGTAATTTCTGGCACAGACCTGAGTTGCTTCTAGTTCCTGGATATTGAGCAAGTTGTTTGCAAAGTAGCGTCACTGAGCTGCCTCACGTGCTGTCTGTCTGTCTTGCAGTGCCATCGAATTCACAGATCATTAGCCAGCCAGTTCAAATATGCCTTGGTGTGGGTAAGTGTTTAACAGCAAATGAAATCCCTGTCCTCGGGTGTCTCTGACCGGTCTTCTCCTAACCCTTCTCCCCCTTTTGCTTTAAAGGGGACAAGCACAAAATACAGCCCTCAAAGAGTGGGCTTAACCCATATGATGGAGCATGAAGATGTCATTCAGATCGTGAAGAAGTAACCCTCTTTGCTGGTGCCTGACCTTGTCTTTAATCACTAGAATTGGAACTGACCACATAAAAGCAAAACAAAACCAAAAAAAAAAAAAAAGGAAAAAAAGAAAAAGGGAGACGTGTTCTACAGCCAAGAAAGCGAGAAAGCTTCCGTGAAGCTCCTTCTCTTGGAGAAAGGCAGAAAATGAGGCTACTGTACTTGCAGGTGGGGATGGGGAAGATGGGTTTCCATCTTGCAGCATTTCAGGCGAAGTAATGTTTCTTAAAAAAGGAGCCAAGTTCTCCTAGGACACCGCTCCCACAGCCAGCAACGTCCTGCCCCTAGTAGGGTTTGCACATGGATCCATGTGTTAAGCTACCAGTGGCTTGCTTAACCAGTGGGAAGATGATGGGTTTGTGTCAACAAATCTGGCCCTGTGCTTTGGGACAGGGAAGCCAGGGCTGAGAGAGCATTGCTGATGCTTTGCTGCTTATCCATTCACTTAATTTAAGCGTTGATCTGAAACGGAAACGAAGTTCTCCCTCCCCTGCTCGTTGGACGCGTCGTCTCTGCAGCTTTCACTGTTAGAGGCTTCAGTCTCTGCATCCGAGGCAACCCCTGGTGAATTTGTAATGGTCCCACCTCAATTAACATTAAAACCTTGCACTCTGTGCCTCTCCTTGGCTCTGCAGTAGGGTTCGTAGGACGTCCTGGTCCAACTGGTACTGAGATGAGAAATGAAACTTTGTTAATGAATGATTAACCTGGCCAGACTGCAGCAGGGTACGAGCCAAGAGCCATAGGCTGCAGTGAGGGTTCACTTCTGGCATATCGCTCGTCGAGGAGCTGTCTTGGGAGTTTCCTCCTTCGCTCTTGTCCTGCCTGTTAGTCCCCAAGAGTATCGCTGGGGATCTCCTCCTTTCTCAGTCGTGCCCCTAAATTCCAGTAACGGCTCTTTGAGCTCAAAGTACCATCCTATGCCATGGGTTTTACCCCAGCCCCGTTAAACATTGTTGCTTGTCTGGATATTTTTCATCAGAGATCTGGGATTTTTCTAATCATGCTTTTTCATTGAGTACTGATGCTAAACAATTCAGAGTGCCTGATAGAGAACAACTCTTTCCTTCTGGGATCAAGAGTTGCCAATAGCTTTTATTTTCTTTCATTGAAAAAGGGTTCGGTCTGACGTGGATTCTTAACTGTGAGGACAGGTCTGATCGCAAACTTGTCTGAGCAGGGCTCCTTCCCTCTCCTTTGTGCTCCTCCCCACCCCTCACAAACTGATCGAGCAGAAATGGAAGGATTATTTTATTTGAGAAAATAAAAGTTGCTATTTCATGTGAACTGTAGGTGTCTGCCTGCAGCGGGTAGATGGTTTGGTGTGTTTTCTAACTCTCTTTTTTTTTTTTTTTACCTTCGGCCACCTGAGGAATCCTGGATGCTGTCGCAGGAGGTTGTGGGGAGGAATAGATTGTGAAGCGGCTGCAAGAGGGCTCTGAGCCTGGAGGGGACTTGATGAGGTGTGATGGGAGATAAATAAGTATTATACACAATACCCAAGCTAAGAAGGTGACTTTGAACTCCGTAAGTTCCCTTCCCTGTTCCTGGCTTTGTTCACAGCTGGAGTGCAGAGCAAATCCCGACCGCGGTGGCAGCTAGCGGAGAATGAGCTCCAAATTAGCCGCATTATGCCCGAGCTGGCTGTAGAAAGCAGGCACTTCTCTGCGTGAATTGGGTGGGATGCCGTTCCAGCACATTAACTTGCCCTTTAAATTTCCTGTGAAGGTTGCACACAGGCAGAGCTGCCCGCACAAAGAATTCCTTTTGGTTTCATTTTGTCCCCGAGTTTCTGACTTTTCACTCCAAACCCAGGAGCCCGCCAAGCCCCGGCACGCGTCCGGGCAGCCAGGACTGCTGACTGGGCTTTGTCCTTAGGCCAGGTAGCGTGTGGAGTTGGGGAAATGGTTGATGCTTGCGTGAGGCTGAAATGCGCAGTATTGCCTGCTAAAACATGTCCTTGGTTAGTCAGTGCCTACCTCTCGGTGTGTTCGGGTTTCAAATTGACTAGTCTAGTGTGCCATCGTTAAAAAACCCTCTGTCTAATTAGCCTTACTCTTCGTTTAGGAAATTGGGCATTTATCCTGTTCAAAACGAATGGCTACGTGATTAAATTTGGAATGGGGATGAAGTAAAAATAGTTAAGCCAGAAGCAGCTAACTTCTTTTTTTAGTGAGAGGAGCTCTTTCGCAAGCAAGTTTATAGCTGTGTTTGAAAATGCACGCGTTTCATTGCAGTGTTCGTTCTTCCAGACGGCTCCCCTAATTGTTCTGCCCTTAACGTTAAAAGCCGCAAGCATTGCGGTTCGGTGCGGGAGCAGGTTTGCCCGAAGATACCTCCGAATCCCGAGAAAGCAAGGTCCTCGGGGCAGGGCGGAAATCTGCTGCAGCGTTAGGGTTGTACCGGCGCTTCCTGAGGTTTACGGAATTGGTCAGACCCCTCGTTAGCTCTGTTGGGGGAGTTAGCGAAGGGAAGGTGTGCTCGGAGCCTCCTTGCTGAGTGTTTTTGGAGAAGGGCTTTCCTCTGTCCAGGAGGACGGGGGAGAGAGTTGGAGGCAGGGGCCGTGGGTTTGCCCCCCGGAGAGCAGCTTGCTGCATTTTCTCCGCTGTACGAGGGAAGGCTTGGCCGGACGACGCTCGGAGAAAGCCGCCCTCAGCAGCCTGGCTGCCGGTCTGCTCTTCCGCGCCGCAGCCCCCTGCCGTTCCTCCGCTCTTTCGGCCGACTCCGGTTTTCGTTAGCACCGTACCCCGATCCCAGAGGGCTGCGCTGATCCTGCCCCGGCCCTGGGCCCGCTTTGCTTGCGGAGCGTGGCCGTGCGTCGCTGCTGAGTGCCGCTCCGGCTGTGAAGCGGAGTGGATCGGCTTCGATACAGTCCATCAGCCACCCTCCATCTAGTCCTGGAAACGGCGGCGGCCCGAGGCGTGCTCTGTTTAAAACGCCTGTTCCAGGCAATCAGGCAGGTTTGATTGGCTGAACTCTCCTTTTATAATTTAATTCAGTCAGGAATTGTTCGCAAGGTAATAAAAAGAGACTCTGACTCCAAATACATTCATTTAATTCAATGAGAGACAGTTACCGCGGCGGGCTCGCCTCAGCCGGCTCCCCTCACCCCATCACGCTGACAGCTTGAAGCGCTGCTCAGGGCTGTATATAAGAGTCACGATCTGCAGTGACAGCTTAATTGTTTCAAATGCTGACAAGGGTCACCCCAACCAGCCATCGCGCATTGTGCGGGGCTGGCTCGGGAGGCTGCGGAGAGGAGGATTTATGGCTGGCAAATAGTTTCGAATTCCTCTGGTTGCGCCTGCTAAATGATGAACCTGCCCCTTGGGGATTGGGGCTATTGATTGTAATTTGCAGTTAAGCCCTCGCTTTCTGAGGAATCGGCATAATAAATACCCACCGCATTACGGCGGGGACGTGTCTGCACGGAGGAGAAGGAAGCGGCGGTTTTCCCGGCTCGGGCGGTGCGGCGCCTGCAGCAGGATGCTCTCGCTCTCCCCGGGTTTGGGAAGAGCCGCGGGCTCCGTCGCGGCGGGAGAACGGTCCCCAGCTTGGTGTGACGCAGGAACCCGGTGCTGGAGCCGGGAGGAGGAAGCTTTTCCTGAGGCTCTTTGCCCTGCTCATCCCGGGTGCTTTGTGGAGGCGGGTGGAAATGCCCTGCTCGTCCCGAGGAGGAGAGGGCGGTCTGGTATCCTCGGGATGATGGGTGTCTAGATCCCTTCTCTGTGCCCGGCCTCGGGAGCCGGTTGGTCCCAGCCCTACTTTGGAGAGGGGTGTGAGGGTGCCTGTCTGTGCGTGTGTGTCCACCCCCGTGTCCCTGTGATTTCTCCTCCTAAACCTGCCTTGGTTTGGGGGCAGGAATGTGTCAGGGCCCTCCACCGGCTGTTCGTATCTGGGGTTCGTGACGCTGAGAGGTGGCGCAGGTCCACGTCCCGGGAGGGAAGGGGCTGCGGGACTGTCCAGCCGCGTCACTGGGGAAGGAAGGGGACGGGGACCAGAGCTGGCTGCCCCTCGCCCCTCCAGCCGCTCCCTCCCTGACGTTCCCCAGCTCTGCAGAGGGAAGATTAGCTCCTGTCCCCTCTGCTCGCGAGTGGAGATGAGAATAATAGCAGTCATCAAATATGCATTGGATAGCAGCAGCCTGCAGCTGCCGGCCAGCCAATATGGTCCTGCGGCTGCCGGGGGAGTGACGGTCCCCGGCGGAGAGCGAGGCCGAGAGCACGACGCCAGCAGAGCCTGGGGGCTTTGGGCAGCACCGAGCCGGCCCGGTGCCATGCGGGCGAGCTAGGCTACCCCAGGTGAGTGGCTGCGAGTCCCCCAGCTGGGCGGCACGTCCCTTGGGCTCGTGGAGGCCACAATGGGAAGGACCAGGGAGGGACCTTTGTGTGCAGTGTTGGTCCTTACGGAAACGCCGCGCCGTGGGGCTTGGCTCCTCCGGGTCAGGGCGTACGGTGTCCTCCCCTCTCTGGCTGTCCCTGCCAGTTTGCTTGCTGCCTTTAGGCCCCTTATCTCACCTTCCGACTCGCACCTTCCCTACAGTCCCAGCGTTCCTGCTGCCCTCCAGAGCAGAGCTTCCTCCCCTAAACACCCCCTCCTTCCCCAGGAGCCTCTGCCCCAGGTCTCCTACCACCCCATCCCCAAATTCCTTTTACCTTGGGGCTGTTTTACCCCGGGAAAGCTGCCTGGCTCTGCAGCTGAGCTCTGCGGGGCCCCTGGGCTCGGCTCCGGGGCCAAGATGGTGGCATGGGGCTGTGACCTGGCTCCCAGTCCACCAGCCAGCGTTCCTGGGTGCACGCCAGCGCTAAGCCCAGGACGCCTCGCGCCTGGCTGGTCTCCGCTTCCAGCATCTGCTCCGGCCTCTCTCTTCCCGATAACGCCTCCCTCACGGGCAGCTCTCGGTGTCGGGCAGCAGCCGGCGGGCAGGGACACGGAGGGCATCCCCTGGGAGATGCTGGGGGC
>NW_008824476.1:121160-122121 GCF_000699105.1 Pygoscelis adeliae
CCCCTTCCCCCAGAGCCCTGGTCCCCATTGCCGCCCCCCCCCCTCCCTAAGGGAACCCATCACTGCCAGGTTTTGCACCCAGGGTCCCTCCCCTGTCCTGCTGCTGGATGTGGCTGTGCCCAGACACCCTGGAAACAGCTGCCAAGTGTGGGTGCCCCAAGGTTTGGGGTTCATGGCCATGGCTTCCCCCTCCGACCCCCAGCATCTGCCACCATCCCCTTTGCGCCCGGGCACAAATGCCTCTTCCCCAGGTCTGCTGTGCCAAAGGCAGGTGAACACTGTGCCCATGGATGAAGAACCCTGGGAAGTGTGTGTGTGTGTGGGGGGTCCAGTATGGGGGCTGGGTCGCTCCGTCCACCCGTGCCGGGAAGAGGGATGGGTGCGGTGGCATGGGCCAGGCGCCCGTGCCGCGGGCAGGGCGGGCTGCATCAGCCCCGTACGGCACGGTGGCAAAGGCGGACCTGTGCGCGGACCGTGCCAATGCCACGGCGGCGCTCCTGCGAGGCGAAGCTCCCCGCGTGGTTCGGGCTCCGCTGAAGCTCTTTCCCGCTGATCCCATGTTTGTGTCACCCCACAGGGCCTCTCCTGACACCTGCCGGGTGCCGCTCCGTCCCTCTGCTCTCCCTGCAGCTCTGGGGCGACCTCCCTCTGTGCACACCCCACCGGGGTGTTTCTGGCCCAGAAATTAATGCAGGGAGGAGGCCAAAGCTCCTGGGTGATAGATCGAAGATCTTGGCTGATACAAGATCTCTGCTGCAAACGTGGCAGGGAGGGACTGGGCTGGGGAGAAGACAGCGCCAGGGGGTGCCAGCCATGGGGCTCTCCTGGTCCTGGGGGAGGCCAGTGGGTTCGGTCCAGCAACTGCTGCTGGTTCTTGAGTTCCCCCAGCTGCTGCACAGCTGGATGCTGCTGCTGCTGCTGCTCCTCCCCTGGGTCTCCCCAAATACCCCCTGCGAGGGGG
>NW_008824477.1:0-247 GCF_000699105.1 Pygoscelis adeliae
CGTGTCCGCAGAGCCTGGGGCACGAGGATGGGCTGCAGCCCCCCGGCTCCTTCCGGGCTGGTTTGGGGCCCCGGTGGGGATGCGGTCCCCCCGTGTTGGGGACGCGGTGGCTCAGAGCCATGGCTGGCTCCTGCGCACATCGCACGGCCGAGCGTGTTGGACAGCGCCGGAGCCCAACTTCGTTATGGCATCCCACGGACACAGCCCTTTGCCGGGAGGGGTCCCTTGCTGCCCTATGAGTAGGCAA
>NW_008824477.1:17536-18007 GCF_000699105.1 Pygoscelis adeliae
GGCTCCCCGTGGCGGGTCTGCCGCCAAAGGGTCCTCCCGGGGATCCCCAGCCCCACAGCCATGGGGCAGAGGCTGCCCTTCCCTTGCGTTGATGATGCTTCCTGAGGTTCAGGAGCACCCAGCAACCACGGGCTGACCAAAAGCTGGTGATGAAGCCAAAAGCTGGCAGCAAAGCACTGCCTTCAGTGGCATCCCCGGGGGAGAAGGGCTCCCACTGCGGTTGCCTCCAGCCCCCCCCAAGCAGCCATGGGGCAGAGGCTGCCCTTCCCTTGCGTTGATGATGCTTCCTGAGGTTCAGGAGCACCCAGCAACCACGGGCTGACCAAAAGCTGGTGATGAAGCCAAAAGCTGGCAGCAAAGCACTGCCTTCAGTGGCATCCCCGGGGGAGAAGGGCTCCCACTGCGGTTGCCTCCAGCCCCCCCCAAGCAGCCGTCCCCTCCGGGGGCTGCTGGGCAGGGGTCATGCTCCCC
>NW_008824477.1:18120-20695 GCF_000699105.1 Pygoscelis adeliae
TCGGGGGGACAGGTCTGGTTGGGATAAACTGTCCCTGTGTCCCTCCCCGAGCCGCTGCCATGCTCACCGGGCACTGGCAAAGGAAAAAACTCCTCCTGCCAGGTTAAGTGGAAAAATGACCAATATCCTAAGGCCTGCCAGGTTAAAATGCATTAATTCAGGATAGTCTGTTAATGGCAGTATTGATTTAGTCTCAGTGCTGGGCTAACGAGCATCCACCTTAATAAGGGGTGAGTGGTGTGAATTGCAGCAGCTGGTGTGGTTCCAGGGGGCTTTGGTTGGGGGGTGACGGTAGAGCACCCCAAAAAGGGGCTGCTGCTGCGAGGACCGGCTTCGCCTGGCCGGGGAGTGGGTTTGTCCCCTCGGGGCGCTGGGGGATAGGGCTCTGGCACACGGAAAATGGAGTATTCGTGTGTTAAAAATACGTATTTCCAATTGACACCTGTGTTTTTTTCCGGGCAAGTGAGTAACCTCGTGAACCCAAGGAAAACCCACCTGGTCCGTGCCTGCAGCACGGGAGCAGCGTGCAGGATCCGGCCACCCGGCTCGTTCGTGCTGTACTTGGTCATCGCGGGGCAGCCAGCTCCCATCTAATCAGCGCTTGTGTTAAAAAACTCTGCCTTGTCTGGTCGGATTTGGTCCCAAACGTGTGTGCTGCTAAAAGCTCCGGCTTCCCTTGTAATGAGACGCTCGGGTGGGAAGGGATCTTGGGAGGCAGAAAGCAAAATCCACGGCAGGTTCCCAGTCCTGTGCACGGCAAAACGCAGCCTGGAGCCCAGCACGGGGCCGGGGAGGCGAAGCAGCCCTGGCTCTTTCCTGAAAAGCTTCTCATTTTTTGAACTCCGTTGCTTTTTTCTTTTTCTTTTTTTTTCCTTGAAAATACTTGAAAGACCACGTTTCTTCCCCCTCCACTTTTTCTGGCAGCTCTCCCTTACACTACCCCCCCGGCCCTGTTACGCCCTGGTCCAGGGGGAGGAATGATGCCCAGGTTTGGCTTTTCTTTTTCTTTGTGCAACTTTGCAAAAAGCGTGGGGGGAGAATAAACTTGGTCCTTCAAGTATCAAGAGCAGTTTTGCTTTGGGGTGCCTATGAGCACCTTTTGGGGTGGCCCTGCAGGTGGGGTAGGAGCCCCGCAATGGGGTGCCAGCCCTGCAGTGGGTACCAGCCCCACAGTGGGGTACCAGCCCCAGCCCGGTGCCAGTTGCCCACGAGTGCCGGCGAGGATCGATTCGTACACGAAAGCCCATGAGAAGAGTTATTCCATCCAAGTCACTCTGTCGCTTGCCTGGTACACCCGGAGCCGGCCGGCCTGATTCTGCCTCCAAATTAATCTGTGTGGTTGAGGGCACATCTTGTAAGATAAGTGTGTCATCCCGAGAGTATTTGAGAGGTGAGAGTGGCTGAGTGCTTCCTCGCTGAACGGTGATAGGACGCGCCTGGCACCGTGTAGGCTCTGCCGTAGGACCGCTCGACGCAGCGGGAGGGAAGCTGGGGCTGCTTCGGCTGCATTTTCGGCACTGGTTCGGTGGGAAACCTCTCTGATGTGCCATGTGTCCGGGCAGCGGCTGCGGAACACGATGCCGGCACTTTGCCGACGAGTGCCGCCAGTTCGGCAGGCTGGCGCTTGCATTTAAACAAATTTTGTTTTCTACTCTGTTATAAAGCCTACCCTTAGCCTGGGGGAGTGGGGATTGCTGCTCTTTTTCTAGATCTGCAAACAGGCTGAAATAATAGCTCCGGGTGTACCCATTTATCTCCGTGTCTATCTCGTCGTGCATCCCATCTCATCCCACTCTGTCACCCGGTCCTGTAATATCTCAGCATCTCCCTAAAGCAAAAGATGACAATAAAGTGTAAATGGGGAGTGTTGGCTCTGGAGCATAATGATGGCAATTTAGATGCCAGCCATAATTTCCCCGCCGTTGCCCCAGGTAACAGGAGCCGTTGTCTCCTGTGGGAGCGCGGCTGAGCCGGGACGAGGTTACCTCCGCTCTCCCATGTCTGATCGCCGCTGTGGGTTTTTCTGTCATTTACATTAAAAGGAAAGGGAAATATCTTTAAACGAAGGAGTGAGCCTCAGGAGGGCCAGGCGGAACCAGCCGGCGGGGCTGCTGCTCCCTGGTCCCGGCTGGACCAGCACCGGGCCTTGACCAGCAGTCTCGCCGCCGGTGCCAGCCCCCATTGCCTCGAGGGGTGCCGGGGCTGGGGAAAGCGCTCACCGGCCGGCGAGTGTTGGTTCTACATGGGAATTTGCATACATTACCCACAATGCCCTGCCCTCCGCAGTCCGCCCCGGGGGGGCTGCATGTGCCGGCATGTCCTCCCACCGCGTGCTCCAGCTCACTGTAACCGTGTGGTGCCAGTGGCCTTTGCGGCACCCCCAGAAAGTTGGGAAAAAGCAGTTTTTAGGAGGAGCGAGTTTGGGGTTCGCAGCAGAGCTGGCCCTGCGCCGCGGGCACGGTGCCCGCCAGGGAACCGCCTGTGCCATGAAACTGCCGCTCGGTGAAACCGCTGCTCGATGCTGCAAACCAGCGCCCGGTGCAGAGGCTCACAGCCCATAGTTGCCGGGTTTTTA
>NW_008824477.1:21523-21968 GCF_000699105.1 Pygoscelis adeliae
GCCACCGCCTGCTGAAGCAAAGGGACGACCCCCGGGCTTTCAACCTCTGGGCTGGCACAGCACACACCGGGACAGCACCTACAGTCCCCAACCGAAACGGTCTTCACGCCTCTCTCCTGTCCCTGGGGAAAACAAAAGGGGAAAAACATAATGGGCATCCCTAAACCACCCCGTGTCCCCCCATCACCTCCGGGCCAGAGTTGGGGGAGCCCTCGTGCCTGGAGCTGTGGTGCCCGCTGCCCCGTGCCGGTGCCCGTCCTTCCTCCTGCCCCGCCGCGCTCCCGCTCGCTCCTTCTTTATTTTTTTAATTAGCTGATTCGCTATCTGGCGCCAAAGTGTGTTTCCAACCACCGCACTCAGGAAACCTCATTAACACAGATCAAAAGGAGCTTTTAATGATTTATAAAGGTGCAGCAGTTTGGAGAAATTAAATAATTTAGGTGGT
>NW_008824478.1:0-8883 GCF_000699105.1 Pygoscelis adeliae
TCAGGTGTTCAGATTTGCTTTTTAGGGAGAAAAAGCAATGATGAGAATTTTCTGTTGGGGTTGTACATTCCTCTTTGTGTTTGCAGTTGGTATTTCCTGGGAGGGTTAGATTTGTTACGCATATTCACATACTCTTTAAAATGCTGTAAATGGCAGCTCCTTTGCGCAGCAGTTAAAATCTTGTGGAAATATTACATGTACCTTGCTGTGTTCTTAGATAAGCATATCCAAGTTGGTGTGTGTCCTTTTGTTTCTGTTGGTTGTTTGGTGTTTTTTTTTGGGGGGGGGTGTCTTATCAGGGGAAGATGATTATGAGTAGGCTTCAGTTGATACTGTGGTTTCCTGTGACTTGCAGTTTCCTAGTGACTGCCTTGAAATGTGGCCTTAAACACTGCAAACATTATTTCCCAGGGAAA
Source organism: Pygoscelis adeliae (assembly GCF_000699105.1). NCBI lineage: Eukaryota > Metazoa > Chordata > Aves > Sphenisciformes > Spheniscidae > Pygoscelis > Pygoscelis adeliae. The sequence continues at coordinate 417 of NW_008824478.1, forward strand.
ACAGAGGGATTTGTCAATGCCTATGTATTACCTGACACATTGTAAATAAGCCTGGTGGTAGATGTACGTGGGATTGCCAGGAACATTAATGATCAGGGTTAATCTGTCCATTTGGTCTGTAGCTTGCCCTCCGTAAGCCTTAGGGTAAGAGAATGTACAGGGTCAAACCACACGCTGGATGCAGAATCGTCCTAAAGGCCGTATCCAGCCTGCAGAAGGCAGTTTGAGTACTCTGTGGGCTTTGTTTAAAGAAGACAGTAGTGCTCTGCCTGATCTTCTAGGATCTTTTTCCAAACTTTGTACTAGTGTAATAGTTAAACATTACCATTCTATAATTACCTTGTGTAACTGGAACTTTTATACAAAAGTAACATTAATCTAATGGAAAAGTAAAACTCATTTGAAACTAAAAGGTGAGATGTGTGCTTATTTTACATCATGCGTGCAGGACTGGATTCCTGCTTTGAAACCTTCTTGCATTTACTCTGCTAAACTATACTTAGTTTTTCAATACAGGCTTATTTCTGTAATTTTGGATCTGTTGTGTCACAGGATTACTGGGTATAACAGACTGGTTGCATCAAATAAATGTTGACTTTCCAGGTTGGTGGCTTTGTGAAGATCAGGTACCTTCTGGAGGATTCAACGGGTGACTAGAGAAGGCATTAGATGGTCACTTTTGTTCAGCGCTCACTAGAGATTATTTTTTCCAAATTTGAAGAATCTGTGGAAAATGTCAAGACTCTTATGAAATGCTTTGTAAACTAGCTTTTGCTTTCATTCTTCATTTTGTCACTAACGCTTGTCACCCAGTCTTTAGCTACTCTTTGTTTGAGGCCTTACTTTAGGAAAGTATATGTACTGAAGTATGTCTTGCTGACCACTTGAACCAGTAGCCTGTTAAATCAGGGCCTGAATATTTTTGTCTATGGGAATTAGCTCTTTAGGATTCATATAAAAATTACTGTTTTACTGGATGTTAATCCCAGGTATAAGTGTTTCATGTCACAGTAGGAAATTGTGTAACCTGGAATAAACTCCTCTGACAAATGGATAATCAATCAACAGATTCTTTTTTTCCCCAAAAAAAATTTGAAAAATTACTTATGAAAAAGGTGCTGTGGATTTTTAGCCTCTCCCATAGAAGGTGAAGGCTGTTTCAAAATTACATTATTGCATTTTTGTTTCTTGAAGAAGGGAAGAGGTCATCTAAAAAGACTGCATCCACAAACTTTCTTTTCTTTTACCACAAAGAAACTCTTTAAGTGTTGTTTCTCTTGCAACAGTATTACAGTAGCACAGCTAGCAGTTTGCAGGATCACCAATATGATTTACAAGGTCATGTTTAAAACAAAATCAGATAAAGTTCTGCTTCTCTGTTTGCCAATTACCTGATGTACATTACTTATGGTAGGTGCTAGCATCTCTGGAGGCGATTGGCATGTTACATTGGATTGACAGTGAGAAACTGTGCTGCTGTATTGTGGCTTGATGGGGAGACCGGAGGATTTGCTGACAGACCAGGAGACATAGTAAATAAACCTTAACTAAAAGTTTCCTTAATGGAAATCTTCAGCTGAAAAAGTGTTTTTTCCCATCTGAGTGTAACTTGTGATCCAGATTTAAGCGTTTTGCAGAGCTGCAGTTTAATTAGAGGGAAAGAATAGGGTAGAGTCGCTTTAGAAGGCTTACTTGGGGAGCTTGCAATATTTTACATTGCACTTGCACTGCGACATCCCACACTGTAGTCAGCTGCTGTTCCTTACAGAATTCTGGTTCCCGAAACACATACCATGCAAATTGTTTCTCACGAGACCACTTAGAAGATTTCTGTAAAAACACTATTTTGAAAAAAAGCAACAATTTGTAAGCTTCTAGATACCACTGTGGGTTAATTACTCTTCAACTCTTTGTGCTTTAGCCTGATCTAAATGAGTTAGAAATTACTATTAAGAATCTCTACACCCCAATGTCTGTTCTGTGCCAGCCAGCCCACCCACTGAATAAATCCTCACATTTGCCTAGATGGAGGAAGAAGATTTTGAGGTAACATTACAAGGCTGGGGGTATGGATTTTCCCTGTGGTTGAGAGTGTGTTACGGTTTATTTAGCTGGTCTGTTCTAATTTCAAATGGAAATAATTGAGATTGTCCAAGTAAAGTGGCAAATCAAGATCATGTCATTCGAGGGCACTGGTCAGATAAAATTAAAAGTGTTACGAGACCTCAGTGCAACTCCTATAGAACACTTGGCTGCCGATTTGTTAAAGGTCAGGGGGAAATTCTAGCTATTTTTATTACAGCTGTCCATGTCTTTCTTTCTCCATAGATGTGTTAACAACTGATGTAGCTTTCTCTTTCTTTGTAAGCTGATAAATTCTTTGCACTGGTGGGGTAGGGGATATCTTTATTCTGCTCTGTCACTTGGAAAGTGTTTTGGGGGTGTTAAAATGGACAGTTTTTTTAATTTCTAAGGAGCTCACAGGAAGACCTTTTTCTCTTCAGAATGCCCCAAGAAAAGCTTAACGTTTAAAGTCCTAATGCTTTTCTGGTCTTAAACTTGAGCTATTTCTGTCTTGCTAGAAGACCAAGTTTGCAGAGTTCTTCTATACCTGATGCAGGCACCTTTGGGGGTGTTTGTGTGTTATATTAGCAGTCATTTTGTATTATTTTAACCTATCATATCTATTGTGGAAGTGGGCACAGCTGTGGAAGCATTGGTGCTTACAGGTCTTTGCTTTATTCCTGCAGAAACTCATTCCTAAGAGATCCTGTTAGTTTTTTTTAAATTAGTTTGACTGTAGTCTTTTGATTTGACACTGTGACTGTATTTCAGGTTTTGAACCACTTGACTATAAAGATTTCTGTCGTCTTTTTCTTAAGTTATCAAGAACTAGTTGCTTGGAACCTAATATAGTAGTTGTTCTTATTAGCAGGTTTTTCCTTTCGTATTTGCTTTTAAAGAAGAATTGCAGAAAGGAGCAGAAGATGATATGGCAATAGATACATCTTCCAGGCATTCAGGCTTCCCTGAAAATACATACTGTTCATCAAGAGACTGAGTCTGCAGTGAGTAACTGCATTTGCACACTTGCCAAGTGGGGAACATTCCCCTTTCTGGGCATGCCCGTCTGTACAAGGAAAGCTTGTCTTGTTGTTCCTAAAGTGTACTGGTTTTTCAATTATTATTTTGTTATTTACTTAACTTTTATTTTACCCCTCCTCTAATGGCCACGTACTGGTTCTGAGAAGGAGCAAGTAAACATATACATCTGTGTTCTTTGACCATACCTGTAATGTGTTTGCCAAACCACTGAGGAGCAGGATTTGGTATGCTAGTGTAGTTTTATCCTTCTAGGCTGTGATCAATGGTTGGGGCTCCTGTGTGGTTATAACATGATAATTCCCCTCAGTTTGCTGCAATATACAACCTTTGTGACAAGATCCAGAAGTTCTACTTATACAAACATGATGTACCCTGCACCAGACCCTGTGGGTAATTTTGGATAGGATTTTGTAGAATGGCTAACTCCACTGATGGGATGCTCATGTCATGAGACTTTAAATAGCTTCTTGCAGTTGTGTGATGATAGGTGCTTCTGGGGAAAGTTCATGCAGTGAAGGAATACTTGGATACCAGATTGCTGCTGCCTCATTGGGTTTTTTCTTCCTTGTATTTTTTCCTTTCAGTTTTATAGCACAGTAGGTTGCTGCTCCCCTCTTAAGATTTTACAGCAAAGCTCTGTATTCAGAGATGGTTAAAGAGCATTATACTGTTGCTGAAGAGCAAATGGGGAATTCATGGAACAGGCACTTGGAGGTGATTAAACTTACCTTTTCAGTCTGTTATGTTTGCTTCTGCTGTCCGATGCCATTACATGTTATTGGGGACACGTGAGTGCTTCCTGCCGAATGCAGAGTTGAAAATTGTCTTAGCAGCAAATGATCTACAAGCATCTTTGAGTAAATCATAGCGCTGTAAATGCATGCCATGGAAATTGCTCTGATGTGTTGATGGGCAAGACAAATCAAAGCTTATTCAGTTGCAGCATCTTCAGCCATGGAGGTTTGCAGTTCTCTTGCTAACAAACAAAAGCTTCATCCCATACAAATGAAAGGTGGATGGCTTTTGGAGATGAACACAAACTTTCTTCTCCCAGGTGGTTCCATTTCACACATTATTTGGAATTGCTGGACTGTCTTTATTAAGAGAAGAACAAATGAAGGCTGTCAATCCTGTCTTTTGTTATGCCAGAAGATGTCCTTCAAGAATAAATGTACAGCCTGAGCTGTCTCATAGAGAGAAAAGGTTGATATATGCCGGGTTGTTTTGGTTTTACTGCTAGAAAGTCATCTCTGAAACCACTAGCATATTCTTCTTTGAAATGTGTTTACATTACTATAGTAAAGCAGAAGCTTTACCATGGGCTCTGTCACCTTGTAAATTGTATAGAATTGTATAGAATAAATTGTTCTAATAATCTGAGTGTAACATGCTCTTTGGTTGTATGTAAGAGGTGTAAAAAACCTTTCTAATCTGTATCTAAATGAATGGGTCTTTGGATTTTTTTGTGAATATTCAAGTCAAATCTTAGACAAGATTTCACTGACATTTTGAAAAAAGCATACCTTGGGTCTGTATATATCATGAAACTTGCTACCATTAAGCGCTCTGGAGAAAGTCTCTACAGGATGGTGACTTGTTATCGTGTTGATCCTATATTTGCTGGGTTGAAATCCTGCTGTCATAGCTTTTAAGATAATAATTACATGTAGTAGTGTTGGCAATTAAGAATAAAACTAGCCATGGAAAACACTTGTTTTCTGAAGGATGAGGTCCTCTGTCTTCACAGGAGCCCTAAAATTGCCTCTTACTTTGCATCTCACGCCTTGGTTGAGACTGGGTGGTATTCCAGTTCAAATATACACTAAACGATAATTGCAAAAGGGAAGAAGTCTTTAATCTCTATAGTTATGCCTAAAGAAGGTCTAAAGTTGTTTCAAACACAGTTTTAAAAGCAGGCAGGTTAGTTTTGTCCAACCTATTCGTGTTAGCAGTGAGTAAGATAGACCTGGGCACGATACATCTTGGTAGATCTCTTTTTGTAGGGAATTTCAAAGGGAGAATGTGTATTTAAATGCTCAGATGCCTCTAACCATTTTTTTTAAGCTTTTATTTCTCTAAAGGCTTTTAGATGAGGTCAAACAATGACCCAGCTGTCCAGTTGCCTGAAGAGTTCTGGAATTAATTTCTTTTTTAAGACTAAAAAAAAAAAAGGTAGGCTTTGTGTGCAAGGGAATGAGCACTGGTCAGGTGTTCTTTATCCAGAAAGTTGAAGAGAAACTTCTAATTTTTTTTTCTAATTCCAGGTTATCTTTGCAAGTGCCACTTCTTTTTGTCAAGGGACTCATACTCAGTGATTTGCCATATTTTTTCTGTGTTGTGTAGACATAAAAAAAAAATCTCTTCAGAATCTCCAGTCTAGTGTAAACTGAGACACCCTGGAAATTACTATGTGGGTGATACTGCATGACAATGTAGACCATGGTAGGGTGAAATCCTATTAATATTATTGGAGTTTTTCTCTGGAGGGCGTCTGGTTAACTTCATTTCTGAAGTCAGCTGTGATTTTTAAAGGTCTCCTTATAAGATTTGTGGGTTAAAGGAGAGGAAGTATGTGTACAAACTAAAAACTTACAAATATTCATACTTTTTTTACATCAGATTTTTTAAGAATACTGTATTTGTAAAGGGTCATCGCAGCTTCTTAAGCAAACAAAATCACATTTTTTTCAATGTACCGTGAAAGAAATTAGTTGCCTAATGTGTGTGTTAAAAAGACTTGTGTCATTGTGGTGCAGAATACGTTGCTATTGTCTATCTCTGTTTTGTTATATGTATTTCTTGATAAGATATTTCTGAGCTTACATATTTAGAAACATTGCAGTAATTAATCTGCTGTTCTCAGTCTTCAGTTATGGTTCCTTTATTAAAGGCTTTCAGAAATTTGCACTTCTGTAACTCTTTTTTTTCCCCCGTGCAAATCTTTCCATGGAAAGATCCTGACATTACCTCAGTACTTGGTCTTCAGCACTGAACTGCAGCTGCCCATCCCAGCAATACATTTTGCAGGGTCCTGTATGCAAATTTGCAAAAGAATAATCAATAATTCAAGAACACGAAATTGTATAGCTGTAGATATGTTTGTTAAAAGAAAATCTGGGGAAAAAAAATCACCCATTCTGTTATGTTCTAAGAACATGCTCAAGTCCAGAGGTCTGTGTTTTATTCCAAAGATGCTGCTTTGCAGTTATGTTGAGGCAGCCTGGTTGGTAAAGTCAGACTTATGATTTGCGACCATAAGAAAGGAAGGAGAAGGGGGAAGGGATGTCCCTTTTGCTTCTGCTTTTCTTGCCATACATTTGTAGTACTTGAAATTCAGGGCAGGAGATTGGCACCTGCTGTCTTCCATTCTTTGCTCTGCGGTGACACTGGAGTTCCTGACGCTTGAATTTTTAAAGCTGTAAATTTTTATGCTCAGTATAGCAACAATACATGCCTCTTTGCTCCCGGCCTCCTGGTTTCCATGCTGTTCAGGTGTCTGCTGAGGAGCTGTAACAGATTGCAGTCCCTGTAGGACTTCTGTTGTGAAGCTGAGTAGCTGTCGAACAACAACTGTCCAGAAAATTAATGTGTCCTCGTAAAGGCTGGCTTCAGCTTGGAGTGGCTTTTAATGCAGGGCTGTTGAGTTCAAGAGGCAAAAGGTTGTCTAGTTGAAATGTTTTGTTTCTTAATTGAAAGAGTTTTAGTGGTGTTAATACATGCTAATATACAAAGCAGTGATACAGTGTGTTCTAAAACACGCATAGAAGCATATTGTGGTGGGTTGACCTTTGCTGGCTGCCAGGTGCCCTCCAAGCCCCTCTCTTGCTCCCCCTCCATCAACAGGACAGGCACATCACTTAAAATTGCCATCATGGGCAGAACAGACTCAATGGGGGGAGGGGATTAATTTAATTTATTGCAATTAATTGTAACAGTAGGATAGTGAGAAATAAGAACAAATCTTAAAATGCCTTCCCCCCGCCCCTCCCTTCTTCCCAGCCTCAACTTCAGTTGTGACTCTTCTACTTCTCTGCCGCGAGCAGTGCAGTGGGATGAAGAATGGGGCTTGCGGTCAGTTTATTACGCATTGTCTCTGCTGCTCCTTCCTCCTCACACTCTTCCCCTGCTCCAGCAAGGGATCCCTCCCATGGCAGACAGTCCTCCACAAACTTTTCCAGCATGGGTCCTTCCCACGGGGTGCAGTCCAGGAACAGACTGCTCCAGCGTGGGTCCCCCACGGGGTCACAAGTCCCTGCCAGCAAGCCTGCTCCAGCGTAGGCTTTCGACAGGGTCACAGCCTCCTTTGGGCGCATCCACCTGCTCTGGGGTGCGGTCCTCTGTCTGACATAAGGGAAGCTATTCCGCTCTGGTGAGACCCCACCTGGAGCACTGCATCCAGCTCTGGGGTCCCCAGCAGAGAAAAGACATGGGCCTGTTAGAGTGGGTCCAGAGTAGGGCCGTGAAAATGATCCTGAGGGCTGGAACACCCCTCCTGTGGAGAATGGCTGAGAGAGTTGGGGCTGTTCAGCCTGGAGAGGAGAAGGCTCCGGGGAGACCTTCCTGAGGCATTTCAATGCTTAAAGGGGGCTTACAAGAAGATGGGGACAAACTTTTTAGCAGGGCCTGTAGTGACAGGACAAGGGGTAATGGTTTTAAACTGGAAGAAGGTAGATTTAATTAGATATAAGGAAGAAATTTTTTACCATGAGGGTGGCGAGACACTGGCACAAGTTGCCCAGAGAAGTTGTGGATGTCCCAACCCTGGAAGTGTTCAAGGTCAGGTTGGAGGGGGATTTGAGCAACCTGGTCTAGTGGAAGATGTCCCAATCGCCCCGAGAGACTGGGGACAAGCTGTCAGATGCCCCGTTGTCTGCTCTCTGCGGCACGCAGGCAGTGCAGTTTGTTGGTGGAGGCGGTACGTTAGGAAACAGCACTCACTGTCCCTGAGCGGCCACAAGACTACAAGCCGCTTGTGATCTGCTGTTAAAGCTACTAATACACTGCAGGCAACTTTGGGGAGAGAAATGGTAAAATTAGCATCTGCACTCTGCAATGAAAATGGCCTGTGAGGTCTAGATAAATGTATATGTATATTCATATCTGCATTTGTTTCCATAGCTGCATTGGCATGCTATGGGCCAAGAGGTGCAAGGAGGTTACATATGGGACTGGGTAGTGCATCGGGAGGTGTGGGGTTTGAATTTGAAGTGCAAAACTTTACCTATATCAGGAAATACAGATAAGAGCAGGGAACTGAGGCGAATGGCAGCCCCTGCAGTCAGCAGAACTGTGCTCGTTAAAATTTAGTAATTGGGTTTGCACAGTCCATACATAGTTTGATTTGTGTGACCTGTTAGTACCT
>NW_008824478.1:9330-11004 GCF_000699105.1 Pygoscelis adeliae
GGGAGTCGGGGGGGGGGGGGTGTACGGGATTTCAATTTAGATGGCAGGACCACTTTGCTGCGATCAAGAAATATGGTTGGTGTAGGGGATCACGGGGAAGGACAGCCCTGCGAGCACCAGCACGTTGCACAGTCGCACTGCAGAGCGGCTTACGTGGGGACACTGGGTTTGTAGGGCTGGAAGCCTTCATGATATGGGGACAGGGGCTCCTGCGTAAACGCGCCTCATCAACACACGTGGTAATGCACCAAGTCCAGGAGCAGTGGCCCATTTGCTATTCACATTTAATGTACAATTTGAGCTGGCTGCGCAACGGGGACCTACAAGCCCCTTCAGGGGCAGCTGGCGGCAGCACCAAGCCTCCTGCTCCAGGAGCGCATCCCCTGGGGGTGGAAGGAACAGCTGAGAAGGGCCATGAGAGGAGAGAGGCTGGAAGTTATACCTGGAATTGCAGGGGGTATGTCAGCTTGTGTGATAAAAGCTTGCCTGCACACCCACAATGGAACACGACAGGTGGAGGACCCCCCCCCTCCCCAGAAAATACCCTGCAGCAGCTTCTCCATGTCCCACCACAGGACTCATCAGCCCACCGGTCTTCACAAGCCCAGAGGAGGGCAGGGGCACAGCAGCAGGCAGGAACCCAAATTACAGACTCAAAGGAAGGTGCAGCCCGCCTGGGCTCCTGCCAGGGCTGTCCTGGGAAAAGCTTCAGCCCCGCAGTACAGGTATGAAACCTATCATGATGAGTAAGTGCCAGCGCACCCATGGGACACCTCAGGGGGTGCTGGGGGTGGACATCTCAGCATCTCGCAAGATGTTTTGGGGAGGAACCAAATGGAAGGATCCAGAGGATTCGGGGAGGAACAAGTAGGGGAAAATAGAGGGATAAAAAGGGTCCATCACGTGAAACTAGCTTGCTGGTTGGTCACACAATGCCCTAGGCGTGACCAGTGCAGTCCATCCTGCCTGCTCATTGAACCCCTTCCTAACGAGCACAGCACTCGGAGCCAGCCTACAGTTCATGGGGCGTCTGTGGGGCAGTGACTGGGGAGACCAGAGTGGGGGAAGCCACGTGGGAGAGGGGCCAGAGGCTCCTGTGGGCTGCTGGGTTTGGCTTGACGCTCCCCTGGCAGCCCCCACCCAAGTACCGGATAGGCCAGAGGGAAGCACGCAAGGCCAGGTATTATGAGGTCACTTCTGCCTCATTGCATGATATGGGGGTCACTGTGCCTCTCTGAAATCACAGGGCCCCCCCCCTCCGGGCCTACCCCTGACCCCCCAGAGGGAAGCACGCAAGGCCAGGTATTATGAGGTCACTTCTGCCTCATTGCATGATATGGGGGTCACTGTGCCTCTCTGAAATCACGGGGCCCCCCCCCTACTGGCCTAGCCCCCCCCTCACCATCCCCTGGTCCTCTGGGCTACAGCACCACAGCCCCTGGCGTCACTGTGACATCACTTGTCCTGGTAGACAACTGCTGATGACCTCACAGTTCCTGACACCCCTGGGGCTATGATGGTATTGCCCCCACTGCCCTCATCGCTGACATCACAGCCCCCAGTACCCCGCCCCACAAGCACTGGGGAGTTAACAGTTATGCAGCCACAATTCCAAGTGCTGCCACCTCTGACAGCACTGCCCCAGGCCCTGCATCACTATGACATCACACCATC
>NW_008824478.1:12057-16296 GCF_000699105.1 Pygoscelis adeliae
AGGCAGAGGACCTGCATGCCTCCCGGGCAGTGCATGTTGGGAAGATGGCCGACCTGAGGGCCTCGAGCTCCAGCAGCTCTCTGCGCGCCCGCTCGGCCTCTGCCTGGTCCAGGAGGCGCTGCCGCTCCAGGCGTCCCCGGGCATCCTGCACCAGCCGCTCTGCCTCGTGCCTGGGAACAGGGACCAAGGGGTGGAGAGGCGCAGGGGACACGGGGGATGTTGGGGGTGTGGGGAGACACCAAGGATGTGGGGGCACATTGGGGAAACTGGGCATATTGAGGATATGGGGGATGTAGGGAGCATGAGGGGACATGATTGGTATGGGGAAGTAAGAGCTTGAGCAGGGTCTGGATTTGAGGTGCAGCCTAAGCAGGGATCAGATCTGAGTAGTTTCTTGAACAGAACCTGGAGCCAAATTTGAGCCTGAGGTGGGGCCAGAGCAGAGTAAGAGCTTGAGCAGGGGCTGGAGTTGATTTGGAGCCTGTGCAGGCACCAGATTGAAGTACACACTCAGGCAGTGTCTGTAGCCAAGTTGGAGCCTGAGGTGGGGGTGGAGGTGAGTAAAAGCTTGAGCAGGTGCTGGAGTTGAGATGGAGGATGAGCAAGAGCCAGATTTGAGTAGCTGCTCAAGCAGTGTCCAAAGGCAAGTTGGGGCCTGAGCAGGGGCTAGAGCTGAGTAAGAGTTGAGCAAGGGCTGGATTGGAGACAGAGGCCATGCAGGTGCCATATCTGGGTAGCTGCAGGAGCAGCATCTGGAGCCAGGTATGATCCTGAGGAGATGGTGGAGCAGAGTGAGAGCAGGAGCAGGGGCTGAAGTTAATTTGGAGCCTGAATAGAGGCCTGAGCTGAGTAGGAGCTTGAGCAGGGGCTGGAGTTGAGATGGAGGCAAAGCAGGTGCCAGATCCAAGTAGATGCTTTTTCAGGGCTGGAGTCAGGTTGGAGCCTTAGCAGGGGCCAGAGCTGAGTAAAAGCTTGAGCAGGGGCTAGCGTTGATTTGGAGTCTGAGAAGGAGCCAGAGTAGAGTAGCCACTCAAGCAGGGGCTGGATTAATTAGCCCCTGTAGTAGGACGCAGAGGAAAGTATCAGCCCAATTAGGGACTATAATTGAGTTTCAGCCCAAGCAGCAGCCTGATGTAAATATCTGCCTGAGCAGAATCAAAGCCCAGTGGCTACCCAGACAGGCACTGGAGAGGACATGGCACCTGGGAAGTGTCTAGGGCCCACACAGCCACTGCTTGGGCAGGTACTTGGCTCCGCAATCTTCTTAAGGGCGACTGAGCTCTGGCCCTTGCTTCTTGGTCCCATTCCCTTCTTGAGCAGCTACTCAGATCCAGCTCAGGCTCCAACTTGGATCTGGTCTCTGCTCAAGAGGCTACTCAGATCTGGCACCTGGTCAGGCTACAACTCAAATTTAGCTGCTGCTTAAGCTCTTATTCAGCTCTGTCCCCTGCTCAACTCCAGCTTGGCACTGGTCCTTGCTAAGAATCCAATTGGGCTCTAGTCCCTGCTCTAGGCTCCAACTCAACTCTAGCAGATGCTTAAGCTCTTACTCAGCTCTGGCCCCTCCTCCGGCTCCAACTCAGCTCCAGCCCTTGCTGAAGGTCTTACTTCAACCCATACTCAAGCTCACACTTGGCTTCCAGCCCCTTCTTGAGCAGCTGTTCAGATCTGGTGCTGAATCTCGCTGCAACTCAACTGTATGTGCTGTGCAAGCTCTTACTCAGCTCCAGCTGCTTGCAAGCTTCAACTTGGTTCTGGCCCCTGCTCCAGCTGCAACTCAAGTGCAGCCCCTGCACAAGGTCTTACTCAGCTCCAGCCCATGCTCACTCTCCAACTTGGCTCTGGCCCCTTCTTGGGCTTCCATGTCTCTACCACCCCTGCTCATGATGCCACTCAAGTACCTCCTTGGGCTCCTACAAACTGCTGCCACTCCTTGCTGCGCACTCAGGTCTGTACAGTCCTTGGGCTCCAACTACATTCCAGCCTCTGCTCTGGCTGCTACAAGCTTCAGCCCCTGTTTGGGTAGCCACTGATCTTTGATCCCTCTCAGACAGCACCCACTCAAGATTGTTACCAGAGCTTAGGGGCTGGAGCTAAGATGGTGAGATATCCGTAGACAAGTGGGTGCCAGAGCAGATGCCAACTCTGAGTAGCCATTGAACAGGGGCTGCAGCTAAGAAGCTACTTGAGTAAGGGCCAGAGCTCGGTAGTTTTCCAAGGAAGATGCAGAGACAATTACTTGCTCTATCTCCTTATGGAGCCAAGGTAGTATTTCAAGCAGGTGCGGTAGTGCTGTGAATGCTTGAGCAGGGGTCAGAGCCAAGTTGGAGCCTAAGCAGGGGCCAGAGCTGAGTAAGGACTTGAACAGGGGCTGGAGTTTACTTGGAGGTCCAGTAGGTTCCAGATCTGAGTAACCTACTCGGGCAGATACTTGGCTCTTCATCCTACTGCAGGTGCTTCTCAAATCCAGACCCTGCTCAAGACATTGCACCCATTTTCAAAAAGGGCAAGGAGGAGCATCCGTGGAACTACAGGCTGGTCAGCCTTATCTCAATCCCTCGGAAGCTGATGGAGCAAAACCATTTCTTTGCCCACATCCAGTGGCTGTTACTATCTGAGATGCCCTGGGGTAGCTGAAGTATCAATATGCTGCTTGGAAACCTGACCCAGCACCTATGGGAGCTCTTCTGGAGCATTAGCCAGCCACTAGTTAAAGTATTTCCAGACACCTCAGTTGAGACAACTTCCTTCTCTCCATTAAAGGGAAGTCTAGACTACTTGATTGGAGATAGACATCTGCACTGAGGTATCTGATGTTTGAGGAGACCAGTATCCTCCCTTTCTTCACCAAAAATGGAGTCACATATCGTTAACCATGAAGGGAGTGAAAAGGGAGTGTGGATACATGATCCAGAAACCCCTTTAAGTAGACACTGTAACACAAATATATTGCTAATAGAGCAAATTTGACTACACAAAAATGGTGTTTCACTGAAGTTGGTCACCCTGCTTCCCTGTATCAGGTGAAAGAGCTTGATACCTTGGTGGCTGACTCACTCTTTAGTGAGTTGTGGCATGCACAATGCTGGGAGGGGAGAGTTTTTAGGGCACAAGTGTCTGTGCAAGAAGCTAAATTCTCTTTTTTAATGCTGAATTCTCTTTTTTAATGCTGCAGTCCTGACTATAATAGAAATGTTTTGAAAATGTCAAAAAAAAAAAAAAGAAAAAATTAAGAAGGAGAAGGGGTTGGCGTTTTGAGCAAAAGAGAAGTGCCAGGGGTTGCTGGTGTATTAGGAACCAACAGGGAAGCACCTGTGAAAGGCCTCAAAGGAATTAGGGCATGTTCCTCTAAAAAGGCATCCACAGTCAATAGCCCAGCTGAAGTGCCTCTGTGCACGCCACTCATGCAGCATGGATAACAAGCAGGAGGAGCTGGAAGCCACCGTGCAGCTAAAAAGCTACAATATAATCACTATCACTGAAATGTGGTGGGATGAATCACACGACCAGAGTGCTGCAAATTGTTCAGAAGTGACACTCAAGGAAGGAAGGGTTGGGGGCATTACCCTCTATGTAAAAAAATGGATCGACTGCCCAGAGCTGTCTTGGAAAAAGAGTGAGGAACAGGTTGAGAGCTTCTGGGTAAAAATTAGGGGGCAAGAAAACAAACGAAACCAGTGGTTGGTGTTTACTATAGGTTGCCTGACCAAGAGGAGCCTGTAGATGAAGCATTCTTCAACTACAGGCAGCATCACACTTGCAGGGTTTGATCCTGCTGAGGGACTCCAATCCCCCTGACAGCTGCTGGATAAGCAGCACAGCAAGATGTAAGCAGTCCAAGAGACTCCTGGAGAGAGCTGAAGATACTTTCTTAATCTAGATAATAGACAGCCCGATCAGAGGAGAATCATTACTGGACCTGTTGCTTACCAACAAAGATGAACTGATTGTCAAAACTGGTGGCAGCCTGGGCTGTAGTGATCATGTCCTGGTGGAATTCACAATCTTGAGATATGGGCCTGGTGAAGAGTTGAGTCAGGACCCTGAATTTTAAGGACATTTTTAGAGCACAAGAGCTCCCCCTAGTGCCCAGCCCGTGCCTAGCCCTGCCCATACCCCATGTGGGTGTTCGCAGGGGTCTGCCAGAGTCTGCACTGGGAGAGGGACCAGGCAGGGTTGACTATTCACCTGATACAGGCTGTCGTGGTTTAACCTCAGTCGGCAACTGATCACCACGCA
>NW_008824478.1:16478-17844 GCF_000699105.1 Pygoscelis adeliae
AATGCAATTGCTCCCCCCCTGCTGACCGATGCCCAGCCAGTTCCCGAGCAGTGGCCCCCCCCCGGGCAGCTTTCCCCCAGTTTATATACTGAGCATGACGTCACATGGTATGAAATAACCCTTTGGCCAGTTTGGCTGTGCCCCCTCCCAGCTTCTTGTGCACCTCCAGCCTTCTCAGTCAGTAGAGCATGGGAAACTAAAAAGTCCTTGACCAGTGTAAGCATTACCTAGCAACAACTAAAACATCGGTGCATTATCAACTTTGTTCTCATCCTAAATCCAAACCACAGCACTGTACCAGCTACTAGAAGGAAATTAACTCTATCCCTGCCAAAACCAGGACACAGGCACTGACACCAAAAGGAGGATGAAGCTGATCACATCCCAAAGAGCAGTCCTCACCTGGTCTGTGGTCAATGGCCAGGACTGGAAATGGCTGGTATGAGGGTCTGGGTCTGGAAACTGTTCAGGGGCAGTTTCTTCTGTTTGTTCAAGCAACAACAAGCTGGGCTGGATCTTTGAAGTCAGGGATCATGTTTGAGGGCCCCTATGGGCATGGGAATGCTCTACAGGGCCCCAGAATCTCCTCCACATGCTCCATTCTCCTGTGGGGCTCCCAGATGCTGCCAGCCCTGCAAAGGGTTCAGGACAGTACTTGTCCTCCCTGTAATCACAGTTGGATCCCAGGCCTCTAGCAGGAGCCTGGCTGAGGAACTTTGTCTAGGGGTGATAATGGGGTGAGGGCTGGCACATAGCATGGGAGGGACTGTCTTATGGGCCTGTGCTGGGGACGGGGACTGAGGGACAGCAGCAAACGGACATGGCTCCTCGGTCGTACTTCCTTCAGTGCAAGCTCAGGCACAAGGCTCCACCCTGCCATTTCATCAAAGGGACAAACAAAGGCAATAAGAGATGGGGAATAGGGGACTCCAGTCCTTCTTCAGCCACTTTCCAGGCCCTGTGGAGCACCAGGACAGCAAGGACATCTGGGTCTTCACCTATGTCGTGGTTTAACCCCAGTCTCAGGCACAAGGCTCCACCCTGCCATTTCATCAAAGGGACAAACAAAGGCAATAAGAGATGGGGAATAGGGGACTCCAGTCCTTCTTCAGCCACTTTCCAGGCCCTGTGGAGCACCAGGACAGCAAGGACATCTGGGTCTTCACCTATGTCGTGGTTTAACCCCAGCTGGCAACTGAGCACCACGCAGCCGCTCGCTCACCCCCCCACCAGTGGGATGGGGGAGACAGTCGGAAGGGTAAAAGTGAGAAAACTCATGGGTTGAGATAAAAACAGTTTAATAGGTAGAGCAACAGTCACGCACGCAAGCAAAGCAAAACAAAGGAATTAATTCACTACTTCCCAT
>NW_008824478.1:21955-28355 GCF_000699105.1 Pygoscelis adeliae
CCGTCTAGTCTCCCCTGGTGCTTTCTGCCGGAGGCTCCAGGTAGGGCCATTCTCCCCGGCTGCGGTGCAGAGCACCTTTTTCACATCTTGTCCTGCCCGGACTGGCCCAAGGGCTACTGCACGAACTACCTCCCGTTTAATTTGTTCAAAGGCTTGTCGTTGCTCAGGGCCCCATTTGAAATCATTCTTCTTCCGGGTCGCTTGATAGAGAGGGCTTACAACCAGGCTGTAACTTGGAATGTGCATTCTCCAAAAACCCACACCACCTAAGAAAGCTTGTGTTTCCTTTTTGCTAGTTGGTGGAGACACGGCTGTTATTTTGTTGATCACATCCTTTGGGATTTGACGATGACCGTCTTGCCATTTCATTCCTAAAAACTGGATCTCCTCTGCAAGTCCCTTGACCTTACTTTGTTTTACGGCCAATCCGGCTTTCAGAAGGATTTGCACTGTTTTCTTCCCTTTCTTCCCTTTCTTCCCGGCGAGTCTGTGGTCGGGGGGGCCGCACCCACCGGCCGGCGGGTACAGAACTGCAGCGCAGGTAGGCGGAGCGCGCGCTCGCAGGTGTGTGTCTCTGTATGTCTGCGTCTCTGTGTCTCTGTCTCTGCGTGTCTGTGTCTCTGTGTCTCTGTGTCTCTGTGTGTGTGTCTCCGTGTGTGTGTGTGTTTGTGTGTGTCTGCAGGATCGCAGATACTTCTTTTAATACATTTGTTTCATTAAAAATAAAAAAAAAAAACCACCTTTGCAAGGGACGCCCCGTCCTGAAGTCTCCCGGCAGCCGGCGAACTAGGTGTGCGTGTCGCTGTGTCTGCGTCTGAGCGCGCGTGTACCGCGGGTGGGGGGGGCGGCGTCTGCAGGATCGCAGATACTTCTTTTAATACGTTTGTTTCATTAAAAAAAAAGAAATAATAACCCGGCAAGGGACGCCCCGTCCCGAAGTCTCCCGGCAGACGGCGAACTCGCCCTGGGGGCCGCCGCCTCTACCCGGAGTCTGTGGTCGGGGGGGCCGCAAAAGCCGGCCGGCCCGGCAGACTTGCCACGAGCTGGACGGGGAGGGTGGTGTGAGGCGGAGACAAGCGGAGTGGAGCGGAGAGGCTGCACAGTGTAGAAGCCTTTTGTCAACAAGCAGCTGGTGTTAGACTGCCATACAGCCATGCAGATCTTCTTTTGGCTTTCCTAATACTGCAGTCACATGTGTGCTGATTTCTGTAGTCTTCCACTGTGCTTGAGCAGTTTGCGATGGTGGATGAGCCATTGCCATTTTCCAATGAGCATGTTGTTTGGATTACTCCGTAGAGAGAAAGTGCCCCAAAGAAAAGGATTGGAGAATCACAGAGCGAGACCTAGATTTATTCTTCTGGGTTTTTCTGACCATGCCAACCTGCAAGACTTGTGCTTCACAGTTTTCCTGATCATCTAGCTCATGGTCTTCATAGGGAATGGCCTCATTGTCTTCATCACCGTGTGAAACCAAAGCCTCCACAGCCCCATGTATTTCTTCCTGAGGAACTTATCCTTCCTAGAAATCTGCCATACATCAATCGCTCTGCCAAAAATGCTGCTGGCTTTCCTGAGGGAAGACAGCAGGATCTCCTTCCTTGGCTGTGCTGCCCAGCTGTATTTCCTGATTTTGCTGGGCAGCACCAAATGCCTTCTCCTGGCTGCTATGGCCTACGACGGCTATGTAGCCCTCTGTGATCCCCTGCATCCTCATCATGAACTGGGGGCTCTGTGTCAGACTGGTGGTTGGGTCATGAGTGGCTGTCATACCATTACAAGTAGGACAGACTTACCAGGTGTTCACTTTGCCCTTCTGTGCATCCCATGACCTTCATCACTTCTTCTGTGACGTCCCCCGTCTGTTGAACTTGCCTATTCAGACACTTCTGGAACCAAGTGATGTTGCACACCGTCATCTTGATATTTGCAGTCCTTCCTTTTCCTTTGATAGTTTTTTCTTACACTCAGATTGTCCGGGCAATGATGAAAATGCCTTCAGTTCTGGGCAGACGCAAAGCCTTTTCCACCTGCTCCTCACACCTCGGGGTGGTGACTCTCTTCTATGGCTTGGCCATGGTTGTGTACTTTAAATGATGGTCAAGAGACTCTGCAGACACTGACAAATACCTTGCCCTGTTTTACACAATTGTGACCCCCATGCTTAACCCTGTCATCTATAGCCTGAGGAATAAGGACGTGAGAATTGCCCTGAAGAGACTCCTATGAAGAAAGTGATACTGCAGAGTTTGTGAAATAAGCCTAAATAGTACCAAAAGTCCCCAAAAGGTATTTGGTTGTGTGAACATATACGTCCCATATTAGCTCAGACAAAATCGATGTCCTGCCTAGCTATGATCCTCCTCAGGAAGGGGACAGGTCTCCTGGGGCACTCCTGTTATCTCTGATAGCTCCACCTAGGTATCTCCATACTCCAGAACATCTTCAGTTCCCCTGGAGAGTTGACTGCAAATAGCTTGTTCAAGCTGTGTCTGCCCAAGCCGCCAGTACCGTTAAAGGAAAGTAGTCAAAGCAGTCAAGAAGGATTAGAGGGTGACACATCCAATGAGAAGATGACTACCCTCAGGTTGAGAAATCATTTGTTAGACTCCATTGACTATCCAGAGTGTCCTTGGATGGAATCAACTTAGGAAAATTAAAGGACCTGAAAGTCATCTTCCCCTGCTATGATGTTTTGCATTGAGTTGTACAATGTTTGACAAAACTCAACATAAATAAAAAAAACAAACCAAAACAAAAACACTAGGAGATTTTCATGACCCAAATTGCCAAAGCCAAGAGTAACGTGGCTTGAATTCATTGTGCAGCCTGCTTTGAGCAAGAGAGTAGACTGGAGACCTCCCATGGTCCATTCCTATCTGAATGGTTTCCTGAGTCTACACAACATTTGTTCTAAACTGACTTACTGATAATATGGAGAAACAAGATTGAGACTGATTTGCTGAGCTTTTTTCAGTGTCTCTCTTATAATGAGATGGATCATCTTCCAGATTCTCCCTGTGTCTCTCTGGTGGTGGAAAAGTGAGCCTAGACCATCATCAGAGGTGTCTGATGTCTGGCATGATGTGACGCTAATTCTACCCTCTGCAGGATCACCTTATCTTTTCATGATTGCATCACACTGGAGAGGTTGTGGAACAACCTCCAGAGGACTGGATGCATTAAAGAGTCCCTAGACATCCTTCAGATGATGTATCTTCAAAGACTCTATGATGTCTTTAATCTCAGAGTATGACTGCTGCTTGACATGTTCATTGAGGTTTAAACTTTGGAAGAGAGTTATTGCTGGCCTGGTTTGCACTTGTATCCCTTTAATTCCCTTTAAGTCTTGGAGCTTGAGTGTGTAACACATCCTTTGAGGGGGGAAACACAGAAACATAGGCAGACTGGAATGAAGAGGACTTACCAGGTCATCAAGATGGATGGATGCTATGGTCCTTACTATGTATGACCAGTGCAAGTAAATGCCTCATGGAGTTGTCCTGAAGACTTGGTCATGGTCAGGCAGGAGGCAAGTAGTCTGCTCGGTCTCACACATACCCCATGTAGGCATTTTAATCTGACCTAATCCCCCACACTTCCACAAAAAAAGAAAGAATTGTCATTTCTAAGCAGTGAATCAATCGGTTTTCAGAAGAACAATTGAAAACCCAAGGGGAAAACATTCATGCACAGACAGGTTCAACATATCTGGGTGTGAGACTCACCAGCTGGGTCACTGGGAGAGCCTCCCAGGATGATCTTGCAGACTGAGGATGGGGGTTTCTGCCTCTGGGGATCTGAGACTCATTGTGGGATGCCAAAAAGAGCATTTGGGGATTGTGCAAGACTTGCTATGGGATGTCTAGGAAAGGACCAATGTCTGGGAAAGGAAGGGATCAAGGTGGGTTGGGGAGGAACAAACATGGGAAACAGAGGGAAAAGGGGATAAAAGGAGCTGGTCACATGTGAACAGTTTGCTGGTTATACACTTGTCTGGCTGTGCCTGCAACTGGTCCCTCCAGCCTGTCGTATTTTCTTACTAAAGTTCATTTTCAACAACTTTCTGGGGTGATGGGGCTCTCTACTCTTAGTACATATGGAGGTCCAATTGCCAGCCACTGGACTGGGAACCACAAGTCATAGGGGATCGCTTGTGTGCTCACAGGGACAGCAACTGAAGACTCTGTGCACATCATGTTGGTATGTATGTCAGTGTGTGTAACCACTAGTGAACATCAAACCAGAAGTATTGGGTCTGGCTAGGATGGAGGTAATTTTCTTCATAGCCGCTCATATGGTGCTGTGTTTTAGATTTGTTATACTAATATACTAATGTTCTAGCTCTTGCTGAACAGTGTCAAGGCCTTCTCTGTTTCTCAGTCTGCCTCCCAGTGAATAGACTGGGGAGGGCACAATAGTTTTGGAGGGAACACAACCAGGTAGATAACCCAAACTAACCAAAGAGATAATTCATACCATATTACATCATACTCAGTAATAAAAGGGAAAAGAGGGGGCTATAGCAAGGTTAGCCACCTTTTGCTTGGGTAATGGCTGCGCATTGATCTACCCATGGCAGGTAGTGAGTTATTGCTGTTGCATCACTTGTTCTGATTTGTTTTCCTTCTCTCTTCTTCCACTTATCCTTCACTTATTAAACTTTTTTTTAAAATTGCAAACCCAAGTTTTCCTGCTTTTATTCTTCCTTTCCGCTTCCTCATCCCACTGGGGGTGAGGGCGGTAGGGGGAAGTGAGTGAGCGGTGGTGTGGTGCTTAGCTGCCCACTGGGGTTAACTCACAACGCCAGAGCAGCCAGCAAGTAGAATAAGAGTCCTTGGAGCCAGTCATTTTAGAGAACCTAAGTCTGGACTGGATATTGGAGAGCCAAGACTTATAAACTGCACAAGGTCCAGGAAAGACCCCTGTGCTGCCCTACTTTTGTCTGGCCTCCAAGAAGGTATGACCCCTTCACTACTACTCTCTCAGCCCAATCACCCAACTGGTGTTCCACCCATCTGGTTGTCTACCTATCCAGACTCTAACATCATAACTTGGATACAAGAATATTGAGGGACACCATGACAAAAGTCTTCCTATGCTGAGGTAAATGGCATCCACTATTCTCCTTTTATTCACAAATACAGGTAGTTTGTCATGAAGGCAATCAGCCTGGTGAGGCATGATTTACCCTTGATAAATACACACTGACCATTCTCGGTCACCTTCTTCTCCCTTAGGTGACTAGAAATGCCACACACAGACAACTCATTGAATGGCACACTCTCACCAAAGCCTGTGGTTCCCTGAGTTGAACTTCTGTCCTTTTTCAAACACGGGTACAATGCTTCCTTTTCTCCACTCACTAGGGACCTCTCCCATCACCAAGACCTTCCAAAGAATGGCCTTGCTATGAAAGCAGCCAGCTCTCAACATGCTCCCATGCAGCCTGTCCATCCCCACAGGCCTGCATGGGCTGAGTTCATGCAAGTAATCCCTGACCCCACCCTTATTCACTGCTGGTTGTTTTTATCCTCTGGAGACTTGACCGTACACACAAAGGCCTGTGGGACATTGTTGGTGAAGACTGAAGTAAAGGCGGCCTTGGGTTTCTCAGACCTATCTGGATCTGCTGTTACTAGATTACTCCACCCTGTTGAGCAGCTAGGCCCACATTTTCCTTGTTTATTCTTTCCATGTTAAGGAAGCGGTAGCAGCTCACCATCTTGCCCTTGATTTCTTGGTCTGCAAGGACCAAGCCTATAGAAGCACTGGCTTTCCTAAAAACATGGCTACTTCCCTGGAACGTGTTTCCAAATTCCTCCTTGGCAGCCTGCCCTGCTTCCACCATCTGGTTCCCCACCATCACCTCTGTAGTGGATGTTGGATGGGCTGGACTCCTCACCATTCTGGTAAAAAGAAAAGGCAGGAAGGCAGAAAGGCAAGAAAGAAGGAAGGCAGGAAGGCAGGCAGGAAGGAAGGAAGGACGGACAGACAACTCAGTTCTTACAGTGGAGGGGGGGGGTTCTGCAGGGGTCTGCACTGGCATCTGCCTAAGACCTACTAAGACTGAATGACTACGCAGTCTCATGTGTCGTGGGCTTATCCATGGCCACACACTTTGAAGTGCTCCGGCATGACACCACATGAAGTGCACCCTCAGTAAGTTTGCAGACGACACCAAGTTGGGCGGGAGTGTTGATCTGCTCGAGGGTAGGAAGGCTCTGCAGAGGGACCTGGACAGGCTGGATCGATGGGCCGAGGCCAACTGCATGAGATTCAACAAGGCCAAGTGCCGGGTCCTGCACTTCGGCCACAACAACCCCATGCAGCGCTACAGGCTTGGGGAAGAGTGGCTGGAAAGCTGCCTGGCGGAAAAGGACCTGGGGGTGTTGGTCGACAG
>NW_008824478.1:28849-29688 GCF_000699105.1 Pygoscelis adeliae
GGCTGCCCAGGGAAGTGGTTGAGTCCCCATCCCTGGAAGTATTTAAAAGACGGGTAGATGAGGCACTTAGGGACATGGTTTAGTGGGCATGGTGGTGTTGGGTTGACGGTTGGACTCGATGATCTTAGCGGTCTCTTCCAACCTTAATGATTCTATGATTCTATGATTCTATGATTCTATGACCACATGCACAGCCACTGATGCTTCGAGGTTTACTTTCTCCAGCATGGACTTACCCTTAGGCCACAGTCCCTTCAGAGGTATACCTGCTGTGGCACAGACATAACCATGGCCACAGATGCTTTGAGATGTACCTGCTCTGCCATGGGCTTATCCATGGCCACAGATGCTTCGGGGTGTCCTGCTCCCCTGTGGACTCATCCACAGGTCACACTCCCTTCAACTAGAGTTCACACTGGAGTTCCAGCCTGTCCAGTACAGCAGCACAGAAACAGCAGCGATGCCCTGGTCATCTGCCAGCCCAGGTGCATGGTCATTGCTGTTATCAAAATGTTCCCAGGTGCAGCAGAGTAAGACGATAAGCAGTATAGCACTACAAGCGAGCAGTGAAACCAAAAAGCAGCCATTAACGAGCACTAAGCTCTAATATACAGTAAGACAAGCAAGTCCCATGGCAAGCACAGAAGCCTGCTGATTAATAGCTAAACAGCAATGACAGCTATAAATTTGATCTAGCACATTCCAATTGTCTCGAACCCTTTGAGCCCCACATTGGGCACCAAAAAGAACTGTCATGGCTTGACCGCAGCCAGCAACTAAGTTCCACACAGCCGCTCACCCACTCCCCCCCGGGGGGCTGGGGGAGAGAATCAGCACAG
>NW_008824478.1:29849-36346 GCF_000699105.1 Pygoscelis adeliae
ATTCATTCACTGCTTCCCATCGGCAGGCAGGTGTTCAGCCATCTCCAGGAAAGCAGCGCTCCTTCATGTGTAGCGGTTACTTGGAAAGACAAGACGCCGTAACTCTGGACATCCCCCTTTCCTTCTTCCCCCAGCTTTATATGCTGAGCATGACGTTATATGGTATGGGATATCCCTTAAGTCAATTGGGGTCAGCTGTCCCAACTGTGTTCCTCCCAGCTTCTTGTGCACCCCCAGCCTACTCACTGGTGGGGTGGTGTGAAAAGCAGAAAAGGCCTTGCCTCTGTATAAGCACTGCTCAGCAGTAACTGAAACATCCCTGTATTATCAACACTGTTTTCAGCACAAATTCAAAACATAGCCCTATATTAGCTACTATGAAGAAAATTAACTCTATCCCAGCCAAAACCAGCACAACATGACGGGTGAAATTCATTGTAGACAAGTGTACGTATTTGTGTACAGGGATCAGCTACCCTCATGTCAGTGGTACAGTGCTGAAGAACATGATTTCTTGGCCTGAAACTACAATTGAATGATGGAGCAAATCCCAACTCTGTATTGTGCTAAGAAAGAACTGACTTATATACTTATACTGTATATTAGAACTGACAGCAGCCACACACAACACTGCTTCCTCATGCACTTTTCAACTCCCCCTTGTATCCCCTGTAGAATAAATATAATGCAGTTGCTCAGAAGGATTTTCACTCACACCTGTGCTAGAAACCCAAACTATTCTATGATTCTATGAAAATCATCCTCAGTGGAAAGGCAGGGATGGATCCTGGAAAGTGTCTCTGAGCTCAACATTGGTGGTCCTGTGGGTTCAGCAAGAAAATTTGCAATAGTGCCATGATGATACTGCTGCTAACACTGCCATGAAAAGTAGAAGCAGTTGAGCACATGTGTCTTGGGGCTTGGCAGTGTCCCTGTGCGGAACACTGTCCATGAAAACAGGGAGCTCCATTTCCCAGGGCAGGATCTCCCTCTCCCTAACTCTCAGAGCAGCATTGAGGTTGGCCACAGCACAGCAGTTGCTGCTGGTACAAAGGCCTCCCAGGTAAGGACGGAGCCTGTTGAAGACCAAAGCAGATGTGTTTCCATTGCTTGTGCATGTGGTGAGCTTTCCTGAAAGAGTGAACACCTGTCACAACATGACCCGTGACATGAGGATGTGGGGAGAAGCAAGACATAAGCTGGAAGGAGTGGGAGGTGGCCACAGAGAAAAGAAACCAAGTTGGTGCCAGTCACTTCTGCACAGCCTGGCTGTGGGGTATGAGGGACAGGGGTTGATTCCCTCCATTGTCCAAAATAGTACCTAGCCAAATGATGTTCATTTTCAATAAGGTTTTATTGAAGGGGTAGAGGGTGGAGAGAAGAGACAAAATTTGTACAGGAAAAGCATATGTTCACAGAAATGCACACACAGCCCCATAAAGCAGCATGCCCAGCACTGGTGACAAGCTGGTAGGAGAAAAGCTCCTGAAGAGGGTGCATGGAACAGGCAGGTAAAAAGGGGGAAAGCCAGGCTTCCCAGAGCAGGCAGGGAGAGAGAGAGAGGGGTCTGGGAAGAGGCAGGAAGGGAATGCCAGGGCTCTTGGAGAAGTCAAAGAGAGCCATTAGTATGCTCCCATCTCTGACAATCCCAATGAGAGCAGTCCCCATAATGGCAATCCTCCTCCCATTCTGAATTCAAGATCTTGTGCTTTTATGCTGTGTTTGATTTCTAGAGAAATCCTAGCCTTTGGCCTCTTTGCCCTGCACTATGTCTTCTGCTGTCCTGGAGGGATTTAGTTTCCCAGGCCATGGCACATGCCTCAGCTCTTTGGGTTTTTTTTCCCTTTTAGATTTTCTTTCTTCTTTTTAGGTGGTTTTTTTTCCTCATCTGCTTTTCCTTTTCTTTGTTGTGCCTGCCTCTGCCCATCCCAGTCAAATCCCACATGGGGGTTTGCTCACTGTGCATTCACCTCTGAGTGAGATGAAGGTGCTGATGCAGGGGGAAGCACCATGCTTTCCCTATGCCTGCCTCAGCACTGGAAAGAGGACTGTCAAATCCTGCCACTTCTCTTTTTCTCCAGGAAGGGACCCAGCTAGATGAGAGGGTTGAAGGCAGTGGAGGGCCTGCTGGACCATGTTGCCTGTCGTGGCCTTCTGGAGTGAATACTTGAGACAGATCCACAAGCACTGTGGGACCGTGGGTACGTGAGCTCTTCCAGAGAAGGTCAGTGCCACGTGGCTGCAGTGAACAAGAGATGGTGGCATTTAAAATCCCAGGAGAGGTGTGCAAGATGGCCTGAGCCTAAGGCAGCTCCAGTTTCCTTGGAGGGATGTGACCAAGCCTTTTAGGAGCAGGCTGAGGTGGGGTAGCAGGGCATGGGCTCTTGGCACTGTCAGACTAGTAGGCCTGGGCAGGTAGAGGGCAGCTCCCATCTGTGGGGTTGGGCTGGGACTAGCCACAGGTACCTCCCTGAGGAGCACACCTCTTGCGCTCCAGTCTGTGCTCAGACGGGGCTGGCACTAGGACAAGGGCTCCTGGAGCAGGGCAGAAGGAGCTCAGCTGGAAGAGCTTTAGACTGACAACCCACAGGTTCAAGCCCCAGCTTCAGCAATGTGTTCTCATTTGGCCTTTAGCAGAGCTGCTCTGTCTTCTTCCAGTCTTCCCTGGTTCTCGTCCTTCCACTCTCCCCATGCACAGGGCAGACATTCTCCCAGGCTGGGGACTGCTTGGGTGAGGCAGAGTGTAGCAAGAAGAGCTTCAGTAAGTGTGTTGGCAGCCAGAGAAAGGCAAAAAATTGTGGGCCCACTGCTCAGTGGGGCAGGGTGCCTAGTGACCAAGCACATGTGGAGAGAGTGTCAGTGAGATGATTGGTCATACATGACTCTCACTAATACATGATGTGAAGAGTTGCAGCCAAGGGTGCTGAGGGTGCTGGCCAAATTCATTGTAAGGCTGCTTCTGTCATCCTGGGAAAACCATGACACTCAGGGAGATTTCTGATGCTCGGGAAAAGGCAAACATCCCACCCATCTTCTTGAAGAGCAAAAAAGAAGGTCAGGGGAACTACAGGCTGGTCAGCCTGATGTATGTCCCTGTGAAGGTGATGGACCAAATCCTTCTGGAAGCCACTTCCAAGCACCTGAAGGACAAGAAGGGCATTGGGAACTGCCAGCATGAACCCAACAAGGGCAAATTGTGCCTGCACAACCTGAATGCCTTTTACAATGAGATGATGAGCCCTTTGGATGAGGAGAGAGGTGGATGAAGTAGTCCTCGACAGCTTGATGAAAGGGGCTGCCTGGAACCTCACAAAGTTCATACAAGACAAACATCCCAATGATCTTGCTACTGCACTGGGATGACTCCATGCAACAGGCCAGGCTGGGGATGACTGGCTAGAAGGCAGCTCTGCAGAAAAGGACCTGGGAATCTGGGTGGGCAGTAAGTGGGACAGGAGGAAGCAGTGTGCCCTTGGAAGTAGGAAGGACAACTATAGCCTGGGCTGCATTAGCAAAATCACAGCCAGCAGGAAAAGGGAACTGATCCTTCACCTCCATTCAGGGACTGCATCAGGATTGCTGCGTCCAGTGTAGGGCTCCCCAGCACGAAAAAGACCCTCATAGACTGTGGATAGGCCAGCAGAGGCCAGAAAGATGGTTGGGGCCTGGACCATACTATGTATCAGGAGAGGCTGAGAGCGCCAGACTGGGGTATTTTTTTGAGAAATCCCTCACAGCCAAACAGCTGGAGCAAAGGCCTGGGGAGATGGTGGGATCTCAGTCAATAGACATATTCCAAAATTGTTGAGACAAGTCCCAGAGCACAGGATCTAGCACAAGTTGTCTGAGAACAAGCTTGGAGTAGAGACTAACTTTGGCAAGAGCTATGGCAGCACATTGGGTCTGAGTGTCAGTACGAAACCAGTTTATTCATTTAGTCATAACATTGGTGGGGTGGGGTATCAGAGTTGTGCCTGTATGCAGCCCCCACTGCAGTGAAGTCATTAGAGCCCAATAAATTATTTTTCCTTTTAAAAATAGCCTTTCTATCTGTGAGCACTTGTGCTACTCTCACAGCTCTCACCCAGCGGAAATTACTTTGGGATCCGATGGTTCCCCTTTGTATCAAGAACATTCGTGGTATGAGGACATCATGCAGGGCTCTCGCATGCCCCCAGCACAGTGTAAGCTCTTCTGCAGGGGGCATTCCTAGACTGGGACTCAGCACATGCTGTAGGCTGAGGACCACCACAGCCCATCTCCAAGGACAGCCTTACCAGGATCTCCTGGGACTATGCACGCTAGCTGTGGTGACTGCTCCAAGCAGAGGCACACACTGTGGGTGGCTGCATGGGCTCAGAGAGGGCATTCTGTGCTTCTTCCGCAGGCAGCCTCCTATTTGGCAGCCTCCCACCAGTGCCGCACTCACTTCCCACCCTAGCAGGATGGGATCAGAGAATAGCAAGAGCAAAAGTGAGGAAAGTCAAGGGTCAAGATAAAAATAGTTTAATAAGCAAAGGAAAAAAACCCAACAAAATAACAAGTGATGCAATGTCAGTCACTCACTACCTCCCACAAGTACACCAATGCCCCACCAGTCCCCAGCTGGACACCTACCCAAAACACCCCTCCCCTCCATTTTTATTGCTGAGCGTGATGCTGTATGCCTTGGAAGATCTGTTTGGTAAATCTGAGTCAGCTGTCCTGGCTGTGTCCCCTCCCAACTTCTTGTGGGCCTTCAACCTACTCGTTGTAAGGGAAGCATGAGAAACAGAGATGGTCTTGGTGCTGTGCAGACACTGTTCAGCAATAGCTAAAACATTGTTGTGTTATCAACACAGTTTTGATCACCAATCCAAAACACAGCACCTTATGGGCTGCTATGAAGAAAATGAGCTTCGCCCCAGCCAGACCCCGTACACTGGGTCAAAGCTTTCTAGTGGGGAAGGAGGGCTGAGGTGGAAAGCCTGATCCTGCAAGGATGAGGGGGCTGGGGCAAGGGAGTGGGTGTCCCAGTCTCTGTCCAAGAAGATGTAGGGTGAAGAGAGAAGAGGAGCTTGAGCTGGAGTCAGAGAACAGCTGGAGAAGAATTTGCTGATTTCTCCGGGATCAAGAGAGGGAAAGATGGTGGGAGGGCGATCCAGGTGATGATCTTGTTTTAGCCCTCAGAAAGAGGAACTGCTCACTCACTCCAGCCTCTCCACCTCCCCTTGCAACAGGAGAAGCGCAGGTTCCTAAGACATGCCTGCATCAAGGCCTGGACAGAGAAGGGAAGAGAGGTGCGTGAGTGTAACCCACATGAGCCACCCAATAGAAATGGCTAATTTTGCGTCAGTAGTGCAGTGAAAGTAGACCTTCATTAGTGGCTGACATGTGATCTTCATACTCTTGAAATGTGCACCACTGTGGGACTTGACTCCCATCCTGGGAACACACAGTGAGAAAGATGCCCTCATGATGGCCCTTAGAAAATATTTACATATTAGGCCAAATACCTTTTCTTAACTTCTCCAGAAAAGAAAACCTTGACACTTCAACAGTTCCTACATGCAAGACCACCAAGGTGTCTATTATCAAGGAAAAAGCAAACCCATGACATTTTCAGCATTGCTTCCTAAACAATAATATTTCTCTCCAAGGACCTTTTGCTTTCTTCCCCTTGCCACTCCAATTTGTCTCACTTCTAAAGAGCCAGCTGGTACCCAGAGCTTTCAAAGGAAGTAGAAGCGTCTATTACCTGTGTCATCAAGGTAGCATGAGTGCAAGCCACAGCTTTCCTGAGCACTTTCCTGATGGCCTCCCTGACCTCCCTTTTCCGCAGACTGGAGATGAGGGGATTGACCAGGGGCATGAGGATGGTGTAGAAAAAGGAGAACAATTTATTGAGCTGCCTCAGCGGGGTTCTTCTAGGCAGCAGGTAGACAAAGATGAGGTTGCCTTAGAAAATGGTGACAAAAGTGAGGTAAGAGGAGCAAGTGGAGAAGGCCTTCTGCCTGCCTGTGCTGGAAGGGCTCCTCAGGATGGCAGCTATGATGCACACATATGAGGTCAGCGTGAACAGGAAGGGGAAGGCTATATCCAGCACATGTAGTAGAAGTGTTGCCAGTCTGAGCACTCTGGTGTTGCTACAGGTGAGCTCCAGCAATAGGGTAAAATCACAGAAGTGATCAATGGCCTTGGGGCCGCAAAACTTCAACCCAGACAAGAAAGAAGTGAGTACCATGGAGGTTAGGAATCCTCCTAGCCAAAACCCATCCACCAGCCAAAGAAATGTAGTTGTGTAACACAGCCAAGAACAGAGATGCTGCTGTCCCCATTCAGGAAGATGGCCAGCAGCCAGGGTAGGATGTTGGAGCTGTAGCAGATCTCCAAGGAGGACAGATTTCCCTGGAAGAAGTACATGGGGGTGTGCAGATGCTGATCTGCCACCACCAGCACAACTATGAGCATGTTCCCCACCATTGTTATTGAGTAGATCATGAGTGAGAAGAGGAAGA
>NW_008824478.1:36370-44507 GCF_000699105.1 Pygoscelis adeliae
TCCATTCCCAGCAGGAGGAACTGCACTGGCAATGTGCAATTGTCCCTTTCCCCTTTCTCCATGCAGCATCACAGGTCCCTCATTTCTCTTTTACCAGCAAAGTGTCCTAAGAGAAAGAACATTTGCTCCTTACTTTTAATTGTACAT
This sequence comes from Pygoscelis adeliae, assembly GCF_000699105.1. Classification (NCBI taxonomy): domain Eukaryota; kingdom Metazoa; phylum Chordata; class Aves; order Sphenisciformes; family Spheniscidae; genus Pygoscelis; species Pygoscelis adeliae. The sequence continues at coordinate 36,518 of NW_008824478.1, forward strand.
TGTGAAGGAAGTTGCCATTAGAGAAAACAGACTCTGGCAGTTCTCTGACTGCAGGTCTGTTCCCTTTGTGGCACCTGTGTCTAGTGAAAGGGGAGAACTAGGCATTTCCAGAGAGCTAAAGCGTGCATTTAAGAGATGCTCCTCCTAGGAGTATCACACAGGAGATCTGCCCCAACAGATGTGCTCATCTCATACTTGGAGTGGCATTAGAGGAGGGAACATGTTCACTCAAAGTGGGACAGCGTCTCTGCTCACCTGAAGTTATTCCCAGTAGCAATCATCCCCACCACACAATGAAATCCATTCATGTGAACACATCATGCCAGATGCCTTTTCTCCTCACTGTACTGCCTGGCTGATCTCAGCTGCCTGAAACACTTGTTTTTTAAGCAGCCAGACTGTATGCTCCCTTTGACAGTGCCTGAGGGCACTCTTGGAGAGCCTTTGCATGGTCTTTAGGGAGAAGAGTGAGACAGATGTGAGAGCAGATGGACACCGGAGCTAATTGGCCAATATGAGGAAAGGAGCAGGGAAGAAGGGAAGAGGACAGGGACAATCACTGGCTTTGCAAAGTTCCTCCCTCCCTGATGGTTTCTGAGGGCTTTGGGGCTGCCTCTCTGCACACCCCAGCCCAGCAGCTGGATCTCAGCTCTTCCAGCTGTGCTCACAGGGCTCCCTGAGCAACACTGCTAGGAAAAGGGGTGGGGTTTAATGGTGAGTGAGATTGGAAAGGAGCACCTTTCCACACCTCTTTGTGGGAAATGCTTAGGACACACCTGTGGGCATGTCGGGGAAAAGTCCTATGCGTAAGAACCACAGCTGTCTGCCTGGACCATCCACCCCAGCGAAGGTGTGAGTGTCCCTCAGCAAGGCTCTGGGCTTGCTCAGGTGCAGCAAAGGAACAAACTGTAACCCTGTACCAACCAGCAAGCTGCCCAGAATTTCTGCTCAGCTATTGAGGGAGCTGGTTGAAATGTGTGGCAGGAAGAGCAAACTGGAGTAAGAAGACATGCAGAAAAGCCTGTCACGATTCTTGAAAACTAGGTGGCACCATGCAAAGCCTCACCAACTGAAGAGGAGCAGACATAGCAGAGACTGTGACTCAGCAGACAACCTGCAGTCCTCAGCACAAAAGGGTGATTGCTTTGCTGATGGTGCTCGGCAAAGATGATCAAGGTGCGGGTCTCACTACCTTTTCTCCACCATGTCCTTCCCTTCTCTGGTTTCTCTGCAAACCCTGAGCTACGGCTCAGGTTTTGCTCTCTCCTCACCGTCTTCACCCAGCACCTTGTGTGGTGTGTCTCCAGCAGCACCCAACCCCCCCCCGCTCTCTGAAGCGTCCTGGTCTTTATAGCACAAATGAATCTCGGAAGGATCCTACTGCAGCTCAGCTCTCTCCAGGAACTGCAGAGTGAGTAATGCACGATTGTCTCTCAAAGGGGATGGAAACTTCTACACTGCTGGAAAGGTTGTAAACTCCTCTGGCAAGGCCTTTGCCCATTGCTCTGGGTCATTTGAACTCTGGGTGAATTCCCTTTGAAAAGGAAACTGAGGCAGGACAGTCCTCGGGACTCATCCAAACACACGATGTAAAGCTCAAGAAAGAGATTCCTGTCATGTCCCTGCAGATGACTGTAGGTTCACTGACTCTCTTGGGTGTAGAGAGCCCTAACTGCCTAAGCTGGTACCTCCAGCCTCCCCCAGTGGTCAGTGGGGAGGAAGAGGCAGAACCAGAGGACATTTCCACCCAGCCGCGGAGACTTGCCGAGCGGGGTGAGTCCCACTTGGGTGGCAGGCTTGGTCCCTACAGGAAGAGGGCCTCCAAACTTCTCCCTGAGACACAGAGGCCTGGAATGTTGAGGGCTGAAGGGAACACAGTTGCCAGTATGTCCTCCTGGAGGATAGGACATGGGATCCCCTCTAAGTACCTGCTAGGTGCATCCAGGAAGAGAGCTTGGATATGGGTTGTCATGTCCCTTCCGCTTGAGTACATGATGAGGCAGCAGCAGGCACACAGCTTGGTCATGTCTTTCCAAGAAGCTGAAAGGCCAGCAACAGGCATGTGGCTTGGAAGATCATGGTGAGGTTACTCCTATCTGGTCACCTGATACCAGGCTGATGGGTTGGGACACCTGCTTGAAGGGTGGGTTCCAAGATGATGGAGCTTCCAAGACGATGGTAGTGGGAAACAGCATGAGAGAGAAAAACTGTGACAAAGTGCAGCTTGGAAAGTGGAGACTGGGCATGATGAAGAAGCACTGGATATCCCTCTCAAGCCAAAGCACCAAAACGTCTATGTGGACATCTAAATTAAGGGGTGTGAATCTTGAGCTGAACTGTGCCCACAGATACTTCAAGACTAGAACCTTCTTTGAAGTATTTCCTCTGTGTTCATCTGCAATGCAAAAAAACCTTCTCCAGCTGCCCCTTTGCCCCCAGCCAATTGATACCAGGTTGCCCTTTGTGTGAGAGAGCAGCTTTGTGTGGGAGGATTAAAGAGCAGACCAATATGGGGGACATTGTAGTGGGTGTCTGCTATAGGCCACCTGAGCAGGAAGAACAAGTGAATGAGGTCCTCTACAGACAGATAGGAGCAATCTCATTTTCACAGGCCCTGGTCCTCATGGGGGAGTTCAACCACCCCACTATCTGCTGGAGGGACAGTATGGCAGGACATAAGCAATCCAGGAGGTTCCTGCAGAGCATTGATGACAGCTTCCTGACCCAAGTGATGGAGGAGCCAAGGAGGAGAAGTGTTCTGCTGGACCTCATACTCACAAAGGTATCACTGGGGATGTGAAGATCAAAGGCAGCCTTGGCTGCAGTGATCAGTGATGGGATCACCAAGTTGAGGATCCTGAGAAGAAGGAGGAGGGCAAACAGCAAGCTTAAAACCCTGGACTTCAAGGGAGCAGACTTTGGCCTCTTCAAGGATCTGCTTGGTAGAGCCCCATGGGATAGGGCCCTACAGGGAAGAGGGGCTGACAGATGTTCAAAGCTCACCTCTTCCAAGCTTAGGAGTGGTCTCTCGCAATGAGTAGAAAGTTAGGCAAAAATGCCAGGAGGCATGCATGGATGTATAAGGAGCTCCTGACCAAACTCAAACGTAAAAAGGAAGCATACAGAGGGCAGAAACAGGGACAGGTAACCTGGGAGGAATACAGACACTGTTCAAGCATGCAGAGATGTGGATAGGAAAGCAAAAACCCACCTGGACTTGAATCTGGTGAGGGATGTCGAGGGCAACAAGATGGGCTCCTAGATGTCCATAAGTAGCAAAAGGAAGACTAGGGAAAGTTTGGGCCCACTGCTGAACTGGACAGGGGCCCTGGTTACGCAGAGAATGGAACAGGCTGAGGTATTGAAAACCACCTTCACCTCAGTCTTGACTACTCAGACTGGCCTTCAGAAACCCAAAGACCCAGAGACCAGGGGGAAAGGCAGGAGCAAGGAAGAGGTACCCTTGGTGGAAAAGGATCAGGTCAGGGAATACTTCAGCACCAGGAACCAGCACATGCTGGGGGCTAGCCATGAGGAAAGCAGCTTTGCAGAAAAGGCCTTGGGGATTAAAAGGCCACAAAGATGATTAAGGGACTGGCACATCTTTCCTGTGGTGAGAGGCTGAGAGAGCTGAGGCTGTTCAGCCTGGAGAAGAGAAAGAAGGTTCTGGGGGGACCTCATTAATGTATATAAATACCTGAAGGAAGGGTGTGAAGAGGATGGAGCCAGGCTCTTTTCAGTGGTGCCCAAAGACTTGGCAAGTGGCATGGGCACAAACTGAAGTAAAGGAGGCTCCCTCTGAACATCAGGAAACATTTTTTTTACTGTGAGGCTGAGTAAGCATTGGAACAGGTTGCCCAGGAAGGTAGTGGAGTCTCTATCCTTGAAGATATTCAAAAGCTGTCTGGACATGGTCCTGGATTACCTACTCTAGGTGGCCTTTCTTGAGCAGGGGGCTTGCACAAGATGACCTCCAGAAGTCCCTCAACCATTCTGTGCTTCTGTGAACTGGGTCACATCTCCCAGGCTTGATGAAAAGACAAGTCTTTTGGAACAGTTTTGCCTCAGCCTTTTTCCACACTTTTCATCCCAGGCCATATCTGGACCTTGTGGCACTTCTTAGCTGATCATGTGAGAGCTGATCTACTCAGAGATGGGTTGAGTTCCAGCCCAGAAGGGCTTGTTTTCTCCCGTGAGTGCAGGTTGGCCTGTGATGATTAGCTCAGATGTGACACACTGCACACAGAGGAGCTTGGGTGAGATTAAGCCCACCCATGGTTTCGTTGCACCTTAAAACTCTGCAGTTGAGAAGGGAGCAGGGGAAACAAGATTTCTCTCCTGAGCCCCATTCTTTCTCTATATTTATTGCAAATTATGGTGGAAGAAAAAACAGCTTTTCATGTCTCATGCGTGCATTCCTCTCAGACTCTGCAGAGCGCTGCAGGAGCAGCAGGCCACCTCAGCCTTCTTCAGACAGGTCTCCACTCCTGACAGAGGTAGATCTCACAGGGTTACCCACTCCCACAGGAAACGGCCACGGGATTTCCCTCAGTGAGAAGACCAGGGGAGTCCAGGGGCTCAGGGCAACCCCAAAGGTCCTGCCAGCAGGGAGCAGTATTCCCCTGTGTTTGGTTCCTACACACACAGGCTCTGCACAGCCACCAGAGCAGCTGCTGGTCCTTCACTCAGCCAGGAGCTCAGGTGGACAAGCATTGGCCCTTGGTGCCCAGGACTTCTGCTTGGGGTGCCCGAGGAGCCAGGCACAGAGTCAGGAGAAGACCCAGGAGTCCTGGCTGCCCCATTGCCCCTGAGCCACATGGGACCACCTGTCCAGGCTCTTGCTGCAGCCACAAGCTTGCCTAGCCATCTCCCAACAGATCCCAGGGCTTCCAGGGCTTCCAGGGCTTGGCTCAAGGCTAATGACCTCTATGCCAACAGCCATGAAATAGCTCCTGAAAACCTTACCCTCACAAGCGAGAGCCCTGAGTGTGACCAGCCTGTGCAGACCGTGCCTGCAGCAGTCAGCGAGCAACATGTCCCTCCTGGCTCCCCCTTACTCGAGGTCAGCATCTGCAGCGCTCTTCTGTCTCTGATGAAGGATCTCCTCCTCATCACCTTCCTCTTCCTCCCGACCCAGCCCCAGTGCTACCCCCCAGGGTTGGCCCTACAACAGGCAGGGGGCTGAAAAGGGCATTTGGAGCACTGCACCCACTCCCCTGCCCATGCCTCCCATGGCTGCCATGGGGCGGAAGAGCCTCCAGGGGGTTCCTCAGGCTAGGGTTCCCCTGAGCACTGTGGATACTGCCCTGTCCATAAGGACACTGGGTGCAAGTGCTGGTGAGGGGTCTGTGCTGCGCCGTGCTCTGAAGGCAGGGAGTGACAAATGAATGAACAGGGCAGGATGGAGGCTGCGACTATGCTTGTGCAGCCTCAGGAAGGGAAGGATGGTTCTGTCTAGGGTTTCACAAAGACACTGGTGGGGAGACAGGAGGCCCAGGAGAGAAGTGAAGTTGAACCCATCATGACTATTTCCAAACCCTGCTAAAGCCTGTGACCCTCTATACTAAAATATCTCTTCTCTGGGGAACCCCTGTGGAAAGGCTGGGTTGAGGAGTGTTCAATTTGTTTTCATTTTTGTCTTAAAATATGATCATGTCATGAGACATCAAGAAGAGAATATGCATCTATTAGGTTATTTATGCAAAACTAAAAGTTCATTTGTTTTACTTTTATTGCCAGTGTGAGGCAGTAGCCAAGAGAAAATAGGGCCAGGAAGGGCCGGAGTAGGAGGAGATGGGATTGCATCCCCAATTGCAATGGGATTGCAATTGCAATTGCCAGTTGCATATTGCAACTGGCATAGAAACATGCCAGTTGCTGTGCTGGGCATCTGGGGACCAGGTGACCAGGGCCTGCCCCAGATCAGCCCCACAGCTGCCCTCCCTTCCCCTTGTAGGCCTGGGGCTGAAGGTTGCCTGGGACCAGCCTCAGGGGCTGGGGACTGACACAGCACAGTGAGCACACCCCCCCATATTACACACACACCATAGTCTGCATGTAAGCCAGAGTGTAAGCAACCATCCTCCAGTGTGCATACTCACCCCACAGCATGCACATCTCCACTGTGTGCACTCACACTCCAGAGCGCATACACTGTGTGCAATGTGTGTGCACACTGCAGTGAGCACTCCACAGGTGATGTGCACAGCAGCACCACCATGCCCACACCCCACCCTGTACACACAGCCATCGTGCAGAGCTGCCCTGGCTGTCTCCAGGGAAGTGGATGAGGCTGCACGCTGCAGATCCTCCGGAGAGAGGGCATGTGTGTTAATGCCAGCCTGGCCAGGGCGGGAGAGGGGTGGTGACATCATTCGTGAGTCATGGGGTTGGGTGCGGTCTCCCCCAAGGGTAAGATGTGGGGCAGGGGGGCTCAGAGTGGGGCTCCGAATGCACCCCTGAACCCAGGAGTGCTGAGTCCTTGGGGCAGGGAAACACCACACCTCCCAGTGCGGAACAGAGGACCCAGCAGTCTGGGCTGCCTGTCCATGCTCCTGTCCTGCCTCCACCCCAAAATGAAGCTGATTTTCCCATGGTGCTCACCAGGCCTCCACAGTAGCCTGAATCCCACTGTCCCTCCCAAACACCAGGTGCTCCAAGGGCTGGTACTGTCTGCTCCTCACCTCTCCCAGCCTCACAGGGGGATGCTCCAGGGAAATGTCCTTTGGAGAAAGACCCCCCCAGGCATGTGGGCTCCCAGCCCTCCCCTCAGGCAGTCTGCTGGTCATGGTGGTGCTGCCAGAGAGGACGCAGGCGTCCAGGTGCTGGCAGAGGAGGAGGGACGTGCACACACACACATGCAGAGTGTAGCTTTGCTGAGGGGGTTTATTGATCATTAGAAGGAAATGGCCCAGGGCTTCCAGGGGAACAGGTGGGGGCATCCAGGGATGATCATGTCCTCATGCTGCTGGAGGGGGACAGGACAGGGCCGTCACAACTTCCTCCAGTCCTGACAGACAGAGCCAAAAATGTGACTCCCAAAGTCTGCTGGGACAAAAGCAGGGCCTTGTCCCCACAGTCTCTCTCTCAAAAAATCTGGGGAAGGGGAAGGGTTGGGAGCAGCCAACACCCGCATGGACTTGGCTCTCCTGGGGAGTCCATACAGCACCCAGAGCCCCTGTCCAGTCTCTATGGTGACCTTGGGCTGTTGACTCTGGACAGGCTGGATCAATGGGCCCAGGCCACTGTATGAGATTCAACAAGGCCAAGTGCCAGGTCCTGCACTTGGGTCACAACAACCCCATGCAGTGCTACAGCCTTGGGGAATAGTGGCTGGAAAGCTGCCCGGCAGAAAAGGACCTGGGGGTGTTGGTTGACAGCCAGCTGAATATGATTTGGCAATGTGCCCAGGTGGCCAAGAAGGCCAATAGCATCCTGGCTTGTTGTCCTGGTTTCGGCAGGGATAGAGTTAATTTCCTTCCTAGTAGCTGGTACAATGCTGTGTTTTGGATTAAGGATGAGAACAAAGTTGATAACACACCGATATTTTAGTTGTTGCTAGGTAATGCTTACACTAGCCAAGGACTTTTTAGTTTCCCATGCTCTACCGACTGAGGCGGCTTGGAGGTGCACAGAAGCTGGGAGGGGGCACAGCCAGGACAGCTGACCCCAACTGGCAAAGGGATGACATCATGCTCAGTACATAAACTGGGGAAAGCTGGCCAGGGGGGTCACTGCTCGGGGACTGGCTGGGCATCAGTCAGCGGGTGGTGAGCAATTGCACTGTGCATCACTTGCTTTGTGTATTATCATTATTATTATTATTATTGCATTATTATTATTTTATTTCAATTATTAAACTGTTTTTATCTCAACCCATGAGTTTTTCTCACTTGTGCTTTTCCAATTCTCTCCCCCATCCCACCGGGGGCAGGAGGAGTGAGCGAGCGGCTGCATGGTGCTCAGTTGCCAACTGAGGTTAAACCATGAC
>NW_008824478.1:47385-55511 GCF_000699105.1 Pygoscelis adeliae
GGAAAGGGTTGTCAAGCATTAGAACAGGCTGCCCAGGGAAGTGGTTGAGTCACCATCCCTGGAGGTATTTAAAAGACGTGCAGACGTGGTGCTTAGGGACATGGTTTAGTGGTGGATTCAGCAGTGTTAGGCTAACAGTTGAACCTGATGATCTTAAAGGTCTTTTCCAACCTAAATGATTCTATGATTCTATGATATTGCACCCAGAGCCCTCCCTGGTCCTTACAGAGACCCTCCCGATCTGTGCAGCTCCACAGAGCACAAGGGAAGCTTTGGGGCATGGCTCTGCCCAGGTTACCCCTGAAACAACTCATGGACAATCCTCTCTATACCCCCCAGACCCAGGTCCCAACCCCCATCCCGAGGGCTTTGGGAGCCCCTTATGGTCACGCATCCCTTGTGGAGCTGGGGATGCCCTGATCCTGCTCACCTGGAGAAATGAGTGAAGACTGCAAATGAGCTTCTCTTCTGCAAGGGTAGCACCACCCTGTTGACCACAGACTGGGGAGAAGGGGACTGTTAGGGTCACCCTGGGGTGCCCTGGAGTGTACTGGGAGGCAGGGGAAAGCAATGGGGACCTGGGGAAGAGGACCTCCAGCAAAGACTGTGGTTCATGGATGTGTATTGTGAGGCACTGGGGTGCACTGGGGTGTACTGGCATGTCCTGGGGTGCGCTGGCATGCCCTGGCTAAGGGAGGGTAGGGTTGGGGGCTGCAGAACTCATGGTGCTGACCAGAGACCCCTTCTCCTGCATGTCATCCACCTGCAGCAGGAGGGAGACCATGAGAAACCTTGTGGGTCACAGGGATGGCCCCAAGTCCCATCAGAGAGCAAGAACCTTGCTCTCCATCCTGGCTGGCCCCAAGTCCACCCCAATACTCACGTGCACAGGAACATCTCCACTTGCTGGAAGATCAGCCTCTCCCATGTCCTAGGGAAGAAGAGCTATGAGGCAGTCATGATGGGACCTCGGTGGTGGGGGGGGTGTTCCCCATCATTCCCTTCCGTCTTTCCCCCGGAGCACCCCCAGCCTCATTTCTCCCCACATTTGTCTGGGATGTCTGCTCATGCAAGACAACCCAGTTGGGGATGGAGACAAGGACAGTGCAGAGAATTTGGGTCCCCAAGGAGAGGGGATTTGGGGGTTGTCAAAGGGAGTGGATTTGGGGAGTCCAAGTGAGGTGATTGGTGGAGACTGAAAGAAGAGCACCGAAGCAGACCCAAATGAAGGGGATTGGGAGGACCACTGTCAGGGGTGTTGGGAGGGGTTTTCAAAGAGGGGGATTTGGGCAAACCAGGGCTATGGGCCAGATGAAACAATAAGCAAAGGATTTGGGAAGAACTGAAAGGAGGGCATGAGGAGAGAGCAAGGGGGGACATTTGGGGCAGCTAGACAGGATGGGACAGGTCCAGCGCATGAGATTTTTGAGTGGGCTGAAAGGAGGGGATGGGGAGGCCCACAAGGGTGGCATTTATAGACGTGTAAACATGGACTTGGTGGAGGCCCCACAAGAGTTTGGGGTGTCCCTTCCCAGACAGAGGACAGATGTGACCACTCACTGTGGAACCTGGGCTCTAGGAACTGAAAGACTCATGGCAGGGAGGAGGGAGACTGGTGGGATGGGGCAGCCCCTTGCTTGGGACAGGGAGAGGCAAAGCAAAGAGGTTTGATGCTCACCACTGCAGCTTTCTTCTGCAAGAGAGATGACAGCCATCAACTCGCTGAGAAATCCCACCCCAGTCTCCTCAGAGCTACCCAGAGGTCTCTGGAGGGGCATCTCCAGGCTCTCTGGGGTCCCATTACCCCAGGTTGGGACCTAAGTGGCCACCTGGGCTCTTACCACACAGTCCACAGCATGCACGGGTGCACAGGATGGCAGAGCAGGGCCACACTGAGCACTGAGACCTTCATCTTCCTCCATGATCCAGTGAGTCCTGGGTGAAGCTGAAGAAGGTGAGGGGCAGATTTATCCCTCCCAGGACTCCTCTGTGCTCCCCCTCCTCCAAGAGCCCCCAAGACAAAGCCAGGCTTGGCAGAGACACCATCCCTGGCAAGGAGCCCACCCCTGGTACAGAGTTACCCCCACTTCTGACACAGATCCAGCTGCCTTCCCTGGCACCAGCCCAACTTCCTGCATGGGGCAGCTGCATGGGGAAGGAGCCAGGCATTTGGTGGTGAGGGGGGCAATGCCTCATCTCCCAGGGGCCTGTCTGCCAGTGCCTTGTCCCCTTTGGGGTACCCCTAACCCTAACCCTAACCCATAAAGCTAACCCTAAACCCTAACCCTAACCCTAACGCTGCAGCTTGCTCTGCAGCTACAGAGCAAGAATTGTTTCAGGAGTGTAGCTAAAGAGGAAGATTTCAACAAGCACTTAATTTAAAGGATTTTTTTTATTATTTTTAGAGGTATTATTCATTATTTTTCTGTTTACAAAAGATGTTTTAACAGCATTTTCTAATTTATATTGGACCAGGGTGTCTTCTAAGGAGGTCTTGACAGGTAGGAAAGCAGTCCTACTTGCTTTGACTTGTTGGTCAAGCAGTCCTACTTGTTTGTCCAGACTCTGTATGGACAACCTTGTTCCTCATGTCCCCAACCCTGCCATTTCTCTCATTGGCCACCTGGGACTTGCATAATTTTTCCTTACATCAGACTTCTCCACTGAAGTCTATGGCTGGCTGTTACAGCTCCTTTGCATCAGATCCTGCTTGCGATTAATCATTAAAAAAAAACACAGTCCTCAACTGTATGCCAAATCCAAGCTGCTTTCTGTGAGGTTCATCTTCCACAAGGCATACGCATACAAGAAACACTTTAGACAGATAGATAGGAAATGATAAAATAAACACAATTAAAGAGCTGACTAAAGACAGAATTAGACAGACTACTGAAAGACAGGCAAGTTTTCAGCCCCCTGAAGCTCAAAGCAGCAACTAGGTTGTTGAGGGGTATCTCAATGATCGAAGAGTAAGGGGAGGGGAAACCTAGAGAGAAATTGAAAATGCATACATCCAGATAGGCTGCTGGAAAGGTGATTTCAGACATGGTCAATTTAATCAGGACAGATGGAAATATGTGAAAGATTAGGGAGATTAAATACACAGAATAGGTAGAGTACTGATAACGCAAGTACGGGGGAAGATCAGTATTTCTTCTCTTACTATTAAGACACATCCTGAAATTTCCCTCTGCTGTTTGAGGCATGGGTATCCTTGAAGAGAGCAGTGCTGACACATTCCATGAGAGTCCTGACTGCAAGGACTGGGCATATCCATGTCAGTTTGTTTGCTGGAAAAGGGCTTGCTTGGCTTGTGCTAGTCAGATCAGCAGCTTCAGTGAGTCAAGGCCTGTCTCCTGTCCCTCTTGCACAAGAGTTGCTCTCCTGGGTCAGACTGAAACACCCTTGAGTGAGTGCCCTACTGACCTCTCACTGGAGCTGATGGAAAGTGTCTAAGAAACAAGAGAAGCACAGAAGGATTGTTTTTCCATCTGCCAGCATCTCCCTGTGTCCAGCAGCTGGAGGTTATGGGATGTATGGTATGAAAGTGGGTCTGTGCCATGGTGCTGAGGAGCTGGTGAACCTGTTTGCTGTCAGTTTCTTTTACCCTCTTTGAACCCATTTGCCTGGTTACTACCAAACACTCAGAGGAGTGGAAGGCTTGTTTGAAGGAGGACTTCAGGGCAAGCTTGCTTTCTTTTTAAGAGTAGACTTCTCTTTCTCATGTATTGCTCCCTGCAAGCACGGAATTGCTCCTTTGCTCTCCTCCTAGGACATTTGTGCTCCCAAGAGAGCCTTTCCACAGGTGAGTGCATCCATGCTGGCCTAGACAGCCATTCCTGACCCCACTCCCCTGAGCTTCCTGCAGGGCCCCGAGCTTGTGGTGATGTCCTGCAGGGCGAGTGGGCTGTGGTGCCCTGGGGCCATAGGCATGACTATGTACTGGCTGTGATGGTCAGAGACGTAAGCAGACCCAGATGGATGTGGGTCATTGCCCACAAGAACTCCCTCCTCAGGGGCCTGTGTCTGTGGCAGGTGCTCAGGGCAATCACAGGGCATTTCAAAATGTCAGGATGTGTTCAGGTGTGTCCCTAGATCCAGCCCATGGCTCTTCATTGAGGCTGACACAAATCAGTGGAGAGTGCTCCAGGCTCCCTTCCCTGTGCCACTTGGGCCCCACTGGCTCTCTTGGGACTGCAGAACCCTCATTAGCCCAAGCATTCTTCATTTCAGCCCTTTGCCTTAGGATGACTCCACACGGCTTTGTGAAGCTCCATTCCCTGGCAACCCTCAGTCACATGGGGTTCCTGGAGATCCCTGTACTCTTCTGGTGTCTCCATACTCCCTTCCAGAAGGACAGGCATCTACCACCATCCCTGTCATATGTGGGACAGTCCCACGCAGATACGTCCTGACCACCATCACCAGTGGAACAGGGCACCCACAACAAGAGGAAACAACTTGTTGTGAGGCAACAAGGAAACGTGCTGTGAGGTGCTTGGTCGCAGGGTGTCAGGGTGTGTGGGAGTATTTGGGTAGGTGCCTGAGGCCATTACCACCTCCCATAACCTGGGATTTTATGCCTGAGCCAGCACGTAATCCTGTTGAATTGGCGCACCACTTGAAAGAAGGGTGCCTTGCGTACCCCAGTGAGACCCAACAGCTCCTAGCACTATACTGGGCTTGGCCTGTGCCTACTGAGCCACCTTTCAGGACTATTGGAGGAACATGGTTGAGACAGGGACCCAAAGCACACCTGAGGACTGCACAGTTGAAACACGGACTCAAACCTCAACTCCAACTACACTCATCGTGGTACTGAGAATGCCTTCCTTGATTTTGATGAAGGGAATTCTGGTGAATCCTCTCATCGGGAACAGAGGGTTCCTGCATTCAGCCATGAGGAGGAAAGGGACAACTGTGTTGACTGGACTGTGTGGATTCAATGGCCTGGCACATCAGATCCACAGCTTTAATAAAGCTCTGGTGGGCAGTGGTGCACAGCGAATGCTGCCATCAGGGTATAAGGGAAAAGAACCCATCTGGGTTTCTGGATTGGCATGAGGACCCAAACATTTATCTGTGCTGGAGGCTGAGTATAACCTGACAGGGGACAAGTGGCAGAAGCATCCTATCGTGACCAACCTGGAGGCCACATGTATCATTTGCATAGACTGCATCAGGAGAGGGTATCTCAAGGACCCAAAAGGGTACTGATGGACTTTTGGTGTAGCTACCATGGATACAGAGAAGATTAAACAGCTGTCTACCTTGCTTTTGGAAGATCCCTCCATTGTGTGGTTGCTACAAGTTGAAGAACATCTGGTGCCAATTGTTACCATAACAGTGTACCAGCAGCAATATCACACCAACCAAGAATCCCTGGTTCCCATCCATGAGCTGATCGATCAACTGGAGAGCCAAGGAGTGATGAGCATACTCACTCACCCTTTAACAGTCCCATGCAACCAGTATGAAAGTCTGTTGGAGGGTGGAGATTAACAGTAGACACTGAACAGTAGTTCAGTGGCCTGAACAAAATCATGTCACCGCTGAGTGCGGCTGTACCAGACAATGCTAGAGCTCCAATATGAACTGGAGTCAAAGGCAGCCAAGTGGTATGCTACAACTGACATTGCCAATGCATTTTTTTTCAATTCCTTTGGCAACAGAGTGCAGGCCACACTTTGCTTTCACGTGGAGGGGTGTCCAGTACACCTGGAATCACCTACCCCAGCGGAGGAAGCACAGGCCTGCCATTTGTCATGGACTGATCCAGACTGCACTGGAACAGGTTGATGCCCCTCAACATTTGCAATACATAGATGACACCATCATGTGGGGCTACAAAAGAGAAGAGTTTGAGAAGCTAAAAAGAATAATTTAGATTCTTCTGAAAGCTGTTTTCACCATAAAAAGAAGCAAGGTCAAGGGATCTGCACAGGAGATTCAGTTCTTGGGAGTAAAATGGCAAGATGGACATCGTCACATCCCTATGGCTGTGATCAACAACATTCCGACTATGTCCCCATCAGCTAACGGGCAAGAAACCCAAGCTTTCCTAGTTAGACCTTGTGGGTTTCTGGAGAATGCATACTGCAGGTTATAGTTGGCTTGTGAGCTGTCTCTGTCAAGTGACCTGAAAAAAGAACTATTTGGAGTGAGGCCCTGAGCAACAGCAAGCCTTTGAGCAGATCAAACAGGAGATAGCTCATGACATAGCCCTTGGGCCTGTTCATGCAGGACCATCTCTGCAAAATGTGCTCTACGCTGTGACTGGGGAGCATGGCCTCACCTGGAGCCTCTGGCAGAAAGCACCAGGAGAAACCCAAGGTCAACCTCTAAGGTTTTGGAGCTGGGGGTATCGAGACCCACTACACCCTGACTGAAAGAGAGATACAAAAAGCATATGAGGGAGTTTGAGCCACTTCGTAAATTGTAGGTACAGACTCACAGCTCCTCTTGGCACCGTGATTGCCCATGCTACACTGGATGTTCAAAGGAAACATCCCTTCTACACATCATGCAGCTGACACTACATAGAGAAGTGGGTGATGTTGATCACCCAACGGGCTTGAATGGGGGACCCCAACTGTCCAGGAATCCTGGAAGAGATCATGGGCTGGCCAGAAGGCAGAGATGTCAGAACATCACCTGAGGATGTGACTTGTGCCCAAGAGGCACCACCATATAATGAGTGAAAGGCACTATTCTCTGTTTACCCATGGATGCTGTCGTGCTGTAGGAAACCACTGGAAGTGGAAAGCTGCTGTGTGGAGTCCAAAATGACAAGTCATTGAAGCCACTGAAGGAGAAGGCAAGCCAAGTCAGTCTGCAGAAGCAAAAGCAATCCAGCTGGCCCTACAGATTGTTGAATGAGAGAAGTGGCCAGTACTCTATAGCGACTCATAGGATGGTGGCAAATGCCTTGTGGGGGTGGCTACAGCAATGGAAACAGGCCAACTGGCAGTGCAGAGGTAAACCCATCTGGGCTGCTGCGTTGTGGAAAGACATCCTCTGCCTGGATAGAAAACATCACTCTAAAGGTATGTCATATAGATGCTCACATGCTCAAGAACCACGCCAGAACTAAAGAACATCGAAACAACAAACAGGTAAACCAGGCTGCCTGTACTGAAGTGGCTCAGGTTGACCTGGACTGGGAGTGTAAGGGTGAGTTATTTTTAGCTAGATGGGCCCATGAAACATCAGGACATCTAAGGAGAGATGCAACATACAGATGGGCTCGTGATCAAGGCATGGACCTAACAATTAAGACATCACACAGGGCACCCATGAAGGTGAAACACATGCCACAATCAAACAAGCCACTCAAATAAAGTCTCCCTGGAATAGAGGGTGATTGTTGAGATATCCATATGGTGAGGCCTGGAAGACTGACTATATTGGACCACTGCCACAAACCCAACAAGGCAAAAATCATATGCTCACCATGGTAGAAGTGACTACCAGTTAGCTGGAATCATATCCTATAACCCATGCCACCACCCAAAACATCATCCTGCGCCTTCAAAGGCAAGTTCTGTGGTGACACAGAACCCGAGAAAGAATCAAGTTAGACAACGGGATTCATTTCTGAAACTACCTCATGGACCCCTGGGCCAAGGAACACAGCATTGCTTGAGTGTGTACAACATCCCCTATTGAACACAAGCCACTGGGAAGATTGAGTGATTGTGTGTCCATGGGTAAGTGCCTCACAGGACACACGGATCACTTGTGACCTTTACACCAAGTTAGTTTGAAAAGGGGAACAGGATGGGGCCAGTTGTGGTGTTCATGGTTGTGTACGTCCTGCTGCTGCTGGTGTGGTGGCTTTAAAGGGGCTGGTCCCTATTGGAGTTGGTCTGTGTATGGTCAGCTGTGTCCATCTAGATATAGACCAGATATAAGGAAGAAATTTTTTATGCTGAGGGTGGTGAAACACTGGAACAGGTTGCCCAGAGAGGTGGTGGATGCCCCATCCCTGGAAACATTCAAGGTCGGGTTGGATGGGGCTCTGAGCAACCTGATCTAGTTGAAGATGTCCCAACCCACAGCAGGGGGGTGGGACTAGATGACCTTTAGAGGTCCCTTCCAACCCAAACTATTCTATGATTCTATCT
>NW_008824478.1:55555-56048 GCF_000699105.1 Pygoscelis adeliae
CCTTGGGTGATCTCTCACTATGTGGGGCTCCAGTCATTGCCCACCCCAGGCACACACGGTCCCTAGAGATCCTTTGGTCTATCCAGGCAGCTCCAGATTCCTGTTCTGGAGGATGTCCTCTGCCCTGTCACATGTAGGACAGCCCTGAGTATGTACCTCAGTGACCATTCACCACCTCCACTGTCACCAGACACCAATGGGTTAGTCCTAAATCCAACCCTTGCTAACTACCAACATGACCATGAGCTTTTGCCTCCCAATTCCATGGAACAACAGGCCCATTTGGAGTGCAATTCCTTGGGCCTGTTCTTGACACCAGCTCTGGAGGAAGAGCCCAGCCTTCAAGCAAGTGTACTAAGGAGATCCCATTTTATTACAGAGATGCTATGTGAGAGTCTCCTCTCCTCCTTCAGGTGAGAGAAAGTGGTTTCATTTCTCATTAGAAGTGAGATGAATCCAAGCATTTATGTAAGAACATAATAAACAAAAGTTA
>NW_008824479.1:0-269 GCF_000699105.1 Pygoscelis adeliae
TGGCAACCAAAAGGGCCAACTGTGTCCTGTGGTAAATCAAACACAGCGTGGTTAGCTGGTCAAGGGACGTGATTGTCCACTCTACGCTGCACTGGTGCGGCCCCACCTCGAGTACTGGTTGCAGTTTTGGGCGCCTCAATATAAGAACTACTTCAAACCATTAGAGTGTGTCCAGAGGAGGATGACCAAGATGGTGAAAGGTCAAGGCAAGACTTATGAGGAGCAACTGAGGTCACTTGTCTTGTTCAGCTTGGAGAAGAGAAGGCTGA
>NW_008824480.1:0-709 GCF_000699105.1 Pygoscelis adeliae
CAAGAAGGGCTTCTATAAGTACGTAAGTGACAAATGGAAGACAAGAGAAAATGTGGGCCCATTGCTCAGTGAGATGGGGGACCTGGTTACACATGACATGGAGAAAGCAGAAATACTGACTGCAGCCTTTGCTAGCAAGATTAGCCTTCAGGAATCCCAGGCCCCAGAGACCAGGGGGAAAGTCTGCAGCAAGGAAGTTGTACCCTTGATGGAAGAGGATCAGGTCAGGGAATACATAAGCAGACTGGACATACAGAAGTCCATGGGCCCTGGTGGGATGCACCTACGACTGATGAGGGAGCTGGCTGATGTCATTGTGAGGCCACTCTCGATAACCTTTGAACTATCATGGCAACTGGGAGAGGTGCCTGAAGAGTAGAGGAAAGCAAATGTCACTCATCTTCAGAAAGAGCAGGAAGAAGGACCCAGGGAACTACATAACAGGCAGCCTCACCTTGATCCCTGGGAAGGTGATGGAGCAACTAATCCTGGAAACCATTTCCAGGAATGTGACGGACAAGAAGGCAATCAGGAGTAGTCAGCAAGGATTCACAAAGGGGAAATCATGCTTGGCCAACTCGATAACCTTTTACAATGAAATCTACAGCTTATTAGATGAGGGGAGAGTAGTGGATATTGTGTACCTTGACTGTCTCCCATAATATCCTCATAGACAAGCTGAGGAAGTACGGGCTGGATGAGCAGACAG
>NW_008824481.1:0-294 GCF_000699105.1 Pygoscelis adeliae
AAAGACTGGGGGCATTAAGACCACTGCGTTCCCACTTTTTGCACCCTTGCTTTCACGCCTTTAAGGTGGCAAGTGCTGACCATCACATACACACCTCTGGGCAGTGATTATGGTCATGCATACATCTCAGGCAAAGGGTAAGAAAATCAAGGCCCTCAGCCAACCAGAATTGACCACAGCTCAGATTCGACTAGGGTATAAATGGAGCACCACGGGAGGGCAATCTGAGTCAGTCCTCCTAGGAGCAGCGGGTCTGTAGTTGGGCACTCTCCCCTTGGGTCAGGACACCGCCCA
>NW_008824482.1:0-922 GCF_000699105.1 Pygoscelis adeliae
ACATCAAAACCTAGGCCACACAGGTAAAGCAGCACTTTGCTGCACGGAGTAAAGGCTGGCCTATAAACAGAAAAATTTGTGAAACTATTCTTACAGAATGCCCCCAGTGTAGATTGAAATTACAGGCAGATCATCCTGCTAAAGCACCACCACTACATATCAATGAAGGGAAAACTTTATGGTCTACATGGCAGATTGATTATATTGGACCATTCAAATCCTTGGCAGGATATCGATACATCCTCACAGGAATGGAAGTAGTCTCTGGCTTGCTTATGGCGACTGTGTGTCAGAAAGCCAATGGGCGAAATACAGTGTGTGAGGGCTCATTCTGGTTCTCAAATCTACCTACTCCTGATGTTATCCAAGGTGATAACGGCTCACATTTTTCATGTAAAGAAGTGCAAGATTGGGCAAAACAAAAGGGAATTAAATGGGTATTCCACACCCCTTACTACCCTCAATCAAATGGGATGGTAGAAAGAGCTAATAGCTTATTGAAAAGGAATCTCAAACCACATGAGGCTCAATGGGATATGCGACTTCCCAAAGTACTTCACCCACTGAATAATCGATACGGGCCTACTGGAAGCCCTGTAAGCCGAGCATTCTTTATAAAAACTGAGCTTAGCACTCCACTTATTAGGAAAAGAGAATATCCAGTGACATTACAGCCAGGACAGCCTGTGATGGTCAATTTACCATCCGTTGGTACTGTGCCTATGACTTTAACTAAACCTCATGGCCCACTTGCCTGGAAAGCTACCAATAGCAGTGGTGCAAAACACAGAATTAGTGTACGATGGATTTTTCCTTCTTATTAATGGGGTAACCTATTCAGACTCTGCCCACCAAAAGAAGTCTCTATTTCCTCCTACATCACCCCACAGGACGGCAAACAGAAATGCTGTGTTCATGTTAC
>NW_008824483.1:0-266 GCF_000699105.1 Pygoscelis adeliae
CCCACCCCTGTGCAAGCACAACCCCGGTGCAAGCACAATCCTGGTGCAAATGCGACCCTGGTGCGAACGCGACCTGTCCCCGTGCAAACACGTCTGTGTGCAAATGCAACCCTGGTGCAAATGCGACAGTCACCCGTCCCTGTGCAAACACGACCCTCGTGCAACCACAACCCTCGTGCAAACGCGACCCGTCCCTGTGCACCCGTGGGTCACAGCGTGACCCTGCCAGACAGTGGGGCTGTGCGGGGTCCTGGGGGGCTCCCCCG
>NW_008824483.1:2105-2728 GCF_000699105.1 Pygoscelis adeliae
GGTCTGCGGCGTGATAAACCCCCAGCCGTGAGGCGAGGCGTTAAAATACAAGACAGGCCACGTGTATGCGCTTTAATAAGGCTTCCACAGCTCAAATGACAATTTTAATCCGATAATGTTTGCAAATAACAGACAAAACGGTAACTGGGCCTTGGATCACATCTTGTGCCTGCGTCCTCCGTGAGATACGGGGATGCCGCGGTGCGGCCGGACATCGGAAACACCGCCCCGGCCCCGGCTAATTCCTTCCCGCCGAGTTTAGAAACTTCGAATTTTGCAACGTTATAAGCTCAAGGAAGAGATTTTTGTAACATTTAAAAAAAAAAAGTTAACGGCAAATTGAAAAAAATACGGAATTTCCAGGAAATATGTACACAAGCGAGTGCTTCAGTCTGTTCCCGAAGGATGGATCGGAATCGGCGCGCCGAATTCCTGCCGCCATCTTCACCTTGGGAAAGAATACGCGGGTCCAAATTGCCCCCAAACCCGCCTTGTAAGAGCCCCGCGGCCCCCAGCGCCAGCCGGGGACGGAGGGGACGGGGAGGGGGACGCGGAGCCCCCGCGCTCGGCAAAGGGCAGCTGTAATTCTTCAGGTAAAAGATAAAAGTTAAAATAAACGCTGC
>NW_008824483.1:3131-5188 GCF_000699105.1 Pygoscelis adeliae
CCCTTCCCATGGGAAACGCGCCACCCACCCGTGCCCCCTTCGCCATCTCCCCAAGCCACGGGGGCACGAGCGCTCCTGGCGGTCCCGGACTGGAGGAAAAGATGTTATCAAAAGTCGTTAAAATACCCCACGTTTCTTAAAAAAAAAAACAACAAACCACAGTTCACAGAGAAAGACCGGGCGGTTATTGAAAGACCGTCAAAAACGCTGGGAAGTGAAGGCGAGCGGCTGAAAAGCCGGCGGGGGCGGCGAGGGAGGCGGCTCCCCGTCCCCCCCTGCCCCGCGCTGGAAGGCTTTCGGAGGCAGACCACAGCTTACATTTTGGGTTAAACAGATGAAGGGTTTTGGTTTTGGTTTGGTTTGTTGTGGTTTGTGTTTTGTTTTTTTTGAAAGAGCGAGACATTCCTCACAAGTAACAATTGCTTTACTTCCATGCTGTACTGAAAGAGTAATAGTGGATCAAAGACAGGATTATCTGTAAGCAGGTTACGCCTAAAAAGTTACTCGAGAACAGATCAAGATGTTTTTGATCTACTGGATTACAACCCCTTTTCGGACAGACGAGCGCGGTGCGGGATTTGAGTCAGGGAATACACGAGAATGCCTCCGTCTCCCTCGCCTGTAAACACGATACGCTCTTACCGCTGCTAAACTTTCCAACCTTCCTGTTGCTTTATTAAATATAAAATCGGGAACGTTCTCTTGAAGGCAGGATGTCCTTCAGTGCAATCTGCTTTGACATAAGGCATTTTTTTTTTGGGGGGGGGGGGGGGTCAGTCATTTCAGAATGGGTTTCTGCCTTCTGGAAGAGTCAAAGAGTTCAGTCCTGTATCCACCTTATTTTCTTTTAATGCCCTACCATGTCAAAATCCTCTTCCCTTCTGGTCGCTCCTCTGTTGCCAACGCTTAGAAAAACCATCAGTGTCCGAGTAAACCAGTCCCTGAGGAGAGAAGACAACCACCAGAAGATGACGACGCTTACGGGACGGAGATGAAGTTAGCGTGGGCATAAAGGGGGGAGAGGAAAAAAAACCAACCCAGGCTCACCTTTAAATCCTTCTTCAGGCATACAAACTGGGGATGGAAAGGAAAAGGCACGGCGTTAGAAGCCTCCTCACAGTCGTTTCTAAAAGGATCTTTGGTCTGAGCGGCGGCGTGCCGCTGAATCTCCCCTTGACAGTGACAGGAAAGCCTCCACCTCTCTATTTTCTACCTTCACAACCCAAATCCAACACAGTCCTTGGCCGCCGATACCTCTCCCAAAATCACGGTGGCGAGGCGCCTTCCCCGAACCCCAAACCCGCCGGGGGTCTCCCCCGCCTCACCTTGCATAACGTCGTCCATCGCCGCGTAATCTGCAATTGGTTCATCAGCCTGGAAAATGAAGCGGAGCAGGGGATTAACGAGCCAGCAACCTCGTTTGGAAGGTCACAGCCTGATCGGTTCACGGCCCTGCTCTGGAGGGGAGCGGGGAACAGGCCTCTTGCCCAAACACCGTCTGGGAACAAGAGGGGAGGACTCGCTCCCCGATTTAGCCGTATTTTGGGCTGGTACGCGCACAGCTCAGCAAGGGCCAGCTAATAAATGCACTTAAAAAAGAAAAAAAAAAAAGAACACACACCCCCCCAAGGGTTTTCCTCCTCCAAGAAGGAGCTCCAGGTTCCCCCTCGTTAAATTAGGCTACCGAGCAGCCACGGGTGGGCACGTTGTAGCCCACGGCAGTTTTCAGAGGCACCACAACGTGCTTCTCTTTGGCTGTACAAAAATCAGTTCAATTCTCTGCTTTATTCGACTCTATTTTAGCAGCCACGCTCTTCACGTTACCTTTAGTAAAATGACGGACTCGGGGATGACTCCCAGGCTGCCGAGCGTTGCGGTGTCATCGCTCAGTATCTTCCCGTCGATCGACAAGTTCTGGTCGAAGGGAGCAACTGAAAATGCATGCATGATCTGTGCCAACACAATGAGACACGCTGATTTTGTGCGGAGGGGAAAAAAAACATACCGCTGAGCTACACAAAAATACCACGTTCAGAAGAGCAACGCACACCTTTCGA